>NC_068338.1:16184401-16784401 GCF_014633365.1 Diospyros lotus
AAAATATACCATTTTGTTTTCCCCTTTGATCAAAAAGAATTCTTGTCCAAACATCGCCTTAATGAAGATGAGAGAATTTGTTACTTACAAGGAGGCCTGTTTCTGGGATGTATTCATTCCTAACTAAGGAATCTGTGGTGTAAAATGAGGCCATCTACCTGCACCTTCATGGACAAAAGGAAATATATTTATATATATATAATATATATAAAAGAATTCCTAGATATACCTTTTGTAACTTTATCCATTGCTTGATTTCTGCAGTACCTGGATACAGAAATGCTGAACAATATATAAAGTAGTTCATTAATGCTGGATGCCCAAACTTGTTATTTGATTTTGTTGTTTCTGCTCAAGGAAATTTGTATCTCTATAATATTCCAGATCTGGTTTGGGTGTATGATACCAGATGCCTGTTCCCTATTTTCCAAGTTGTAGTTTCTCATTTACCTTTATTTTGTGTATGCTCAATATATAGATGTTCTAATTCGTTTCATTATTTTGATGTAGCATGGTGGTGATCAGTGGTACGACTTCGATGACAGTCATGTTTCACCGATAAGTGAAGGCAAGATAAAAACCTCAGCTGCTTATGTTCTTTTCTATAGAAGAGTTTCAGATAACTAACCACTTGAGAGTAGGCTTACTAAGAGATGTTGATCCTAGATCTTTTTGTCAGCATAGTCTTAACAGAAATTATATTAAACATAGAGAGCATTTTGTTTCTTTCTTTGTGCATCTGGGAGTTTCTTTTTTTTTTTTTTTTAGTTTTCAATTTTATAGAGCTTCCTGCCTAGATGTTAAAAAGGGAGGAGACATTGAGCACTAATTGGTGCTATGGGGGGGCATTTATTGCATAGTCCAACCAAAGAAACCGAGGTATATAGGTGAGAGCATTTTCTACATCTGTAACCCTTTCTATTAAGGAAATATGTTCAGTGTTTCATTTTTGTACTAGTGTCAGTGCGTTAAAGTGTAATGGGCTCTGGCTCTGTTTCTTTCTTGGACCAATTGGTTCAAGTGTAATGGGAAATGTTATGTTGTCTAATGCGGACAAATGCAAACTTAGATGAGAGCATGGCCCGCCCTCCCCCCCCTCCCCTCCCCCTGCACGCCCACATCGGGCGCAGGCAATAGATCACCTTTGTGCAAGTGAATACCTGGTTTGGTTTTTCATTTTAAAGGCGCTCCTTGGCGATATTTTCTTTCTCAGCATTTTCCAGGAAAATATCTTTGGATTGCATTCGTGCAATTTTCAGGGCTTGCTTTGATTTTTAACAGGTAACTAAAGACCGATGACTTGTCCAAAGATATGTTGGATTTTTATGGTCAGTCTGTCTACATACACAGACAGCGCTCATTAATGGTCCTTTACCTGAACCTTTCCTCTGGATGGGTCCGTCCTTCGTACAATCGTATTCGTACTTGTCATTGTCGTTTAAAATATTAAACTTATTATTTGGTTATATAATTATTATTAAAAATATATTTAGATTTGAATTGTCATTTTAAATGGCAATTTAACATCTTTTTTATTCAAATGCATCCATAGTGAGTGTCTAGTTTAAGTCGAAGATTAATTTAAGAAAATTCAAATTTGTCCTTGTAAACAAAAAAGGTTTATTCGAGGGAATTTTTATTTGTTAGAAACTTAAAAGAGTAGAATTGCATGATTAATTATTCAAATAGATACTGGTAAAAGTTGGCTAAAATTGAAGTTGGGTTAATATTGTTGTTTATTAGGTAAATTAGATTGCTAATTTTTAAACTTTGCTTGTACTTTATAATAAATTGATGTATTTTAGGTTTTGCCTTGATAGTTACTGAATTTTGATATCTATTAAAATTTAATTATGTTATTAGTTTTCTTTTCCTTTTTTTTATTTATTAAATTCTGTTAATGAAAGGCATTAATTAATATAGATCCCCATATTACTTGACTTTGTAATATTAAGTGGTTTTGGAATTGGAACTTATATTTATGTATGCATACCATGTCAATTTTTTTTAATGAAATTTAATAAAAAATAAAATAAGGACTAAATTTTAATGAAAATTAAAGTTTAGTAATTGTTGTGATAAAAATTAAAATATATAATAAATAGTTTGTTATGGAATGCAAAATTTAAAGTACTAACAACGTAAGTTATCTCTTGTTTATTATTATTATTATTATATATCTGTTTTGAGGGTATAATCTTTTAAGTTAAATTCTAACCCTTTCCACACAGACCTCATGTAGTTTAAAAATTATATATATGCAAAGACCTATAGTTTATTATTATTTTCCTTTTTTCCCCGAATGCCCTCTCCATTAATTTTTGATAATAATGACGTTAATTAATATCAAATTATAAAATTTTTATTCTTAATCCAAAACCTAATCTCTCTTCCTTTTTCATTAACTAAAAAAAAAAAAAAAAAAAAGAAGGGCAGCTTGAGCCATTGCATTCCTACTGGTAAGAGAGATGAAGTCTATTGTCACCTTCCTTTCCCCTTTCTTTCCTTTTCTTAAATTGTTTTGGGTTTACTTGAGGTTATTAATTTTACTTGGGCTAAATGTTCTTTTAGTTGGGTTGAGTGACATTAGAAGGGCCTTGGGCTTAGATAGGGTTGTGATTTAACCGTTGTTGGGTAGGGTCCAACCCAACTAAGCCAGCCCTTGGGTTATCACATTTTCCATATCAAAATCATGTGCCTACATTATCAAATACCATTATTTTTAGTAAAGACCAATATCTTACAACTAAAAATTTGGAGATAATTCAAATGAAAGAATAATCGCTCTAAGACCCTATTGCATTGTGGTGTGTCGTACTCGAAAGTGTGACTAAAGGCCAAGTACAAAAAAATTTCGTACTATAATAATTGCAATAACACTTGTGCCTAAAACTATAACTAGAAACTAACTAGAAATTGTGATGGGTGAGTTAAAGCGCAACGGACTTAGTGAGGGATATTACAACAAAATTGACTAAATAAGCATGTCGGGATAATGTAAATAATAGGAGATTAGTTAATAATAAAATAATAGTAATAATAAATCACGATCATAAGATCACTATAAATGATGAGAATAAACAAGTAGAAATAACATTTAATTATTCATATACATTAATCACATTAGTGGAACAAACTCTCACCTATTCTCAAATAATAGCAGAACAAATTCTCTTTCTCCCATTCTCACATAACAACAGAACAAACTCTCACTCATTCATAACATGGTGGTAGAACAAGCTCTTGCCCATTCATAACGTAGTGGTGGAAGACACTCTTGCCACTTATAACCAACCATGTGCTGCGCCAATGGGTAACCATATATATACTATAGTTAGAATGCAATGTTCTAACTAGCTATTCCCAATGCCATGAATGCACACTCATGTTAGTTCTTCTCATTTTCAAACTATTTAATCTATATACACAATTTTGATGCCATATTGAATATCATGTAACATTAGAGTAAAGTTAAGATGATAATTACATATGACATTAAACATGAATTCCTACGTACTTCTCATTTTATACGTTAAGAGAAAAGAGATGATATCTACAATATATTAGGTTGCAAGAATGAAAGTTAATAATGCAAATGAAAAACACCATAATATAGTATCTCACTCGTAGTGCTAATAAGAAATAAATCGGCTTGGATTACTTAAGAATAAATTTAAATAAAGAAATTACATAAAAAAACCTAAATTGAGAATAATACTAATTAACCACTAGGTTCATTTAATTAAAGTTCTATATTATATTCTAGTTTCCCATTTTATCTTATCGCTATGTTTTTAATTACTATAATTAAAAACATTGTTTAGCCCAATAATTCTCTCAAATGGTAAGAAGTACTAATTAAGATGAAGTTTTGTGTGATGACATTCCCATGAATGCATGCCACTTGCTATTAGGTAATCCTTGGCACTATGACCATTGGACCTTTCATGAGGAGGAATATCTAAACACTTACTCCTTGGGTAAGGTTGGTTGGTGAAGAATTCACATTAACTCCTATGGAAACAAAAAATCCTTGTCCTGTAAATTTGTCAAGAAATAAAGCATCATTCATCAAGTTGGGGCTTAACAAAATTTATCTAGAATCCAAAATTATATGACTTCTTTCTATTATTGAGGAGAATCCTGCAGCCTCATTGCTCTTACTTGGTGATCGATGTCAAGCCCCTCCCCATGAAATTCGAACATGTTGTGCCTAATGAGACCCCTCATAGACTGCTACCTAATCCTTTCCCATATTATGAAGATGAAAGAGAATATGATCTATGAAAAGTCTTTTTCAAACCAAGAGAGAATGATGTCGTCTTTAAAAAGATTATTAGCTTAAGAGAGGGCTAAATTAAGCTCACTCAAAAATTTTAAGTATATAAAACAGTGAATAACGAAATAAAAAACAAGAGAGCAAAGAAGAGCATATTAAGAGATTTTAGAGTGGTTTAGACTCAACTATGTACGTTTAGTATCTTGACTTTTCATAAAGGATTTGGACACTTACTATCGAGTGCCTGATTAGAGAGGCGAGCATTGTCCTCTTTTACAACCTTGTGCATTATAAAAATAACCATTAAAACTTAGCTTATTTCATTCATCCTTTGAGTATTTGAGTAATATTATATATATAAGGTTCTTTCCTAGTGATCTTTTTTGTAGTTGAGGATTCTTAGAGTTTTAAGTGTTTTTATATCCTTAAGTTAGCCTCTCAAGGGGTGTTTTTTCTTTTTCTTTTTTTTCCTAATAGGGAAAATACAAACTAGAGAGAAGCACCAACAAGACCGAGAAAGAAGCTAAATACAAAGGCAACAAACCAAAAGTATGAACATTAAAGGAGGAAAAACAGAATTTTCCTCTTTAAAAATCTATAGTAGACAATGGAGGATATCACTAAAGGGAGAGATGCCCATTAAAGTGAACTCTAAAGCTCCACTATACTAGTTCATGTGCCATCTTGTTGCCATTTCTAAGGACATGGAGAACAAACCATCCAAGATGTTGAGATAAAGCCTTTGATATGTTAAGAAGGACGACTCTGATTGATCATTAGGTGTCATGCAAACTAGACTATAAAGCCTTAATCAGAAGTAAAGCATTTGTCTCAAAGATAATATATAACCAACCAGCATCTTAATCAAGAATAATAGATTCTTGAAGCATATAGGCTTCAACCGTAAGAAAGAAGCTAGCTCTCAAGATAGAACTAGTCTTATCTTAAGCTACAATACCACTTGACATGCTACCTTTTTGAAAGTCACATCCAAGTTTATTTTTGCCTAATGCATGGAAGGGGGCTCTAGGTTTCTAAATTAAGAGTTCTTATCCATATTTGGGTTTGAATGTGGCTTTTGGATTGAAGATTGTTGCTCATTCCAAGCCTTATAGATGGATAGGGTGAATTAATGAAAATAAAAGCTTTCAATCTTTTTAAATTGATTTGATTGCAAGTCTTCCAAATTTTCTCAATCATCACATCTGTAAAGATGAGTAGATTCATTTTTCTATCATGGAGATATCTGCTCATCTAGGAGTAGTTCAATAACAAGGTCATTTACGGTTGTATATCTACTAAAAATCTAGGAATCTATACTAAGACCCCAGAATCAGTGCCAGAATGCTCTAACAATAGAGCAATGAGCAAAGAGATGTAATGATGTTTCTTGATTGTTGTTAGAGAACAAGAAAGAAAGGTCATCAATTGGGAATCTCTTAGATATTTCCTCCTTAGCTAGTGGGATATATTGGAAATAACTCTCCACAATAATAAATGATGCCATCTATGAATGGGTGTTCCCATAATTTGTGAATGAGATCAAAATGAGAGGGAGATTGCATGGTCATTGCTAATTAAGCTTGCCAAAAACAATTTTTTTTGAGAATCTGGACTCTAAAGATCAACCCAAAGCCACCGATTATCTTTATCTGAGTGCAAGATTGGATTTTCAATATTTCATTTGCCAAGGTGCAGTTAAATAACATTTGATACCTTTGATTGATCCCAAAGTAGGCCAACTAATTGCATAAGGTCCTTTGAAGTGATGTTTAGAGTGAGTTGACGATAAGTAGGCTTGGTTTGTAGGAGGGAGGGGCCCATAATTCAGACATAAATTGAATGTACATGAGGCAAAGACTACTTGATAAATTTTCTTCTTATAATAGATCTCTAGTGCTGAGAATGGTATGCCAAATTGAAGGGTTAGAAGGTTTATCTTGGACTTCCATGAAATCTATCTAGCAGCAATATTTTGAATTAAAAGCCTTAAGCCAAAGGCTATTCACGAAGGATGTAGATTTTGGAGAGCATACACCATCCAAGCTGAGCAAGGAGAGCTTTGTTCATTCAAACTGATTTTGTAAGAGCCAAACCTCCTTTTTCTTCCAGCTTCCAAATAGAGTCCCAACATTTAGGAAAGGACAAAATGGATATCCTTTTTCCCACCAAAAATTCCTCATTGACATATCTAAATGGGAGGGAACTATATTTGCGAGTTTCTATTTCCGTACATAATTTGGAATAGAGGAAACTGTAGCTTTTACAATAACTGTTTTACCTACAAAGGATAGAGCCTGCCTTTTCCACCCACTTAATTTTTTATTCATCTTCCCCAAAAGGAAAAAGAAAAGAGAAGGAATCAATGTGGGATTGGAAAACATGAATAAGAAGCCTTAAATACTTAGATTTGAGGGTGTCTTTGTTTAATCCAATGTGATTCATTAGGCTGTGCTACAAGGCTTTAGACACATTGCAACTGAAGAAGAGTTCATAGTTTGATGAATGTGTAAGCTAAGGCATTGGAGGAGTACTTCAACATTGGGGATATTTGCCTAGCAGAAAATGAACAAATTGTGCTCGAACATGAGATGGCTAATTGGTTTACTTATAGACAATATTTTGATAAGTTTGAGTAGATCTCTATTTTTCGTCAGCAACAATAATAGAGAGTACTTCATTCCCAAGAATAAATAAGGGAGATTAGATTGAATCACCTTAGCTGAACCTATTTTGGCATAAATACATGCGCTTGGTGAACCATTGATTAGAACTTAAAGGGAGGTGGTACTAAGACATTGATGGATCCAAGGAATAAAACACTCAAGGAATCCAAGTTTTTGCATAACCCATAGGATTAGAGACCACTCCATTCCATCAGAGGACTTTAACATATCTACCTTAATTAGTGGCTATAAAGCTTGATCGACAAGATTTTATCCCCATTTTGTGAAATTTTCTCAAGCCAATATGGTGTTATCTTCAATGTTTCTTCCTTCGAGGTAGTTAACTTGGCGAGTGCATAAATTGACTTACTACATTCACTGCAAAAGTTATATTGTAACGCCTCGTATTTTCAATCCACAAGGTGGCTATGTTTAACATTTACAATACTTGGGCGTTATTGGAAATCCTTTATCAACGGAAGGAAAGATCGAACCTGAGAGCTTAAATAACTAGGATTTCCATGAGTCATAAAAGATGCATACACATACTTAAGTGGCTATCAAGTATCTTAACAGTTATTTACAATAGATCACCTTCGGACATAATTGCAATGTCAAAAACACATATATACCCATACACGAAGTAGAAGTAAAATGAACCCAAACACAACCCTTAAATTTCAATGATGTACCCACCCAAACAACAGTTATTCCCCAACTACAGCATAGTCTTCTCATGACCAAAGAAATAAGTACAACACACACATACATACAACTCTAAACAAAGGAAACCCAAGCCTTCTAGGAACCCGTACTCTTATAGGGTTTATAGTACATCACTTGAGACATATGTTTACAACACTTAAAAATAGACACAATAGAAATTAAAGGACTCGAATTAAGTCTCGGCCACCTCCTTTCTAGTTCTTCTACCTGTCTCCCCAGTTCCTGGCACTGCTATCATACCTGGAACGTGGAATGTTCTAGGGGTATCAAACAGCCAAGTTAAATATTGACATTTAGGTGAGATGGTTTAAAGGTAATTATGCATGCAGATGTAAAATGCAATGTGAGAATGAAGTCTCCTCAAACACCTTAGCCCACCAAGGCACGTGATTGGGGTCAGATGTCCTTAGCCCCACCAAGGGCACTAGATTCCTTTGTCGAATCACCACACCCGCCTCATCAACCATTCACAACACCGGTGATGCATGCAAGAACGAAGAAATATGCTTCAACAAAGAGAAACATGATATGTAAGCCACAAATGTCACACAAATGAACCAACATACAACCAATATGGAGTTTATTGGGTGTGAGAACCACTCACCTTGCTGGTTTACATTTCAGAGTTACTATTCATAGGGTATCGGCCTTGGTTTTGCTGTAGTTATAGAAGTTTCGTATCACAAACACAAAATATTTTTACATAGGGTTGGAGGGAATTAAAAGGGGAGCATTCCATAGAAATTTTAGGGGAAAGAGGATTCACACGCATCCGCACTCCCCACCAAAAGGGTGGCCACGCACAGCCACTCACAGTAGTCCACGGCGCGTGCGTTACGCACCGCTGCCCCTTCGGTTGGATTTTCGGGTTGCCATTTAAAACGACCATATCTCCCTCATTCGAGCTCTATTTCGCCTCCTATTTGAACCTACAGACTCCTCGTTTAGTGTTCTACAAGATTATGCAAAGAAATCGGACTTACCTTTCGATTTTTCTAGCGGTTGTGAGTGTTTTCTGGCAGCTATCAATTTTTCGGCAACCCTCTCGTTCTCCTTCGTTTTTCACCCTTTTCCTCTTCCGTTTCCTCCAGAATTTCCCCCCTACAATTCTCACTTTCACACATTTCAATTTGGCCAAAGGTTGGCTCAAACTTGGCTTAGAATGGGTTTTAGTTGAGTTACCATGGTTTATATAGAAGTTTTCAGCCAATAGGATGCTTCCACACCTTATGGACACTTGGATGCATTTGATTGGTTAATTCCTGATATTTTTGATGGATATTTTTAGATAGTTTTCCAATATTACAGTTCCTACCCCAAGGTTTCCACAATTTACACTTTCACCCCTAGGTTTCTAAAAGCTCATCTTGCCCCATTGAAATGTCATCCTTTTGTTTCTCAAAATATTTTAAGGCCTCTTCTAGGATCTTTTTACCCTTGAGGGCTGACCGTTGCCTCAAAACGATTCTCCAAATATTTTTAAGAAATTACATTTTGGCCCATTCTCGTATTTTGATCCCGTTTTACCTTGGAATCCCATTTTTTTTTTCTTAAAGCTCTGTTTCCCTGTCCTTCAAAAGAGCCTCCAAGAGATTATTGACAGTCAAATTCATCTCTTTGAACGATTCCAAATTTTGGAAAATTACACTTTTGTCCCTCATTTCCAAGAATTACCCTTTTTGCCCCCAGGATTTTCCCCTACTTCTCATTGGATTTTTGAGGCATATCATTTCCTTTAAAATAGACAAATCGTATAAAGAGTCTAGGTATCACATATATCAGGATGGGTATGGGATAGATAGATGAGTCTGCCTACTAATCTTTGGTATTTCTCCATATCTACCACATCTTTGGCTTCGATAGGTTATAGTTTCAAGTTAGGTTTGATGGGAGTTTCGCCTATCTTGCACCCAAGCATACTTTTTTCACTAAGTAAATCTAAGACATACTTACATTGATTGACAAAGATTATCTCTTTAAATCTTGCAAATTCCATCCCAATGAAGTACTTTAGGGGTCCCAAATCCTTGATCTCAAACTCATGTGCTAGCTTTTTCTTAAGCTTTTCAATCTTTGCCCTGTCATCACCAGTCATTATTATATCATCCACATATACAATCAAAATAGTCCTTTTACCATATCTAGAGTGCTTGAAGAACATTATGTGGTTAGCTTGGCTATAAATATAATCATAGCTCTTCACTGCCTTTCCAAACCTTTTAAACCTCTTAGTGACTGTTTTAAACCATACAAGGATTTTTTTTAATCTGCACACCTTGTTGGTATTGAGGTTCTTCTCAAATCTAGGCGGGAGGGGTCCATGAACACTTCTTTATCTAAATCGCCATTCAAGAAGGCATTCTTTACATCGATCAAGAAAGGGATTTGGGGTATCAATCAAAAGACTGGAGATGATTCCCACTAATCAAGGGAATTAGCTTCTTTCCATTTCTACAACTACATTCTAGTTGGTAGAGCCACATGGCTTCTAATTTAAAGGGTCTTCTTTTAAGTCATGATTCACTTTCTAATTTGAGAAATAGAGGGTTAAGATCAAAGGAAACTGTTGGGAGATGGGTAATATGACTCTTAGGAAGAAATTTCTCCACTTTAAATTAGCTAGACCTCTATCTAACCTCTCTTTGATTCGACTAGATATGGGTGATTATTGGACCATGTAAATGTACCTTCTTGGTAACCTAGATCCATGAGTCCTAATGGCCAAATGATGTAGTTGACATCTCCCATTGAATATTCTACAAATGGATTGCCACCTTATTTTTCAACTTCAGAAGTCACATTGTTGAAGTCACCTATAAACAAAAAGGCAACTTGGTAGCAATATAGTCCATTTAATACAAAAAAATGATATTATTGATATTGCACTAACGGAGCAAAGATTGCAAGGAGTAACTAGGAGGTTTCAAGCTTATGATCAAAGATAGGACCAATATTACATTATTTCTAGAATACACTACTTTTGTAGTAAGATGGTGTTTCCAACCAAGTAGAATACCACTTTCTCCTCTTGGGACTTCAACAATAGAAAAGAGATGAAAGGGGAGAGTATTGTTTTGATTTGTTGGATTTTTTTAATAGATACATGGGTTTTTGTCAAGAATACCCAATCGGGATTATATTATTGATTTAAGGCTTGGTTTTGTTCTATAAAATGGCCTTTTGGGATAAACCCTTGCAATTCCATATAATTCCAACCTTGTATTGGTGAGATTGAACTACTTTAAGATAGCTGAAACACTTACTTTCTGATAAAGGAGGGGTATGAACATTTAGAACACTAACATCAAACATTAATAGACGAGTGTAATGGATGCAAGCTGACTAGGTGGATTGGAGCTCTTTAGAGATGAGATTTTGAAGGACTGTAACACCCCACCCCTAGCCTAGGGTATGATAGAGAGCATCGGCTCTCCTACTTGGGGGGAACGCCCAATTGGGAAATATTAGTTAGGGACAATTAATTTAATTATGATTCGATGAATTATTCTCCCACTCACTAGGCTAAGAAAAATTGAGCAAAAGCATGAACCCATTCTTGGTGAGTAATTTTGTCAACAGAGTAAGGACGGGGTAGCCTTACCCTTCCCCAACCTTGAACCCTAATACCTCTCCCCATACCCTTCCCTGTACTTTGATAGGGCAGGGGTTTTCATCCCATACCCCACCTCAAAAAGGTGCGGGGTGCGGTCAGGGCATCCTGAATCCAATATCTTTCTTAATAAAAAAATTTAAAATACCATTTTATACATATGCATATAATTTTTGAAATGGTTTAGAGCTTAGGTGTATATCTTGTGTTATGCATACATAAATAAAAAATGCATTTCAAATTATATTTTTTAAGTTTGTTTATTTTAAGTAAAAGAGAAAAAGATATTTTGGAATTCATCTTATTGACAATGTTTCATAACCTCAAAAATGACTTATTTACTTAATTAAAAACAATCATCCCTGACCCCAATTGAAAAAAGATCGAGGATTTCCTAAACCCCACTAACCCTAGTTAAACAACCTTTAACCCCACGTCAACCAAGGTGAGGTGGGGCGAGTCCCTATGGGTTTGGATCATTTTGCTAACCTCACTGATGTGTGTGTACCCCTTTGCATACATCATTTGAGTAAAGGTGAACCTTTTATGTTCTATATATGTGGAAATTCCATATTTTCATATAACCTAAGCAAGCAATAGTACATCCATCATACAATCAAGATGAACTAATTGACATATTAAAAAACATTCAAAACCTAAGATAAGCATAAATAACATCAAACATAAATCAAGTCTCAAACTCGTTGTACTCAAACACTCTTCAAATAAATGAACAAAACTACCTAGCCTTAGGCTAGGAAATACATTAAGAGAACAATTAATACCCGCATGGTGTTGCTACACACCTTTAAACTCTATTCGAATTGATAACACTTGTCTCTCAATCTATATCTGTTCTTTAACCTCTACACAATCACTTGATCACTATCCCATCTTTGTCAAACTTGTAATGATTATTAAAAAAAGAGAGGGAAAGGGATGAATACATTTACTTAGTAAGACATACCACAAGTGCATAGGTGCAAATGATGTGCAACATAAACATGCTTGTAAAAAACCTTACAAAATAACATTTTTTTGCTTCCCTACCTTGGGACTACGTTGTTATCTTATTGGTCTTACTCAATTTCTTTAGCCTCGAAATAAAGACTTATGGTTTCTTTTTGGTCCTAAACTGAGGAAAGAAGACGTCTATCTCGATTAAGTTATTGGAATAGTCCATGGACATCAATGCTTCAAATTTTAGTTTATTGTGATTAAACCCTTGAAATTTTATAAAACTAAACTTAGTTCCTTAGTTGAATTCCCTAATTCATTAAAATTCAAATTTCATCCCATTTCTTTTAAATTAACCATTTGCAAGCATCAATAAGCAACCAGGGACATCAAGTAGTTAAGTTATGTCCATCAAAAGGGAGAAACCAAGCCAAAAACTAAAAATTAAACTTACCAAAAAACTGCCTAGAGTAGCTGCGACTTTCAATGACTGCTTCTCCAATTTTCATCTTATTTTTGTAACAAAACCATATACAAACCAAGAGATATCTCTAAGGGTTAACACCTAGCTGAGCCACCTCAAAATCAGAGAAAAATCAATAGAAACTCAACTAGAAATTGGTTAAATTGACCTTCTCCTAGTTTTTGTTGAAAAACACAACTTACATTTTCCTTTCTCTTTTCCCAATTTCTCCTATTTCTAGACCACACTTGGCACATACAAGATCTACCTTGAAGTTTGGGGTTCTTTTATAGACAAATCAAAACCAAAATTAGCCAAAAATTATAAAAAATTTCACCTGAACTACTATTGTTTCTCCTTTACTTTCTAGTTTTCTAGTGGTTTTTTTGGTTAGTTTCCTCCCTTTCAACAAGCTTTTAGACTTGCCAACAACATCCACTTTATTCTTTTTTCTTCCTTTTCTTTCTTTTTTCTTCCTTTGTTTTATTCTCATTCTTTCTAGACAATGGCCAAGAATGGCTATATATACATACTTTTAGGAATTTACACATTGACCCCCTTAATTTCCCTGATCTCATTTAACTTCAAGAAGCTTACCCTATTTAATCTCCTCTATTTCTCTTAAGCCCACAAAGGTTCCAAAAATCTCCATAATCCAAGCCCATGAATAAACATTTGGATCCTCTATTCTACCCAACCTAACTTCAGGGTTGGTTCTTAACCAAAAACAAACCTTACTTAGGTTCAGTTTTAATTTTTTTTCAAAGTCTCTTATGATGTTTTGGTTTTTTAAGTTGGTATTTTAATCATTTATGTTTTATTTCAATTATGGAATTAAATTCTATCACTAAACTTTCCTTGAGTTCCTTATCTTCATTCCATACTTGCATGTCACGTTTTGAGGTTTGGAGCTATACTTGTTACTGATTCAATATTTTCCTAGCTCCAAAAGCCATTATTCCTTGAATTGGCTATTTTTGACACTCCATAATCCTTCTTAACCTTAAAAATCTCATTTAGACATTCCTTAAACCTTAACTTAGAGTAAACATGTGATATGGGATATTACAACTAGTACACGTAATAGTTTAACCCTAGGGTAAAAAGCCCCACAAAATGGACCTTTAAAGAATCCAGTATCATAAGTAAAGGGAAAATGAAATTTAGGTCTTGTAATCCATAACTAGCTAAAAAATGAGAGGCTAATAGAAGGGGAAAAAAAGAACAATGTGAAAGAAGAAGGAAATCAAAGGAATTAGGGAGAGAGTACAGGATATCCACTCAACTAGGTACATGCAATGGCTGCAAATGAACTCTTAAAGCACTAGGTGTTAGGATTTTGGATCGATAACAAATCACAATCAAACCATCAAACACACAAATGAACATATAATTTTAATGTGTCGGAAAAAATTACAGGCATAAAGAACAAAATATCATTATGATGATATTGGTACAATAATTCTAGAGTATTGGGAACCTATTTATAAAATTAATACTCATTTGTAGATGTACACAAAAAATTATATTTTGATCAGAAGATGAGCTAAGAAGATAAGTCTTCAGTTTGAGATAAATCTCAATCACAATCAAATTTGATATCCTAATCATAGTTAAATTTGAAGTCTTAATCATGGTTAAATTAGGAGTCTCAATCTCAAGTGAATTTGAATTTTGGGTCACAATTATCATAATCTCCACCTTGACACAAAATTCAAATATGAAATTATTCATAATTCTTTTTTCCAACAAAATCATGGAGAATTAATCTTTTTAATGAATACCTACCAAATCCACACAATGCTCAAACTTTGCAGTAGGTAGGGACTTGGTTAATATATCTGTAGGATTACCATGAGTGCTATTTTTTCTAAAAATAACTTCACCAAGAGCAATAATATCTCAAATAAAATGTTATCTCATAACAATATGATTTGTTATCCTTGAAACATCTGATCTTTAATAAGGAAAATAACACTTATCACAATAAACTAAATTGTCTTGAAGATTCTCACTTCAGCCAAATGTCTTCTTTAATAGCCTCAGTAATTATCATATATTCAGCTTTAATGGTAGACAGGACAATAGTGGATTGTAAAGTAGCCTTTCAACTAATAACATAACCAATAATGGTGAAAACATACTCAGTAAGCGATATTATCATGTTAGGATCTTCTACAAAATCAAAATTAACAAAACCTATGATCTATCTCTAGTCTTACTAAATTGTGAACAGGCATCAGTGTACCACACAAATATAGCAAAAATCCATTAGACTACCTTCCAATGTTCTTTATCAGGGTTCACTATGTATCTACTAGCCATGCTCACTACATGAGTCAGATTTGGGTGTGTACAAACCATAACATACATGAGACAACCCACTGTACTGAGTATGAAATCCTTGACATTTTGTCAATTTTATCATCTGATTGTGGAGATAAGTTGGATGAAAGCTTACAATGTGTAGCCAATGGAGTATTTACAATTTTAGCCTTTTACATGTTGAATTTAGTTAAGACTTTCTCAATATATTCCTTTTGACTTAGATACAATTTACCTGTTCCTGTTTCTTAAAATTTGCATTCCGAGCATCTTTTTTGTTGCTCCCAAATCTTTCATCTCAAACTTGTTGTTGAGCTAAGTTTTCAATTTTCTTATCTTTTCTTTATCCTTCGATGCTACTAGCATGTCATCAATGTAAAAAAAAAAAAAGATATATAAAGGACCTATTCTTGTTTCTTTTAAAATAGACACAATTTTCATAATTGCATCTATTAAAATTATGATTAATTATTAAGGAATCAAACCTTTTGTACCATTGTCGAGGAGATTGTTCCAGGCCCATATAGAGACTTCTTCAACAAGCACACATTGTCTTCTTTTCTTGGAATTTCAAAACCCTCTGGTTGTTGCATATAGATATCCTTATCAAGTTTCCCATGTAAAACTGTCCTACTATTCAAGTTCAAGGTCTTACATGGCCACAATACCAAGTTACACCTAGATGGAATTGTGTTTCACAACTAGAAAAAATACATTTGTGAAGTCCACACTTGGAATCTGACTTCACTACGAGTCTGTCTTTGAGCCTTTCCTTTTTAACTCTTGGTGTACCATCTTTCTTCTTGAATATCTGTTTGCATTTAACTGCTTTCTTATCTTTGGGTAGTTTCATTAACTTCCAAGTACCATTTTTATGTAAGGATTTCATCTCTTCTTGCACTACTGCAATCCATCTCCCAGACTTAGCATAGCTAACTGGTTCGGAATAAGTGGACAGCTTTTATTGCAGTTAATGTCTTTAGCTATACTCAAAGTATAGGTAACAAGGTTAGGTTCAACATACCTTTGAGGATGTTCGAAATTTCTTCTGGGTCTATCTTTATCAATATAATATTCTGATGGATAGGCACTTTCTTTTGAACTTGACTTTGGGCTTGACTTAATTTGAGACGATGACTCAAATGTATGACTATTATCAATTTCAAGCTCCACTTGAATGCCAGAGCTCTACTGACTTGTAGGGTTAGATTCTTTTGTAGAAAAACCATGAACTATAACAATATCATCAAATATAATGTTTGTGCTAATTACAACTTGAGATGCCTCTAAAATATGGCATAAGAACGTGGCCAAAACACCAATTCTTAGTGGATCAATGCAAGGGTTTTTTCATTTTTAGAGCATTTTCACAAATAAAAACATGTATAACAAAAGCAAAATAGAATACAACGAACACAAAAACAACCTTGCAAGAGTCGACATTCATCATCCATATGCATAAAACAGAAAATGTTAGTTCCAAATGATGGCAAATGTATCCCAAGAGGGGGGGTGAATTGGGATTAGGTAAATTTTTTGATAGTTTAAAGACCTATTGATTGTAGAACACTATGTTTTGAAATATCAAGGAGTTTGTTTCGAAATCAACCTTTCTATTAAGTATGTTTTGAAACCTATTATGATATGTTTCAAGACCTTGTTCTCCGTTTTGCTTATTTTGAAACTTTTGGCTTTTGAAAACATTTTTTTTGAAAGCATGAACAATGAGAATAGGTGAGTAAAATAGTAAAGCAAATGCACACGAGATTTATAGTGGTTCGGCACCCCGCCTAGTCCATTACCTTCAAGCTTACCCACTTGAAGGATTTTCAAACACAATCACTTTCACTAGTGATCAACCACAACAAGGGTTACCATGGTTCACCCTAAAACCTTATACACGATGAGTTTTTATGGCTCAACTTAAACCTTACAGCACAATGAGTTTTACAGTTAAACTCAAACCTTACAATCAATAACAAGATAAATAAAACTTATCTTTTATAACCCAACAGATTTAATGTAATGAAATACCTTACCAAATGGTTGTACAAGGTGAGGAGAGCTTAAAAGGATGAGACGTCGGTTTCAGTTTGCTACTTCTTTTCACATCACAATGCACACCAATGATTGATTGAATGGATCTTCTTTGAGAGCTTGTTGAAAGGATTTCATTCACTTATGCTTGTGTATGTATCAATGTCTCTTTTATGTGTATTCTCGTGTATGTGCTTGTAAGTTGTACTTTGTCTTCAAAGAACTGATATATATACCAAGAAATAAAATTTTGGCTAATTATAACCGTTAGAGACAAGATGTTAAAGTAGGTTTCAAAACAAACCTCATTGGTTTTTAAGCAATACACTTTTACACTAAGGTTTCGAAACATACATCACATGTTTCGAAACATACAACCTCTACAGCTAGTTATGCACTTAGAGATAGAATGAGTAGGAGACAATGCTTTATACTTGACATGATTTTGTTTTATTCTCCACTTACATAATTTGAAATTGAAATTATGGAGATAAAACATAAAGAAAGCTTTTTGAAAAACTTTTGAATATAAAAAGAGTGAAAAGAAAAAGCATCTCGTGTTTTTAAATATTCTATTGTCAGAGACAATTGTTTTGAAACAAGATATGAAGGTTTTGAAATATACTACAAAAACAAATTTCAAAACATATGCAACATAGTTTTTAAATGCTCTGCTGATAGAATTGACAGAGGTTTCGAAACATATTATATAGGTTTTGAAACATATGCTTAAATTTCAAACAAGTTTCAAAATATAGCATACAAACTTAACAAACATTGAAACCTTTTCAAAAAGCATTTCGAAACAAGTATAAAAACATGATAGAAAAATGTTTCGAAACATGGAAACTAAGTTTTGAAACATGATACATGAATTTTGAATTTTTCAAATATTTGAACATTCGTGCCAAACATTATTCATGTATGTTTCGAAATATGAAAATCTTAATTTGAAATATAAGTTTCACATAAAAGATTTTTCATTCTAAGATAGGTTTTTTATCAAACACATATTCTCATCTACCAAAAAAATATGATACAACAGAAAAACCATTCCATAGGGGGTTTTATCGATATACCTCTACGAAAGCTTTTTGATGCCTTTTTCCAATTTCGATTGTCCAATGAAACACCTCCTTCTTGCTGTTGGATCTATTCCCATGAAACTACAACACCAGGTGACCAACTCGTCTCCTCAAGTGTGGAGGACCTAGTTGGTCCACGCTTGAGATGCCTCGGAACCTTCTACAGAGCCGTGCTAGGATCCTCTCGATAAATGTGACCCAAAACTATTCGGTGTCTCTTTTTGGTTGCAACAAGGTTGTGTAACAACCGGATCTAAATGGGAGAAGAAGAAGAAGAAGATGCAAAGCAAATAGCCTGGAGCAAGAAGAGGCCGTGAGCTCATAGTAATGGAAGAAAAAGAAAAAACAACAATAAAACATCAAGCCAAGAAGAAGGGAGAAAATGGAATAGCTCTCAAGCCTTCTCAAAACCTTCTCTCCTAATCTCTCAATCCGTTAAGCATCTCGTGTATGCTTCTCGCCTCCCCATTCTCTTATCATCACATGCATAAGAGCAATTAATGCTCTAATGCGACAAAGCGACTGAGAATGTATAAGGTAAATGGTTGATCTCTTTGAGCAGTTAACCCCTCCATGCACTAGTCGATAGCATAAGCCAAATTGACCGCAAGAAGCACCTGATTGATCTCTTTAATCAGTTGACTGCTCCATGCACCAGTAGATTGAACATTGCTAGCAATGCTCTTACTTAGTCATATTACACTTTGGCCTCGTTATTAACTCTTAATAGCCTTTCCACTAACTCTTAATGGAACCAAGGCTCCATTAACTCTTAATGGCGTGTCTCGCTAACTCTTAGTGGTCTCCCATATCTATAGATCCATATAGCTAACTCTTAGCTACAACCAGCATCATTAACTCTTAGTGATGAGGAACACACTAACATCAACGGATCACTAATCAGATACATTACTCAATATGCGTGTGACTTTCTAGGTTCATAGCCATGCAGCAATTAGGACGCGTCAACTCCTTGATGCTGACTGAACACTTTGAGTTACTAGAAGGATCTCTCCAAATCTCTAGAGAACCCTAAAAGATCATGAGTATCCTCTAGCCAAAATTCAGGATGATCCTAATGATAATGAAGTTTCAACTTCAGATGAGTCTATTAAGGCTTTTCAATTATCGTGCACTATAATCCTTCCACTGACTAACATCTTGACCAAGTGAGAGCCTGGAAGATGGCCTAGAAAGTGCTCCAAAAACACCAACCCGGTGTGGATCCATGCAAGAGTTTTATTTTCAAAGCATTTTTCAACAGAAAAATAACATAGCAGAAACATAAAACATACACAGCGGAAACCAAAATTGACCTTGCAAGACTTAATATTCATTATCCATATGCAAAAAATGAAAGCCCATGCTATAAGGGGTTTTAGATATACCTTTCAGAGAAAGATCCATTGTCGGTTGTCCACATGGTAATTGCCTCCTCACTGACCAGGAAGCATCCAACCACCTCCTTGTCTACTATAAGTGTTCGGGTGACTAGCCTTCAATAAGCACTCATTAGCCCCTCATCCCTGCAAGCACCTGGGTGACCACCTCGCCTCCACAAGCGTAGAGGACCTAGTCGGTCCACACCTGAGGTGCCGTGGAACCTTCCAATGGAGTCGTGCTAGGACTCTCTCGATGGAGGTGACACAAAGTTGTACGCGGTCCCTTTCTTAGTTGCTCGGTGGCTGTCCAACGATCTGTCTATGAGGGAGAGAGTGATGAATAAGTTATCCTGGCCAAGCTCAGAGCAAGAATGAGCAAGACCACAACTTAAGCAAGGAAAAAGAAGAAGCAGATAACAAGTAGGAGCAAGAAAAATAATAAAGAAGAACAAGGAAGAAGAAGACGCATAGGGGAGCTGGTCTTGTGTGCTTCCTCACCCTCTCTATCAATCTCTTTTCTTTTCTTTTTTTCCACAACCAATCTGCCAAGCTCATGTCTTTTCCTTTCTTGTAGTCCATACCTCCACCTTCTCGCCATGCTTTATCATCACTTGCATCAGAGAAATAAATGCTCTGACAAGACAAAGTTGAGACGAGTTAATAGTAGAAATGGTCGACAACATGAGGCACCTAGTCGACCATTTTTAGGTGGTCGACTTTCCTTATGCACCAATTGACAGCATGCTGACCAGTCGACGGCATGTGAGTATTGGTCGATCGTTCTAAATGGTCAACTGCTCTATGTACCTGTCGACCAATTCTATCTACCAAGCTCCAACTTTGTCCAAATGCCACTAAGGCCCTACTATTTGATAGTAATCTCCCATAACCATAAATTCACGAGTCCTACACACACAAGCAACTAACATCACTGACTAACAGCGATGAGGAAACGACTAACAGCAATAGATCACTAATTTGCTACATTACTCGATGTGTGTGTGACTTTTTAGGTACACAACCATGTAGTAATCAGGACACGCGAACTTCTTGATGTCGACCGATCTTATTGGTTTACTAAAAGGATCTTTCCAAATCCCAAAGCACCTTAAAAGATCCTGAGTATCCTTTAGCTAGGACTCAGAACGATCATAATGGTAGCGAAATCCAACTTCATATGAATCTATTAAGGCTCCTCGATTATCGTGTATGATAGTCCTTCCACTAACTAACATCCTAATTGAGTGAGAGTCATGAACTAATTAAACTCAATAGACTTGGTAATTAGGTTTGATTTATACATGTGTGATTGAGGTAGCATGTCGAAGCCAATCTGACATTGAAACTCTTTCCAATCTCATTCTCACGGTGGCCATGGAATTTTCAACCACCACCAACACAGACTGCATAGGATGTACCTTTAACCAATGGGAGTCAATGGATCCCATCGACGAATAGAGACCACATAGTGAGTATTCCCACCTCTTACACCGGATGGTTCTGCTCAACGAGAAATCCTTGACACAAGTGCACAAGACACTATGTTGCCTTTGGTCAAAGGACCAAATACACAATCGAGAGCCAGTGACCAATCATTAATCCCAAAGCCATGTGATCATCGCAGGCATTACATTCAGTGGATGTTCTCTAACACCCACTCACATGTCTACTATATGCATCCCATGCAATGTGGCATGTGACTCACCACCCCATCTCGTTAGCATCTCCATGCTAAACAATGATAGTAGCCCATGTGCCAGTCCACTAATCGACTAATCATAGTCCCCTTCTGATAAGTCTAAGGACTGCGAATACCTTTAAGAAATCCTAGACTAGATATCCAAGTCACACAGTCTCAACACCTTGAGAGTAGGAAGTCTACTAGGAAGTATATTGACTCATTCATAAAGATGAGATGGAGAGATATGAATGAAGACATGACCTTTATCATTAAGAACAATCAACAGTGCCGCTCACTTACATCTCAAAGTGTAAATTTCCAATCATGCTCACCCTAGCCAAGGGATTTTCAATCACGAGAAACATAGATCACATATGATGTTTGCCCCCATCCAATGAAGGTTAATGGATGTTATCAGCAAGTATGTGCCTTCATAAACCACTGCACAAAGACCACACAGAGAGCATCCCCACCTCTCACAAATGGTGGTTTCGCTCAATGAAAAATCCCTTACACTAATGCATAAGATAGCTCTATTGCTTCTAATCAAAGGACTAGATACGCAATTGAGAACTAACAACAGATCAATAATCCTCTAAGCCATGTGATCTATTGTAGGCATCACATTCGGTGGATGTTTTACTAACACCCACCCACATGTCTACCATATGCATCTCATGCATTGGGGTGTGTGACTCCACTCCCATTAGCATCTTGTAACACCCCGCCTTCCCAGGGCGTTAGGTAACATAAGATTCCGAGGATATATTTTTTCCCAACGAAAGCTCAACACAAAAATCGTTCCTTGAAGATCCCGTTACACCTTCTTAGTATATCAACTTAGAATCATTAATAAACTAAGACAGGTAAATCACCTCAAATGCGGAAGCTAGATCGAAACCTCAATAGATCATAATCGAAACCACTTTATTCATAACAGAAAGTCAAACCAACATTTACATGACGTCATCAAAATAAATAACATAATTGAAAACAACATACTATCAACTATCCACTAATCACCCTCACTCCTCGGCAATCTCTTTTCCCTTCTTACCGCTGCCTTCACCTGGAACATTTGAATATTCCAAGGACAAAGTCCATATTAGATGATGAATCATCTAAGTGAGAGTTTGAAAACACGTTTTCATGAATGAATGCAATACATGAAATAAACCAACATAACCTGGCAAGCCCTAGCCCAAGAGAATCCCACACAGCGCTCAACCTTAACACGAGGAAAGAGCAATCTCTCTAAAGACCACGCCACCGTACCGACACATCGACACAACGTGGTTCTAGCTTAAGAGGGGTAAGGTCAATGCATCTCCCTAACATCTTGAGAATAATCGTTACCACTCCTGGCCCAGGAGGGTCACATCAACACAGGAATCTAGCTTAACACAATTACTTTACGGATTACGTTCCCACTCAAAAGCATTGAGGAACCACCACCTAATCCCAACTCAAATCCCATATGAACAACCTAGTTATCCTAGTGGAACTTCCCTGACCATACGACCCAACACATAAACCAAGGCGACTATCCTGGCATGCACACCAGCACAAGATATTCCTATTATTCCAGCAACACCCTTATGGAATTATGATTGTACTATCCAGACAACATTCCAGGCTAACATTCCATATGAACAACACAAAACGTAAGATAATGCCACATATCATAACTCAATGCATCATATAGCAACATTTTATAAAATACAATGCATCAGTACAAAACGTTTAGGGATGAATCTCCCTCACGAAACCAACAGTCACGGGTTACCGTTCGCATGCAACAAAACCATTTTGCATGAAATCACAACACATTTAGATAGAAAAAATACCAAGTTTTGGGTAAACTACTCATCTCAAACATATTCGGAAGGCCTCGATCCTCATGCACAACCTCGATTTGCGTGTCACACCTCAAACACCCGTACTTATACTCAACCTTGAACGACGACACTCCCTAAACATCATATTTAATTAAAGGAGCATCAAAATCCATTTTTCCTTAATTTTCCATAATTTCCTCTATTTTTCTCCTAATTTTCACCTCGATAATTCCAAAATAATTATCTCCTCAAACATTTTTTCAAAATTTTCAATAGATAATTCCTAAAATAATTTTAGAAAAATATTAAAGCAAAATAATTTTAGAAAAATAATGCCTCGATCCTTATTTTTTCATGTGTCTGGGCGTGTAGCTCACGCGCCGCCTTCTTCCTCGATTTTAGCCTTTGGCGGCTGCTCCGATGGCCAAGCCAAGCACACCCCCTTGAAACCCTCACCAAGTCGATCCAGATGGCATCACTTTCTGGCAGAAAAAGCCCTCGAACGTGCAGTTGCAGGTCAGCCCCGGTGGTCTGCCTTGCGTTTCTAGCTAAGCTTCAAATAGCTTCCAAACCGACGCCAAATGCTCCAGAATCCTTCCCCTTGATACAAAGATCAAAAGCCCCTTAATAAATCCCTCAAAAACACTCCAAAACGCGATCAATTTATTGCAAAAAAATGTCAAAACCTTTGCTCCATTTTATAACAAAATTCGGCCACCCCTCAGCAAATCACCTGCTAGGGCTTGGCCCCCAAGCAACCCCACGCCGTATACTACCTCTCCAGAGCCCTACCGCGACAATCCCATCGTCGAAAATAGCTCCACGTGCGGTAGCAGTGCGACGACCATTTTTGCAGGTTTCACAACTAAGTTTGATTAATTGCACTTTAGCCCCTGGTTTCTTCCAAATGCTATTCCGGCCCTTTCCAAAGCATCCCTGATCTATCCAACTATACCACTAAGGTCCACAAGTTTAGTACTCTTCATTTCATCCTCGAACTTTCTGAAAAACTATCTTTTTGACCTCCCTCGAGCAAAATTGGTAAATTATGCTTTGGCCCGGTTGATCGTTTTGACCCTAATTCCCTTCGTTTCAACCCGAAATGGCTCAAGGGTTGTTCTACATATAAAATATTGGTCCTCAAAGTACTCCATTGACTTTTCAAAATTCTTCTACGTTGATTCAATTTTTCAGCCTGATCCATATCTGTACCAAAAATCGTTTTCGAGCCAACTTCTTTTGACACCTAAAATCTAGGGTTCGGGGTACTCCATTCGGTTGATTCGATTGCTTAAAACTACGACAGTGTACCCTGTAGCCTCATTCTTTCGAAAATTCCATTTATACATTTCATAAAATGCCATTTATAACCTCAAGAATTTCTCGAGTATTACACATCTTATGCTAACAATGATAGTAGCCCATGTGACGGTCCATAATCGATAAACCATATTCCCCTTCTGATAAATTTGAGGATCGGGGATCTCTTTAAGAAATCCTGAATTAGAAATTCATGTCACACAATCTTAACTCTTAAGAATAAGACCTCTACTTAGAAATCTAGGGACTTATTCATAAAAGTGACATGGAGAGTATGAATGAAGATATGACTTTTTATTAAATATTAAGAATACATCATAAGTGCCATTCACTCACATCTCATGTAGTATAAATCTAGCATTTAGGGCACTATCACTAACAACCTCTAGATCCCATAACTTATATCCCTTAATACCAGATTTATAACTAAGGAAGACACACCGTTTAGATCTTGACTCTAATTTTCCATCATCAACGTGCGCAAATGTAGGATACCCAAAAATTTTTAAATTAAAATAATTTGCAAGAGTACTAGACCATACATTTTCTGGAGTTTTCTTATCAATAGCAAGTAAATGAGACCAATTAACTAGAAAACATGCCATGTTTGTAGCCTTAGCCCAAAATGACATAGATAAAATAGAATTAGATAGCATACAATGTACATTTTCTATCAAGGTTCTATTCATCCACTTGGCTACACCATTTTGCTGTGCCATACTTGGAATTGATAAATGCCTTAGAATTCATTAATTCCTGTAGAAATCATTAAATTCATTTAAACAAAATTCTAAACTTTTATCTGCGTGAAGACGTTTAATCTGTGTAATCGAATAATTAGCTTAAGAGGGGGAGTGAATTAAGCTTTTTCACCTTTTTTAAGAAATAAACTTGACAGAAAGAAATCAAATAAGTAATGTCGTAAATAACTTAAAGAAAGCAGTACACGAGATGTATAGTGCTTCAGCCTTAATTGCTTAGTTCACTACGTTGATCCACGACCAAGGATTTTTCAACGACACCCATTGGTGTATTCTATTATCTTGTAATTTTAGCACGCTTACTACAAACCTTTACACTTGCCTTTTTATAATGGGTTCAGCCACAATCACAACCGTTTCACACAGGATAAGGCATAACTTTTACAACTTGGCTTTTCAAATAGGCTAAGGCGTAACCATTTTTCAAGTTTACAGAAGATCGTGAAAGGAAATTTCAAGAGAAGCATGAATAAAAAAATGAGCACAGAAGCTCTTTTCTTGACTGAGAGAGTTACAAGATATGGAATAAAACTCACTCTCAAAAAATTTCTCATAGAAAGATTTTAGAATGAAAAGCTCGTGAGAAATAGGATTGAAGAATAGGAAGTATTCTTGAAGCTCACTTGAAGTTGTATGAACACATGAATAGATCAGGTAACTATTTTCAAGAAGCTCATTCTCCTATTTATAGATTTCCTGCACTGAATGTTAGCTAATATGGTAGAATTCAAAATGAATGTTCCATTTTGTCTTACAACTGCCACTTTTTGTCTCTAACAATATTAAACAACATTTATTAATTTATACAAGAAAGCTCATGTTTTCTGATTAGCATTTAATGATCTAAAAAGTAGAAACTGTCAAGCATTGAATGCGCATAACGGCTATAATTTTCAAATTTGGATGACAGTTACTTGACTGGGTTAAAGAGATACTTGGCTAATGAAAATGCTCCAATCAATTGAATAAATCTTGTAATCAATTATATGTAGAGCTTACTCGAGTATGACCCAACATTACTCAATTAACTCATCAGCCACATAAAGCATACATTAATTACTTGACAACCAGGCTGGACTTACTCGACTAATGAAAATGTATACTCAAGTATAAACGATCTATAATCGATTAATTTTTTAAGCACGTATACTTAGCCATATTTAGTCAAAATCTTACTCGACTAACAGAAAAAAATACTTAATTAATTCAGAGAAACTGAGATCATGCATAACTTACTCGACTAACATATCCTTAATAGTCAATTGAAATATATCTTTAGAAAACATATAATCGTCTGACTTGAAAATCACATAGAAAAAAGAAAAAACTTGATTGATTTTTCAAATAAAAAATAGATGTGTAAAGCTCTCTACTAATAGATACTTGATTAATTCAAGTATATTAGTTGATTATAACATAGGCTTTACTTTGTTTAATATATTCTCAGATTTTGATGCTCCAAAGATACTCCGTCAATCTCAAGATATACTTGAGTATAAGAAGGATTTATACATGATTATATGAAGTGCCAACTCGATTGAAACTTTAGAAGAATAGATTTTTTATAACACATACGTGAGTTGGAACTTTAGAATAATCGATTGAATCTCTTCAATACTCGATTAATCATAAAGGCAACGTTAAGCAATACTTGACTAATTTAAAAAGGCCTTTACACTTAGCCTGTTTTCAAAAAATGTTTTCTAAAAAGATTCATGTTCGATTGATATATGAACATATTTTTCCATTTTAGAAATACATATAAGTATATGAGCATGAAGTTCTCTAATTTAAAAGCATTTAGAGAAAAATATTTTGGAGATCATTAATGAATCAAATTTATTGAAAATAGATTTTCCAAAATTATTTTCTCCATAAATTAAAACACAAATTTCTCAACACTGTGTTTCAGTTTGTTTCTCTATCATAGTCTTCCATTGTTTGAAGGTAGCAAAAACATCATTTTTCTATTTCAAAAATAATACTCAAACTTTCCAAGAATAATCATGAATGAAAATTAGTATATATTTGGCACCACCTTTAGAGCGAATTTTGATAAGACCCCAAAGATCAAAATGAACATAGTCCAGCGTCACTTTTGTGTTGTGAATACCTTTATTAAATCTGACTTGTTTTAGTTTACCAAAGATGTAATGCTCACGAAACTCCAGTTTTCTAATACTCTGCCTTTGTAGAAATCTTGTTTTGCTTAATTCAACCATACATATTTCACTCATATGTCCAAGATGCATATACCACAATTGAATGATATTGGTATTTGACAAAGAAGAAGTAGAAACAATAACATCACCTATAACATTAGAACCTTGTAGAACATATAATCTACCATATTGCTTTTTTACCTTTCATTACAACAAGAGCACCTTTACTAACCTTAATGACTTCACCTTCACTAATGAATTTGTACTCATTTAAATCAAGAGTACTCAACAAAATAAGATTTCTCTTAAGGTTGAGATGATGTTTAACATCAGTTAAAGTTTAACAATGCTATCAAATATCTTAATTTTTACTATTCCAATGCCAACAATTTTACAAGAAGAATTATTTCCCATCAACACATCACCAGTAATCAAAGTTTTATATGTTGCAAACAAATCCCTATTAGGAGACATGAAATGTGCATGCTGTGTCAAGGATCCAATCTTCACAAGGTTTGGTAATTTCATTAGTTACCACTATAAGTTCCCATTACTACTGTTATCTTCAAAAACATTGGTTTGACTTGAAGTCTTTGGATGTTTACCTTTCTAGTTAGATTCCGGTCTTTTAAGTTTGTTCTTCAATTTAAAACACTCTTTTTTGATGTGTCATTTCTTCTTACAATAATTACAAATTTTTTCTTTATTTTTGGACTTGGATCGACTTTTTCCTTTCCCAATAGAATTTCTATCATGTGTTCTCTCTCTAATCAACAAATTCCCTCACCTTGATTTTTAGAATTTCTCAATAACCGCTTATCAATTTTCTCTTTTGAGAACAAAACATCATAAACTTCATCTAAGGTGAGAGTTTCATGACTATAGAGTATGGTGTCTCTAAAAGTTGAATACAAGGCTAGTAGATAACATAATAAAATTAAGTCCAAATCTTCATCATCATATATTTAACCTCCATGCTTTCCAAATCAGGAACAATTTCCTTAAAAATTGTTAATAAACATACTTTCTGGCATTTGATGAGAATATAACTTTTGTTTGTGATGCAGCTTACTTGTCAAGCTTTTAGTCATACACAGTTGTTCTAGTTTCAATGATAGAGTAGTAACAGTTTTTTCTTTCAAAATATCCTGCAAAATTTGATTCAATAAATGCAGATGTATTTGAGATAAGGCTCTATGATCCTTACATTGTTTTCTTCAGTACTCCATGATTATCTTTTCTATCAAAGCCCAAAAGTGCATAATCTAAATCCATTTGTGCTAAAATTGCTCGCATCTTAACTTGCCATAGTGATAATCTAATATTTTGGTCCAACAATGGAATATCATACTTTAAGGTAGCCATTACGAAGATCAAATAACCTCAAATAATGTCAAATGATTGATAAATAAAATTCCAATAAAAAAATACCAAGATAGCGGATTTGGGTAGCAAATATGGGCGAATCTAGGTTAGATAGATCTGGCAAATCAGACCAGATCTTAGACTGGTCAAGCAGATCTGGACCATATCTATAGGATTTGGGCAGATCTGGGCAATGTTGGTAATGCTTGAACTAGCCGACAATGGTGGAAGCTTGAGAAGCTTTTGTTAATGGCAATGGCAATGTCTTGGCAACTGGAAATGATCGATGGCAAGGCGAGGAAGAGAAGATGGAGCCAGTTAGTCAATAATGAGGTGATGACACTACAAAAAAATGGGTTTTTTGCGGCGATTTTTCAACCGCCGCAAAATATGTTTTTACGGCGGTTTATCCAATATTTTGAGGCAGTTCTGAAAAATTGCTACAAAATTAATTAATTTAAAATTATAAAATTAAATTTAGCGACAATTTTAAACAACCGTCACAAAATTCAAGACTAAAAAAAAAAAAATTAAATTGAGCGGCGGTTTCAAAATCGCCGCCAAATTTATTAATAAAAAAATTCAAAAATAAATTTTGTGGCTGTTTTAATCAACCGTCGCAAAATTCAACAATAAAAAAATAAAAAATTAAATTTAGCGGTAGTTTTGTTAAAATCGCCGTCAAATTCATTAATAAAAAAATTAAAAAAAATAAATTTAGCGACAGTGTGTCTCTAGTGTGTACTCATTTGTTGTATCTTGTTATAGCTCAATCAATCTGTTATTGTCTTCAAATACCTGCTATTTATACCAAAAGATAAAAATCTGGCCGTTTATAGCCGTTAGAGACAAGACAGAAAAGTAGGTTTCGAAACATGCAAAGTGTGTTTCGAAATATCACATAAATAGACCAAAGTTTCGAAACATAGACAACAGGTTTCGAAACATACAAGCTTCCATCTGGACAAAGCACTTAGAGACAGCAGATAGTGGGAGACAAAGTCTTATGCCCACTTTGAGTATTTTATAAGCACTCACATTCAAATTCAAATTTGAATCTCATAGCATGGAGAATGCATTAATAAAATGATATTGGAAACATACAAAAATGTAGCACACATGCATCTCGATTTTCAAATGATCTGCTGACAAAATGTCAAAGGTTTCGAAACATGACATGATAGGTTTCGAAATATACTTCTTTGGAAATGAGGTTTCGAAACATAGACATATATTGAAAATATTAAAAACCATTTCAAAGGGGTTTCGAAACATGCATGAAAACATGACAGATATTCAGAAGAATATACTTAAAAGCACAATCCATAACATGAATACATCACAGCTTATTTACATTTCTTTAGTTTAAGTAAATGTCCACACTTTCTTCCTCCATTTACTTTAATACATAAATGTAAATGACAAAGTACCCCCTATTTGGATTCAATAAAAATACTTAGAAAATTAAAATCTAAATAAATAAGAAAGTAGATTTTGAGTTTTAGTATAAACTCAAGTTTTAGCAATAATACCACTTCCAAAATATATACTTTCTATTTAATAAAAAATTCATTAAAAATCGTTTTGACACTAATGAATGTTAGATATCAAATTACCGGGAGTTAGTTTTCTAAAAAGAAAACTCTTTTTTTTATGTCTCCTTATAAGGTGCTAACCTTCCAGATTTAGTTAAAACAGGGTTTTCATTTTCACAAAATGATACATGATATTGAAATTGATATATATTGAAAACCACATACTTGACTTATGACTTAGGGATTAAATCAATATATATTTTTCATTATTAAAACTATTGTACAAAAAGTACAATAACAATGAGGTGTTGTTGACTAATATTTGTTATAGGGTGGTTACAAACTTGCCAAGATTAACATTTTTGTCATAGTGGGTTTATTAGTCTTGCTAACATCGAAGATCGATGCCTTTTGAAACGTCTGTACGTCATTTCATAGCTCAAAAAACTTTTCATTATGAAAATTCTACCGCCTAAAAACCCCATCGTTCTGTATTTTTTTTTCTTAAAAATGGTTAATTTTATAAAGCTTTTCTTCAAAAGATATTGGTACGATCGATACTCTGATTGTGAAGCATTTAGAATTTATACCACCGCGATTTTTGCATCCCTATCTAAATATTACAAAAAAGTCCTATGATTTTGTAAAATTAATTAATTTTGTAACAAAATTATTTTGGATACATTAAGATTTTGTGTCCATGTTTCGTCGCTTTCTCCAGTCATGATATACATAATTATAGCTGTTTATTTATTATTTTTAATTACTCACCACTGATAATTTTGTCCACAAATTTTCTCAAAAAGCAAGTGGGGTTCACACTTACTGGTTCTCTAATGTCAACATCTCCACAGTTGGCCATTTCAGGCTCATGTCAGCTTGGCAAGTAGATCTCTCAGGGTTGGACACACTCACTTTTACGATATGTCTAAATAGCATTTTTGATATATATATATATATATATATGTGGGCTTCATGCATTTTGCTTTTATACACGAATATTAATTTATTGTATATACAGGTGATTATTAATTAATTTATTTTATGAACACACGGCTAGATGTTAATTTTCATTTGTTAGTTGACTTTATAATGTAGACAGTAGATTGATTACTCATTATGTGAATAATTTAAGCAGTAGATTGTTTAATTTAATTGATTTTATACATATTTAATACTTTTGTGATGCTATGTATTTAGGTGTTGCTTTTTCTTGAATTTTATACATTGCATTGTAGCATTAGCATAGCCTTATATATATATATATATAATTTTATGAAGTTTCCACTGAAAAGTGAGCTTTTGGGTATCGATATTTAAGAACAAAAAACGTTAAAATGAAAAAAAAAAATGCGATATAAAAACGAAAAAGACAGATGTAAAAATAAAGAAGTAAAGTGAGCTTTGGCGAAGGCCAAAGTACCATAAACTTGCCCGGATGATGAGGATATTAGTTGATAAAAGGTTATGTGACAGTGAGCTAAGGCTGGTGGATTCTTGCACGACAGACAGGCAATCCGGACCGACCTGGGAGCATTAAAGGGAATCGATTCATTCGTCCATTCATTCAGAGCTATATATATATATATATATTTATATATATATGTAAATATCTTTGCATTGGGACATGACAAAGCCAACCATCTGATTTGACGTCTCAGATTCTGTAGTCTCGGCCCCATCCCAACAAACAAAAGCTGCTGCCCTTATAGCTCATGAACCCACCCACCACCCTTCTCTCTCCCTCTCCTCCACTGCATCATTTATTACACCCAATATATATATATATATATACACTCCAATTATGTGGACTTTGAAAGCATCGAATAAAACACTTTATCATCATTATCATAAGAATTCCTTGTTTGCATTTGATAGAATGTCTAGAAGAGCACTTTGTTTCGAGTCTTAACGTTGTTTATGTTAGTTTGAAGCTTCAAAAGTATGCCCCAAATGTGTTTTGTGTTCCAACAAGAACAAATACATTGCATGCTCAATTAATATACCATAAAATCGAAGAGGAAAGGAGTCTAATTTGGAGCTAATAAGCATTAGTGTGATGGCCATTTTTATACCTTCGATCGAGATCATGGGCGCATCCTAAGGCTGGCTGGAATTTTGATTGCTTTAAACGTTCGTTTGTCGTTTTGGATGAGGATTGAGACGTATTATGTCGAGCACTACACTACATGTTTATTTCATTGCACCCATCCCTGTAGTCAAGTCTTACAAACTGTTCAACGCTCTTGTTTTCTTTTCCATTTTTGTTCCTTCCACGTATGCAAGTCCGGTTTATGCAAAACAAGTTGAGAGGATTTGGGAAGGACAACCGATCGATGCAATCAAAGTGGGCTTTAGCTTTAGTTATTTATAACCTGTCTTCAACAATTAGCCTAAGGCTATTTGGAAATTTTGATTCTGCGATGTAGTTAGACACATGTAATCAAGCCTTAGGCTTACTTTATCGTTTTGAGATGTATATCCGAATGTATGTACGTAGTAATTGACTAGCCAGAGGCTAGCTCGTTTTATGCTTTCCTATTATCAATATTAAGTCAATATTTATTCCATGCAAACCAGTTATGCAATTGTATGTAGTTGGAGGTTGTGATGTGAGTCATATCATTATATATACTGTTATATAAATGCTATCATGTTTTGGATGGATGTTAGTGATGAGGATGTTGGTTTTAAATTCTGTTGCACAATTGCCTTGTCTCGTATAGAAGTTTGGCCCAATATTTATATTTTTACGGGTCGAATAGGTTTTTATTTCATAACAAAAATAGCCTTACTGAGAATCGTAATAAGCTCAATGGGTCAGGATGATAATCCAGTCATTTAGAGCTCAATAACTCTTGCTTAAATTGCCTAATGACCGTTTCCCTAGGCGAGGCAAGTGGCCTCTTTGCGATGCCTTGGGCTAGAATGGGGTGTTACTCCATGCAACATGGCTAATCGCCTTCTATCACATGTTATCATGTAACAAAAAGTTGATGTCGTGACAAGCCTATGTCTAATCCTCTCTACTTTCTCAATTTTATTGCTTCAAACTTTGAAAGTGGAAGAAGACCCCTAATACGGACAAAGAATCTAGGGTATCATGCTTGAAAAATATACCCAACCTTGCCTTGGAGGCCTGAACTCACCTTATATATCCATCCCCACCCAACTCAGATGGTTTGCTCTAGGCTGAAAATGGATGATAATCAAATATGTTAAATAGGGTTAATTACCTAATCCTTAACAATTTGAGATTGTGAATGGCATCTCGTAACTCATTTCCTTATCAAGCTAACATGCATATATATCATCACTTGGGATTTTGAAAAATTATTATTTTTTTTAAGTAAAAGAGATATATATATAAAAATAACTAAAACGTTTGTACAAAAGACTATCTAGGGCATACCTTAGAGAACACATTCACCTAAGCGGAAACAGATACTCAAGATCCACACACGACAGGATCAAAACAACATAAAAAGAATACAAAAGAGGTACATGGAATAGAAAAGGTAACAACTCCAGCTTGAAATCAACAAACCGAGGCATAAGGCGCTCTAAAGCACGCCATTATGGTCAAAGAGAAGACCAGGAGCAACTAACAGACCTGAAGGCAGTCACGGAGGAGCTACCAAGCTGACAATGTAAACAGAGAGAAACCATAGGACTGGAAGGATAAGCATGTATCAAATGATCCCAGGACCCATATAGGGACACACACTCAGGACCATAACTGTTAATATATAGACCTAAGACAAGAGTGCTGGTCGGCAGGGAGCCGCCAGACATGTCGAAGCGCACAGCTCTGTAGAGTATGTGAAAATGGGATGGTGACCAACCAAGCCCACATTGCACACTGTATCTGCTGGGCGAGCTAGTTTGCAGACCGCTCGGAATCTCGCTAACACCGGTTGTTGCGCTCACACCACAAAAAGTATACCATCGCCTGCAAAACTTTGAAAAATTGTTACCTTGAGGGATTTGATCATTATCTTAACAAATTGGATTATCTTCCATATGTTAGTCAATAAATCACTACAAGAAAAATCGATTTTAGTGATGGAAAAATCCGTCACTAAAAATCGAAAATCCGTTACTAAATTTTTAGCGACGAGTTTAGTGACGGGGTAAAAATCCGTCACAAAAAAGAGCGTCATTGAATTTTAGTGATGGGGTTGAGCAATCCCGTCACAGATTTATGACGGGTCACCCGTCGCAGATCTGTGATGAGACATCTTTCCCATCACAGATCTGTGACGGGGTACAGAGCCCCGTCACAGATCATTTTAAATAATAAAAAAAATTAAAAATAAAATATTAAAATTAATTTTAAAATAAAATAAAATAAATATTTATCTAATTTATAATATTAATTCTAAATATTTGAATTGAAATTTTATTTCTTTTTTTATTGTTTTATTTTAGATAAAAATCTTAAAATCTATTAATGTGCTCTACATATTTTATAAAAACAAAATAATATTTTTCTTAAATACTATTTTAATTTTTAGTCTTTAATTACCTGCATATTTGAATTAAAATAATTATCTAATTTATTTCATATGTTAGTTTTAAATATTTGAATTAAAATTTTATTTATTATTTTTAATGTTTTATGTCAAATAGAATTGTTTGTATTTTTTAATGTGTATATTTTATTTATAACAATAAAAGTAAACTGTATTACATTTAAAAGTAAACTATTAAAAATTACAGTATTTCATCAACATTTTCTATGTATTTTATTTAAAATTACAGTATTATATTTTAATTAAAAGTAATTTTTTTTCAATTCAAAATTAAGAAAAACACAAATAACCATTAAACTAAACTAATACAAAATAACTATAAGTAAACTAAAATAAAATAACTTCAACTAAACTAACACAAAATAATCATTAAACTAAACTAACACAAAATAACTAAAACTAAACAACACAAAATAATTACCTCATTGACTGAAAGAGTGGCGGCAATGGCACCAGAGCAGTAACAATACCGGTGGGAGACAGCAACGATAGAAAAATCAAGGGGGGAATAGAGAAATGGCGTCGGAATAGGGGGAAGGGGGAGAGAAAGAGTGAGAACCAGAGAGGGTAAGGGGGAGAATGGTTGTTCGGAGGGGGGATTTAAACTTAAATTAGTGACGGGTGTGCCAGTCCCGTCGCTGATCAGTAACGGGCATGGCAGTCTCGTCACTGATCAGTATCAGTGACGGGCATTGCAGTTCCGTCACAAAAAACATGGCAGAAAATTTAGTGACAGGACTGCAATGCCCGTCACTGATTAGTGACGGGCGTGGCAGTCCAGTCACTGATCAGTGACGGGTAAGGCACGCCCGTCACTAATCAGTGATGGGCATTGTAGTCCCGTCACTAAATTTTCTGCCATGTTTTTTGTGACGGATTTCCGTCACTAAACCCGTCACAAATTAGTGACGGGTGGGCCCCCGTCACAAATCCCGTCACTAAATTATGATTTTCTTGTAGTGAATCTCGCTAAAACAAACATATCCCTAAAAGACTATGGAGTGGTATCAATCAAGCCATATCGAGATCGTATCAACTCACAAGTTAATCATTATCCAAAGTTCTACTAGGATACAAACTCCTTATTCTATTCCCAATCGAGAGGACACAAGTTAAAGGCTCGACCCAACCATTTAAGGAGAGCCTAAGCAAAGCATAAAAATGAGCAAAGATTTTGCCTTAAATCATAATTTAATTAATTTTACTTCTCTATTTTATTATCTTCTATTCTCTTATTGTTTTTAGTGATAATACCCTAAATGATAGATTTACACTTCATGAGATGTAAGTGAGTGGCACTGTTGGTATAATCTTGATATTAATAAAATGTCATAACTTCATTCATATCTCTCCATCTCACTTTTATGAATGAGTCCCTAAATTTTCTGGTAGAGGTCTTAATCTTAAGGTGTTGAGATTGTGTGACGTAGATCTCTAGTTCAAAATTTCTTCAAGTTATTTCTAGTCCTTAGAATTTTTAGAAGGGGAATATGATTTGTTGATCAGTGGACTGGCACATGGGTTACTACCATTGTTAGCATGGGATGCTAATGGGAATGGAATGGTGAGTCACATGCCACATTGCATGGGATGCATATAGTATACATGTGTATGGATGTTGGTTGAACATCCACTAAATGTGATGCCTATGACAGATCATATGGCTTGAGGATTAATGATCTATTTTTGGCTCTTGATTGTGTATATGGTGTCTTGTGTACTTGTGTCAGAGATTTGTCATTGAGCAGAACCATCTGGTGTAAGAGGTGGGGGATGCTCTTTGTGTGATTTTTGTGCAGTGGTGTATAGAGGCAGATGCTCGCTGATGGGATCCATTGACCTCCATTGAATGGCGGCGAACATCCTATGTGATCTATGTTAATGGTGATTGGAAATTCCCTAGCCAGGGTGTCGGATTGAATCCAACATGCTACCTTGATCACACTGTACTGGATCTGTCATAGTTATCGAGCCCTATGAGTTTAATCAGACCATGGCTCTCACTCGTTCAGGATGTTAGTGATGTTAGTAAGTGGAATGACTATAGTGCATGTTAATCAAAGAGCCTTAATAGGTTCATATGAAGTTGAACTTCATTGCCATTAGGATCGTCCTGAGTTTTGTCTAGAGAATACTCAGAATTTTTTAGGGTGTTATAGGGATTTAGAAAGATTCTCTTAGTAGGTTGATGGGATTGGTTGGTGTCAAGGAGTGGACATGTCTTGATTGCTACCTGGCTGTGAACCTAGAAAGTCACACGCATACTAAGTAAAGTATCATATTAGTGATCCATTACTATTAGTGTGTTCCTCGTCACTAAGAGTTAGTGATGTTGGTTATGGGTGAGAGTTAGCTTCATGGATCTATGGATATGGGAGACCATTAAGAGTTAGCAAGGCACACTGTCAAGAGTTAGTGCAAAGGCTATTAAGAGTTAATAGCGAGGTTGGAGTGTAATTTATAAGTAGTAGTGGGAGTTGGTGTAATTAGATGTCGAGCATTGACTTCGGTCTACTGAAATCTTCAGTTTAGTTGACTGAACTGTAGTCGCTTTGTCGCGTTAGAGCATTAATTGCTTTAATGTATAGCACGATGAGGGGCATGGGTTAAGGGGAAGCTTGCACAAGAAGAGAAGTGAATTTGGAAGATTGTTTGAGAGTGTTTGAGGAGGCTAGTGCTTCAAGAGATGCTCCCATCTTCTTGTTCTACTCTAGTTCTTGTTCTTCTCTTGTTGTTTGCTTCTTATTCTTCCCTCAGCTGATGCAGGTTGTTTCTTGTTCTTGCTCCAAGTTGCAGTTGCAGCTCTTTTTCATCTTCTTTTCCCATTTAGATCTGGTTGTTGGATAACTAAGGTGCAATTGGAAAGGAACTGAGATATAGCTTTAGGTCACCTCCATTGAGACGGTGCTAGTACGAATATGATGGATGGTTCCAAGAGTGTCTTAGACATGGATCGATTAGATCCTCCAGACTTGAGAAGGCGGGTTAGTCACCCAACGTTGCAGCTTGTTCACGAGAGTTTAAAAGGTTAGATCGGACAACAAGGAGGAGGAACATCTCATGGGACAACTAGCACAGACATTCACTAGAAGGTATACTAATAAAACCCCCTATGACATGTTTTTACTTGTAAATGCATATGGATGATATATACCAAGTCTTGCAAGGTTATTTTTGGTTCGTTGTTTTCTGTTTTACACTTCCGTTGTGCCATTTTTTTCTTTTTAAAATGCTTTCTTTATGTAACCCTTGCATTAATCCACCATTAGTTGTTGTTTTGGTGCGTTTCTGCCGTCGCCTTTTAGTGGTATTAGAGCCTTGGCTCAGTATTTTCATCCTATGCAGGTGTTTGATGTATTGTGTGTTTGTTTCAACCATTTTTCTCTCTGTTTTGTTGTTGGTTTTAATATTTTACTCTTGTGTTTAGTTTTGATGATGAAAAATAAATTGATTTATACCGTAAGTCATAAGTCAAATTTATGGTTTTCAGCAAAAATCAATTTTAAATATTTTGTTAAAATGAAAACCAATCGAATTATATTCTTATACATATATGGAGATTTACTCAAACAAGTATTATGATGAATCTCTTAAATGACTTTCAAAAATTAGTTTTGAATTGGTGGTCAAAATGAAGCTTAAATTTTTCAAAGGAAAAGACCATATGTTGACCAATTCTAGAAACTTGTTGACCGTTTTGGCATTAATCTCTTGTACCTATCGATCGTTGTGGATTTTATGCTTCTGGCTATTGATTGTTTATCTCAGGGCTATCAACCAACAAAATGCTTGCTCTAAGAAGTTTGGCATTTGCCTTGCATCTGTCGATCGATCTCCTTATGGTTGTCAACTAGTAGAATGCATGTTTTTAATAGATTGATGTTTTGCCTTTAATATGTTTTTGATGATGGAAATCAATTGTATTTTGATAATAAAATTATTTTGTTAATGGTTATTGTCTTGGTGTTCCAAATTACTTTTATATGATCTATTAAACACCAAAGTTAAAATCAATTTCATCATACAATCCAATGTCAAAAATCTTGTGATAAATTTCTTGATAATATTTGGAATATTATGTTTTTATTTGATTAAAAAAATTATATAAAAATACTTTGAAAATAATTTTGAAGTGGAGCAAAAATTTCAAAATAATTTTTTAACGGTTACTATAGTAAGTTTCGGTTGCTATAGTATTTTTCGTTGCTACAATGCTATAGTACTGTCAATCGATTTGCTCTCATCTATCGACCGTTTGCTTTAATCTGTCAACCAATAATAGCTTTGCACTAAAACTATTACCCATGTTTCGTTGAATGGTCAACCGTTTTTCAAATTTACACTAATCTATCGATCGATGATTTTCATCTATCGACTGTTTTTGTCATAGGAACCTCTAGCGGCTAGTTTCTCCACTCATTCAAAGTACTCCTCCCACTACCAATGGCAAAATTTTTGAAAGGGGTTGTGAAACTCTATAAATCGGGTAGATGTACTACAAAAAAATAGATATTTTGCTGTGGTTTTAAAAATTGCCTAAACCATATTAAAATATTTTGCGACAGTTTCTTCAACATTTGCAACGATTAAGAACTGTTGAAAAATTTATTATTTTAATAAATTTTACGATGATTTTACAGAACTTAGAAAATAATTTAATAACTAAAAAATAAAATAAAATTAACATTTGCGGTGGTTTTAAAGAACCGTTGCAAAATTTTAGAAAATAATCTAATATTCATATTAAAAATATATAAAATTTTGATAATTTATTTTTTTAAAAAAAATATGTTAACTCTTCTTTTATTTTTTAATCAATTAATTTAGTTTTGATTTATTCCATAATCTTTTAAAAAATATATTTTTAATTTAATCAATTAATTATTTTTTTAAATTTATTTTTTAATTTAAATTAAAAATATATAAAATGTAATTCTGAAAAATAATGGTTGGATTAGTATATAATTAATATTTGCGGGTATATAGTAAGGGGGCTTTGCAGATCGGCTAGTTTCGCGTGCGCACGCGCGTACGGGAGGTCTTAAGATTAAAACTAGGGAAGGTAGCAATTGGAATAAAATTCCAACCTTGCTACGTGGCAAGCGAACGTGTAGCCACATGGTGCGAGGGCGACGAGGCGAGCAGCCCCGACTGCTCGGGCGCACGAATGGGTAGGTGAGCGCATGGCCCGCGTAAGGGTGGGCGCGCGATAGGGCGTGGTAGAAAGCCATGTGTGCACGTGCCCACCGAAAATAATGGTGGTTTTAGAACTGCCATTAAAATCTAATGATTTAGCAGATTTTAGCGACGGTTCCAAAACCACCATGAAATGTTACGAACTGTGGCAAAAAATATAACTTTGCAGTGGTTACTCTAACAATTGTTGAAAATCGCCACTTAATGCTTCGTGACGGTTGTATCTGCAACGATTCTAAAAACCACTACAAAATCACTTTGCGGTAGTTAAAACTGTCGCAAAATAACAAAAAAAAACCATCGCTAAATTCTGATTTTTTTGTAGTGATGGATGATTCAAACTTACTAAGAGAATTAATTACAAGTTTTCAAGTGCTTTATCTTTCAAATACTCATTTCATTACAAAAAAATTGGATTTTAGCGACAATTTTTTTATCATTTTGTGGCAGTTTTCAAAACCGTCTCAGATATAGCCATCGTGAAGCATTTAGCAACAACTTTCAGCAATTGCTAGAGTAACCATAAAGTTATATCTTTTTGGAGCAGTTTAAGAACTACCGCGAAATAATAAATTTTACGGTGGCTAGTAACATTTAGCAGCAATTTCAGAACCGTCGCTAAAATTCGCTAAAATTATTGAACTTTAGTGGCAGTTTCAAAACCGCCATTGTTTCCAGCGCGTGGGTGGGCCATGCTTATAACAGCCCGCCTCCCGAAACCCCGGCTAGCATAGAGGATCCGTGAAAGGGTTATTATTTGAATGATATAGAATAATAACGTAAGCTAACACACTCGCAACCCTTATTAAAACCATAAACTTTTTATCACATAACAACTAATAATCATCCTTGCATAACCATTCACACCATGAGCCCACCCGGGCTTACATAACATACACCTACCTCAAGAATATAAAAGCTTTACCCTGACCAAACACAACGACACCTAGGATCCTAGTTTCGAGAGAACTCTATATCGGCTATCATGACTTAATGATTTGGACCCAACCCCGTCGAATGTACTTGATATCTCAAGTGATTCTTTTACCTGGAATGATGGAAAGCAAATATGAGTCGCGAGACGTAGCAAGCTCATGAAAGAAAGGCTATAGGTTAAGGATAAACTCTTCCTCAATACCCCATGCAATTCATGCTAATGCAACAACATACCATGTCATGCTCACTACGCGCCTTAGCTCTAAATACATAAACATAAAGTAAACTGCACATAGAGGGTCCTTGGAGCCCACATAAGACACACATTGGCACCCAAATCCCACATATAAACCTATTAGCAGCCCAATTTAGGCTACCATAGACTTCCAAGGTATACACCAGATCATTCCCCATGGGTCATTAATTGGATTTTCCTGTCATTCGTGTTTTTCCTGTCATTATATCATCCTATCATGTTGTTGCCATGGGACTCTAACCCCCGATCTTGCATAACTCTCTCATCCCTCACAACCACTTTTGCTCACCATGTAATGCAACACATAAGAAATGCAATGGCATTTGCAACATAAACATGATGACAAGGCTCCCATAAACCAAGCATTAGGCCATGCTACGCCCACATAGGAATACACACATGCAAAATGCTCTAAATGCACCGGCTCACCTAGGGTACCCAATGTTGTATCATATTTTTTGATATATGAAAATGTGTTTGATGAAAAACCAATCTTAGAATGAAAAATCTTTATGAGAATCTCATATTTCGAAATAAGTTTTTCATATTTCGAAACAAGCATGATTAGTGTTTTGGCGTGAATGTTAAAATGTTTGAAAAATCCAAAATTCATGCATCATGTTTCAAAACTAAGTTTCCATGTTTCGAAACATCATTCTGCCATGTTTCTCTACATGTTTCGAAATGTCTTTTGTTAAGGTTTCACTGTTTGCTAAGTTTACATGCTATATTTTGAAACCTATTTGAAATTTGAGTATATGTTTCAAAACCTATATAGTATGTTTCAAAACCTCTGTCATGTCTGTCAGTAGAGCATTTAAAAATTGTGTTACACATGTTCTGATATATGTTTTTCAAGTATGTTTCGAAACCTTCATAACATGTTTCGAAACATCTGACTCTGTCAGCAGAATATTTGAAAAACTAACATACTTTTGCACTTTAATTCATAAGCTATTTAAAAGTTATCTTTTGAATTAATCTCCATACCCTGATGTTTTAATTTCAAATACTTTGTAAGTGGAGAATAAAACAAAATCATTTTGTTTTAAAAGCAATTATCTCTTACTCATTCTGTCTCTAAGTGCATAACCAGCTATAAAGGCTGGATTTTCGAAACATGTGATGTATGTTTCGAAACCTCTGTGTAAAAGTGTGTTTTGAAACCTATTTTAACATCTGGTCTCTAACGGTTATAATTAGCCAAAATTTTATTTGTTGGTATATATATATCAGGTCTTTGAAGACAAGAAGCATCTCTCACAAGCATACACATCTACAAGAGAAATTGCTATATACACAAGCACAAGTGAACGAAACTTTTTCAACAAGCTCTCAAAGAAGATCACCTCAATTAATCCTTGGTGTGCATTATGGTGTGAAAAGGAGAAGTAAACTAAAACCAACGCTTTCATCATTTCAAGCTCTCCTCACTCCATACCAATAGGTTTGTAACAACTATTTGGTAAGGTATTTCATTACATTCAAACTGTTGGGTTGTAAAAGATAAGTTTTATTTATTTTGTTGTAAGGTTTGAGTTGAACCCGTAAAAACTCATTGTGTAAAGTTTTAGGGTGAACCGTGGTAAAGGCCTTGGTGTGGTTGATCACTAGTGGAAGTGATTATGTTTGAAAATCCTTCAAGTGGGTAAGCTTGAAGGTAGTGGAGTAGGCGGGTGCCGAACCACTATAAACCTCGTATGCAAATTGATTTACTATTTTACTTGCTTAATCTCATTGTTTATGCTTTCAAAAGAAACATTTTCAAAAGCTAAAAGTTTCAAAATAAACAAAATAGAGAGGAAAGTTTTGAAACATACTCTCTTAGGTTTCGAAATATATACACTTAGGTTTCGAAACATACTTAACAGAAAGGTTGATTTCGAAACAAACTCCTTGATATTTCGAAACATTGCATGCTGTCATTAATAGGTCTTTAATCTATTGAAAAATTTATCCTAATCCCAATTCACCCCCTCTCTTGGGATACATTTTCCATCATTTGGAACCCAAGGTGGCTCTTAGACCAACCAGGTCATGCAAATGCTCACATATCCCATCACACACAAAGTATGTCCCTTCCTAATGAAATGCAACCCAATCCCCATGTAGCACACGCATCATGATATGCACCACGTCAAGGCGAGAATCTAGCAGTACCAGTTCTTTTGGCCAGTCTATCGCTTATCATAGTAGTTGATGACTGGCGCTCATACATCCAACCATCAACTGCTACGACCCACGATCGACAGTCAGTAGGTTTGTACCTCATACCCTTAGACACTCTTAGATGACATTAAACTTATCCACACTAAACTTAACATTTCATAAGCATTCCCTATGACTCTTTATGCTCCTGACAACATAGAAACCATTATCCCATTCTTGTTCTCATCTCTACTCATACATGGGAAACTATCTCAACATAGATAATACATTCTTAACATAACCCTATAATCTTGACCATAATCACTTTCTAAGATCCTAACCCAACGGGTTTGGCATCATTCCCAAAGGAAGCAAAGCGAAACAAAGCCCAGTGACAGACGTAAGCAAAGACATTAAGAAACCATTTACTTAACTCACTCCATTAACAAACGAACCCATTAATAATATATAAGTCATATGATGATTGCCACGCGGATTTGCATTATTAATTCGTGGAATCGAGTCACGGTGAGAAAGGGAATAAAATATGAAAAACAACGGAGACTCACATAGGAACTAAAGAACATAGGGTGAGGGTTAGGAGCTTACCTTTAAATAGTTGTTTCTTGCCTTTCTTGCGCTCCGATGCGAAGTAAAACGTTCTATAAAAAATAATAGGATTACGGCTCACAATAATCAGATCTAATCGTGTAAAATATATAATCTAATCATGAACAATTCATACTAGACATACAACAGTTCTAATAATTTTACTCACTTACCTAAGTATTTTATACATTGAATAGCCTCAAAATCTCTTATTTTCTCCCATTTCTTCCCATTTTTTCCCCTCCTTCCAGTTGCTAGCTGAGACCCCACTTCCTTTCCCTTAATTTCTCTCGGTTTGGGCTCCTAAATGACCAAGATTTGCCCAAAATTGGCCTTATATAAGAGAGAAACTGAGTAGCTTGGTGGCCAAGGCAATTGGACACACCAGCGATCGCCACATGGCGTGTCCAGCAACTGTCGCGTCACTCCCCCACCATTTTACCAAAATGACAGCGTTTTGGGCGCCTTGAGGCTGATTAAAAATCAGCTTATTTTCTCCCTAGTGCGTGCGAGCCTTCCGTGAGATCGAGGCCGCGACCCTAGGCCTCATCTCTCGCGCGCGTGCCACTCACGTTGTAGCTATCTTCAATATATATACATACTTGATTAATTTTAAAATGACTTCCGACCCTCTTTCTGGAATTCTCAGTTAGACCCCAAAATTTCTGGAACCTCACACATATACCCCTATTCAACAATTACACATTATTTCGCTTACACCCCAAAAATTCCAAAGATCCAGCAATTTAATTCTCTCATTATTTCCTTTATTATCACTATTATCCCTAAATAAAATAATTAATTATCCTAATTGCTCATTTCCTCAAAACAACATAAATTATTATTTTTCTTAAATCCTCAAATATTCATAATGACTTCAAATATGGGAATTAATAATTATTATCTATCTCCAAAATTTTGAAATGTTACAATGCCGCTCGCCTGACGCCACCCGTACATCTGGACACGTGTGTCTGCTTGCATTGTTGCTTTGGGCGCCATATGGCCACATGTCTGTTCGCCACGTGCCAATGCTGAAATTTTATTTCAGCTGCTACCTTCCTTAGTTTCCATCTCAAGACCTCTTGTATGCGTGTGCGCGTGCAAAACTAGCCAATCTGCAAAACCTTCTTGTTATATACTCGTGCATATTAATTATATACTAATCCAACCACTATTTTTCAGAATTATATTTTATATATTTTAATATAAATTAAAAAAAATAATTGATTAAATTAAAAATATATTTTTTAAAAGAATAATGGAATAAATTAAAAATAAATTAATTGAATTAAAAAAAATAAATTAATTGATTAAGAAATAAAAAAAAAGAGTTCACATATTTTTTTAATTTTTTTTATAAATTATCAAAATTTTATATATTTTTCATATTAATATTAGATTATGTTCTAAAATTTTGCGATGGTTTTTCAAAATTATCGCAAATGTTAATTTAATTTAATTTTTTAGTTATTAAATTATTTTTTAAATTTTATGGCAATTTTTCAAAAATCGTCTGAAAATTTATTGAATTTTGCTATGATTAAATTATTAATTTATTAAATTAATAAATTTTGCTACGATTCTTAACTGCCGCAAATGTTAATTTAATTTAATTTTTTAATTATTAATTTTTTTAAATTTTGCGATAATTTTTCGAAAATCGTCACAAAATTTAATTTTTTAGTGATTAGATTAATAAATTTTGAACTGCCATAGATGTTAATTTCAGTTAATTTTTAATTTATTAAATTATTTTCTAAATTTAACGATGATTTTTTAAAAATCGGCATAAAATTTAATATTAAAATTTAAAATTTTTAAATTGTGTGATAGTTTTTTAAAACGCCGCAAAAAATGTATTTTACAGCGATTTATAAACTGCTGCAAATACCATGTTTGCGACAACTTTTAAATTTGCCACAAAAATTGCTGTGAAATATCAATTTTTTTGTAGTGTTTGTTCTTCTTTTTTTCTCTCTAAAGATTTTGATTATCATTTATATTATTTTGTTCAAGATTTGTGTTTATTTTGAGAGATCTTGTAACTAAGAGTGTCTACTCTTAGATCATTTCTTTTGTATCATTTTTGATTTTCCTAACAAGATTGTTAGATGGTCTACATTGATTGTATGAGGTTGTATTTCTTAATTCGTTGTTAGAGGGCTTGCTTTTTTAAGCAAAAGATTATAATACCTAGGTTGTTGCTTGAGGGCCTACTTGTTTAAACAAGATGTTGTAATACCTAGGTTGTTGCTACAGGGTTTTCTTGTCTAAGTAAGAGGTTGTAAATTCCTAACTTATTGCTAGAGGGCTTATCCGGAGAGATAGGAGGATTATTGTGGATTGGTTGAAAAATTTCTTAGTGAAGAGCTAAGGGAGTGGATTAGGTTTGGTTTAACTTGAACCACTATATATTGTTGTGTCTTTCTTTTTGTTCTTGTTCTTGTTTTATTTATTGGGCCAGGAAAATTCTATATTGCATTAAAATCTCATTTTTCATAAAAAAGAATTTCAAGTTCAATCACATTTTTAAATAAACCAATTCACCCCTCTTAGATATTGGTGCCATTTACCCATAAGAAATAGTAATAATGCTTTAAGTGTCTTGAATTTATCGAATAAGTAAATGCTTTTTTGAGCCTTGTAGCTGGGTATTTATAGGGTAGGATTCCCGAGGATATTGAAAGGGACACATGTGACACACCCTTAGATATCGAGAGGACATGCGTCTTGCATCTACGTGGGCTTGGAGCCACTTGCATTTGGTCCATAATAAAGCTTGTTAGTGTTGATGACCTAATGTTAGATTTAGATGGCATCTGCAATTGTAATAATAGGACTAATGATGTAATTCTTACATATATAATAAAATGTGTTTTCATATTTTAAGATCATATCTTTATTCATAACTCTCCAATCATTATATATGAATGAGTCCTTGTATTTCTTGTTAAAGGTCTTATTCTTAATTGTTAAGAATATGTGACTAAGGAACTTTATATTAAGGATATCTTAATGATAATTCCCAGTCCTTAGAGTCCTCGGAAGGGGACTATGATTAGTCGAGTACGGACTGGCACATCAGATGCTACCTCTAATTAGTATAAGATGTTAATGATAAAGGATGGTGAGTTGCATACCATAATATATGAGATCGATATAGTATACATGTGATAGATCACATGGCTTAGAGGTTCTATTATCTATCACAGGTTTTGATTGTGTTACTAATCCTTAGACTAGAGACAACACAGTTATCTTGTACGTCGGTGTCAGAGATTTGTCGTTGCTAAGAACCATCTAGTTACCAAGTGGGAAAATGCACTGTGTGGTCCCTGTGCAGCAGTTTATGGAGGCAAGTGATTCCTAATGGGATCCGTTGACCTTCGTCATGAGGTGAACATCCTATGCAATTAGTGGTGGTCTTGATTGAAGAAACCCTTAACTAAGGTACGCTTAATTGTAAAGTGTTTCAATATCAAAAGGAGTTTCAATGTGTCATCTCAATCTCACCACACTGATTTTAGCATAGCTATCGAGTTAGTGAGTTTGATCAATCAATGACTCTCACTTTAACAAAATGATAATTGATGGAGGGATTATAGTACATGAAAATTGAAAGTCCAAATAGGTTTCATTTTAAAGTAAGATTTCATTACTAGTAGGATCGTCCTGACATAATGCTAGTTGTCACTTAGGGTCTTTCAGGGTACATTGGGGAGATGGAGAGATCGTTGTTGTAGACCAAAATGTTTAGTTGACGTCAAAGAGTTTGACGTGTTTTGATTGCTAATTAGTAGTAAACCTAGAAGGTCACACGCATATCCTAGTGTGATGGTTGGCTAAGCAATTAAAGCTGAAATCGTCATTAAAATTTAAGGACGTCACCATCAAGAGTTAACAGATTGGGTTCAATAATTAAATTAATAAAGAATAAATGTTAAGAGTTAACAAGCATGCCGTTTAAGAGTTAACGGGGGCCTCAGTTTTATCTTGAGATAGTGAAAGGTTCATTAAGTGTTAATGGCAGACCTAGATACAATTTATGCAAACTTGGTTGGATGGGAGGAAAAACGATGTCACCGTTGAAGGCTGTGGACCGATTTTGTCGACACTTCCAAAGGAACTGTTGATCAATTTTATTACAGAGGGTCGTGAATCCTTGATCGATTTGTCGTATCTGTAAAGGAAAGGGGGATGCGTTGTAACGCCTCACTTTTTTCGAGCGTTAAACGACTTAGGATTTTGGGGATATATATTTTTTTTTCCACAACACATAACATTAATCATTCCCCCACAATCTCGATTCTACCTTCTCGGCATATTAACTTAAAAATGTATAAGCTAAGACAAGTAACCATCATCTCATCAACGAAAGCAAGATCGAAACCTTAAAATTATACATAACCAAACCTTTATTTATAAGGTAGGAACCGTGTCATAGTTTGACATGACATCTTCATAACAAAATATATAAAGACTTATGTCTCAACAACGACTATTAACACCTCATACATAGACAAAATATACGCTAAAGATCACAAATTTAAACAACGGTTACATCTCGATAACCTTCTTTCCCTTGGTGCCGTTGCTTTCACCTGGAACGTTTGAATATTCCAGGAACATAATCCAAATTAGATGATGAATCATCTAAGTGAGAGTTCGAAACATTTTCATGAATGCAAAACCATGAACAACTGACATATCTCGACATGTCCCAGCCTAAGAGAATCCCACACTGCGTTTAACCCATACCATGGGAAAAGAACAATCCCTCTAAAGGCAACATAACCACACTGACACATTAACATAACACAATCCCGCTTAAGAGGGGCAACAACAATGCATCTCTCCGACATCTAGAGAACAATGGTTACCTCTCCCGACACGGGAGGGTTAACATCAACACAAGAACCCGACTCACCACAATCACGTCAGAGATTACGTTCCCACTCAAAAGCATCCCGGAACACTACCCATGTCCAACACATATACCAATGCCATAACCATAACATGCAATGATGTATTACATAAAAATGACATTTTAATGCACGTATTTTAATGTACACGTAAATAAACATTTTGGATGAACCATTCACATGAAATCAACCATTCACACACCAAAACCATTGTATGTAACAAAATCAAGTTTCGAGAAACAACTCATGGTAAACCAAATCATAGGGACGAACACTCACACAATAAACCCAATGTTAAGATATAACTATTCACTTTGAACATATCTCAGAACGTCTCAATTTATGTGCCAAACCTCAAACACCCATACTTATACTCAACCTTGAGTCACATCAATCCCTAAACACCATATTTAATCAAAATAATATCAAAATCCATTTTTCCTTAATTTTCCATAATTTTCTCTATTTTCTCTTATTTTTCACCTCGATAATTCTAAAATAATTATCTCCTCAAATTTTCTAACACAATAAATCCTAAAATAATTTTACAAAAATATTAAAAATAATTTTAAAAAATACCACTGTCTCACGCACCTAATGCATGTTTGTGAGTGAAGGATGGCGCGTGTAGCTCATGCGCTAATTGTCTTCTTCGATTCCAGTCACCGGCAACTTCTTCGATGCTCAATCTGATCACACCCCCTTGAAGCTCTCCCTTAGTCAATCCTAATGGCACCCTTGGTTACCCGAAACACCATCAGAAAAGGCCCCAAATAGTTTGTTGTAGGTCTAGCTCCAGCGTCCGCTTGGAGTTTTCTAGCCAAGCTTTGAATCTCTATCAAACCATTTCAAAACCTCACCAAACTCCCCAGAAATGCTTTCCAAGCCACAAGGAACAAAAACCCTTTATCCCATCCTTCAAAAACAACCTGAAACGCGACCAATTTGATGCTAAAAAACTCAAAACCCTCGGCCCATTTTATAGGCAAAACTCGGCCATCTCTTGACCAATTAGAGGCTGATACTTAGCCCCTAAGTATCCTAGGCCATGAATGAACCTCCCCCAAGCCACCCTCGACCATCCCATAGTCAAAAAAGTCAATTTTCAGAGGTGGCAGTGCGACAGCAAGCCAATTGCAGTGGTTACACTATAACTTTGCTTTATTACACTTTTACCCACCTTGTTTCTTCCAAATGCCATTTCGACCCTTTTCAAGAAACCCCTGATTTATCCAACAATGTTACCAGAACCCACAAGTTTTAGGCTTTTCATTTCACTCTCAAAAGATTAAAAAAATTACTTTTTTGACCTCCCTCTGGCAATTTTAAGAAAATTACACATAGGCCTGACTGAACTATTTGATTGTAAATTTTTTCGTTTGAACCCGAAATCACTTAAGGGTTGTTCTGCATATAAAATCAAAATTTTCTAAGGGTTCCATTGTCTTTTCGGAAGTCTCCTATGATGATTCAATTTTTCAACCTAAAACACAATTGTACTGAAAATCGTTCCTGCTCTGATTTATTTCGACACCAAAAATCATACCTCGAAATACTCGCTAGTACTATATTCTTTTCCTTAGACATCTAGGTTCTAAAGTACTCCTTGCGATTGATTCGGTCACTCAAGACTATGAAAGTTACACTATAGACTCAAGTCTTTTGAAAATTTCACTTATGTCCCTAGTTGAAATTAGTTTGAAGAACTCAACAATTTCTTGAGTGTTACATGCGTGGAAAGGTAGTTGAAGGGAGCTCAAGGGAAGGACAATGTGAATCCTTGGCACGTCTCCCCCTCTCTCTCATTTACCTCATTTTGGTCCTTTGTCATTTAACCCTTTGCATTGATACACCAATAGTTGGTGTTTCCTTTCAACTTTCTTTGGAAAGGATTTTGGAGTCTAGAGAGAAGCTTTCTCTAGAAAGGATCTTAAGTTCCAAAGAGAAACTCTCTTTGGAAAGGATTTTGGAGTCTAGAGAGAAACTCTCTCCGGAAAGGATTTTAAGGTTTGGGGAGAAACTCTCTTTGGAAAGGATTTGCTCGCTTGAGGGGAAGTCTTGTCTAGAGAGATTGCCTTTTATCAGAGATGGACTCATTATTCGGAGAGAACCCTATATCAGGAGAGAATCCCTTCTTTAGAAAGAACCTCTCTCCATAGAGGGCTTTCTTGACCGAAAAAGATTTTGATTTCCCTCCCAATTCTAAGTGTTACAATAATTTCCCTCTACTCTTCTATTTTATGCTTGGCTTAAATGGAAGAGTAATCTCCTTCATCGCTTCCAATCGTTTATCCCAAAAGAGCCACTCACTCAAAAGAAATCGTAGGTGCAGAGAGAATGCATATCCGAAGAGACTTCCTCTCTTGAGAGAGATTCCACTCCATGGAGAGTTGCTTTAAGGTTGTTCATCTTCTGGAGAGATTTCTCCCATAAATTTTTTGATTTATAGTGGTCATTTTTATGCTTTTCACTCTGTTTAACTTTGGCTTATCTTTGAAATTCTCTCGATAATTCTTGCTTCTTGAAAGAATTTTACTTCAATTGCTTCGGTAATTTTGTTTGTACATCATTTTACTGTGGTGTTTCTTTCTCTGGCCAGACCTACTTTATCCTGAAAAGTTCTTTACCTAACTAGAAAGGAACTTGCTTCTTTCCTAATAAGCATTTTTGGCTCTCATGTTCATCTAGAAAGGCTCTCACGTGACTCTGAAAAGAATTCTTGCAAGTCTTTGGAAATTTCTCATCTTCCTTCTTTTTAGCAAACTCTCTGCAACTTTCTTTTTCTTCTTCTCTTGAGCCTTCTCCAATCTTGGTTATGGCAGGCAAAAAAGTTTATTTTCGGGCTTGTGTCCCTGACGGTGTCTTTTGCTTGTTTCTTATGGGAAAATGCTCCATTCTATTATTGGATGAAGTTACCCAAGTATTAGATAATTACCACATCCCCTTTTCTTACCATGCTAAGCTCCCTAAGCCAGATGAGATGTGCGGTGATCATGCATGAGGGGTGGATCGCAGTCCATGAGGTGAGTTTTTGCCTCCCACTTAATTTATTTGGTGTAGAGTTTCTTCGCCGTAGCGAGATGGCTTTGGCCCAGTTACACCAATGGCTAGACCCAATTGGCAGGCTTCTTTGTGTTGTGTCGGGAGATGGAGATTGTCCCCACCTTGGACTTTATCTTTTTCCTTTTCCATTTGCAACTGGTGAAATATTGCCACCACCTATACACTCTCCATAGGACGTGGTGGGAGGATCCCCAATTCTTGGGTTCTCTACTTAAGGTAGACTTCTTTGATTCTCATTGGCTCGTGGTGAACCCTCCCTCCCCCCATGGGAGCCTGGTTTGTTCCTCGGGATTAGTGTACAAATCCTATTAAGGTGGTGAAATGAACTTTAAGCAAGCTAATTCATGAGCTTCGGGAGCATTTTCGGGATGATTGACTCAAGCTTTTGCATGAAGGTCTAGTGAACCTCCCAAACCTTCTTATCAAGGATAGGTTAATGCGGGCTAGTTGGGTACTCCACACAAGAGAACCATTGCGGTGTGAGGGGCCCTTTACGTCACCTTTACAACCCCCAGCTCCTTCAGCCACCAATATCCTAATAAAAGGAGGGGTAATCCCCTTACAGGAGCTGCCTCCTCTTGAGGGTTTAGATCCTCCTAATTGTGATTTTTTTGGATCGTCTGTCACTTTCACTTTTAACTACAAGTCCTAACTTTGAGTCTTTTCCCTCCTTACAGATATGAGGTGAATGATCCAATCCACCCAGCGAAGGGATACAGAGTGGGTAGCTAGAGATGAACCCCCACTACTTCATTTCGGTCAACTTGAGGTCCCCCATGTTCCTCCTGAGCTCCATACTCTAGAACTAGAAGAGGGTGTGGGAGAGACTAGCAGGCCTCTTCACTATAGAAAGGATTCGACATTAACACGTAGAGGTCGATCCTTGCACTTCTAGTTGATCACCAACCTTACCATTCCAATGCCCCACCCCAATTGTAGAGCCTGACCAGGTGCTCATCTTATCTGGTGAGTGGGCTCTCTCTGCAGCCATGAGTAGAGCTAGACAGGGTGGAATAAGACGTGGTGGAGCCTGGTGTGGTAGAGCCTCAATTCCTCAAGGCGTGCACAAGGTCGAGGTAATTTTGCATCTGGATCAAGCAACTATTAATGCTGTAATACCCCATATTTTTATGAGGTTGCCACGTAATTTAAATAAGTTCAAAATACTAAAAAATTGTCTTGCTAGTAAAATAAGTCGTCGAATCAACGGCAGAGAGCGCCTTGGAACTTAGATGTCTAAAGAAAAGAGTATGACATTGAGAAGCGTCTCAAGACAAGATTTATGAAGCTGAAAGAAATCAAAACAAAGACAGTTTTTGGTATAACTAAAATATCGCTTGAAAAATTGAATGATCAGAAGATGGTCGAAAGGGACTTCTGAGAAAATAATGGAATCCTAAGGGGGCTTCAATTTTATGTAAGGATCAACCCTGAAGTAGTTTTAAGATGAAACGATAGTCTTGTGAGGACACTAGGGCAAAAACATACTTATCAAGTCACCTTGAGTTATTAATTTTTAATTTTAAATATCTAGATGATTATTAAGTTAATGATAAGGGGTGTAGTAGAAAATCTTAAGGATTTTGAATGATTGGAGAAGATTTTAGAAGATTTGGAATGATTAGAGAAGATGTGCAATGATTATAAAAGATTATGGAAGATTTGAGAAAATCTTAAAATGATTAAAATATCTCAGAAGATTTGAAAAGATTTGGGAAGATCTTAAATGATTGGAATATCTTAGAATATTTGAAAAATATTTAAAATAATTAAGAAATATTATAATATAATATAGCATACTTGGTGCCCCAGTTTGAAGGCCTATAAATAGGAGGCACTATTTGGAGAAGTTGGAAAGGAATGGAGAAAGGAGAAAGATTGAATATATACGATAGTTAGGGTACATTGAGACTCGAATTTGAGAACCGTTAGAAGCCTAGCACGAGAATCAAGGTTGGGCGAGAATCAAGGTGTTTTGGGTTTCATTCAAGGTGAGTAGTTTTAACAAAAAACTAGTTTTGTTGCACTTTAGAGTTCCTACTTCAAACTTGATTTATTGTGAGTGGTTTCTCGAAATTTGATTTTGTTTCATGCAAATGGTTTTGGCATATAAATGGTTTATTTCACTTGGATGGTCCATCCAAAATGTTTATTTACACGTGCATTAAAATACTTGCATTGAAATATTGTTTTATGTAATGCATCATTTCATGTTGTGGTTATGGCATTAGCATGTGTATGGGATATGGGTAGTGTTTCTAGGATGCTTTTGAGTGGGAACATAATCTTTGACGTGATTGTTGTGAGCCAGGTTTCTGCGTTGATGTTGACGCTCTCGTGTCGGGAGTGGTAACGATTGTTCCCGAGGTGTCAGAGATATGCGTTGATGTTGCCCCTCTTAAGTTAGGACTGTGTTGTGCCAATGCATCGATGTGATTATGTTGCCTTTAGAGAGATTGCTCTTTTCCCATGGTATGGGTTAAGCGTTGTATGACATTCTCTTGGGCTAGGACATGTCGGGATATGTCATTTTATTCATGGTCTTGCATATATTCATAAAAATGTTTTTGAACTCTCACTTAAATGATTCAACATCTAACTTGGACTTTGTCCTTGGAATATTCAAACGTTTCAGGTGAAAGCAGCGACGCTAAGGGAAAAGAGGTTATCGAGATGTAGTCATTATTTACATATTAGATTTATAGTATGTCTTTGATTTTGTGCTAGATATTCAATTATCTTGTATTTTGTTTTAAAGATATGATGTAAAACGATGGTATGATTTTTATGTTATAAATGAAACATTTGCAGTTATGTATCATCTGAGGTTTCAATCCTACTTCTGCATATGTGATGATATTACATGTCTTAGCTTATTGATGATTAAGTTTGAGATGCTGAGAAGGTAGAATTGGGATTGTTAGGGAATGATTTATTTTGAGTGTATGTTGGAAAAAAAAAAAAAACATATTCTTGAAATCCCGGGTTAACTCACACTTGGAAAAAATGGGGTGTTACAGTTGGTATTAGAGCGAAATGGAAATGTAAGAGACTCTAATCAGAGCAAACTAAATAGAAACCCCAAGTGGAGACTTAGGGGGGGGGGGGGGGAGAAAAAACTGATGATTCCTAGGTGAATCTTGTGATGCCTCGCTCCCACTTACGAGTGCCACTCATGAACAATCATCTGAACTGCTTACATGCCCGGCCATTTGTGAATGGCAGACTATGTTTCAACAGAAAACACCTTACGTGGGAACTAGGCTTCGTCCTTCCCTTCTCTTAACCCAATGATCAACTAGAAGATTTGGGCTTTAACCATACCACACTTGACTAAATAATTTCCATTAAGATTGCCTAATCATAATGTTTTAATTCGTCTTCTTTCTAAGAATTTCGTCGGGCTTCAAATAATTTAAAATTCCAAACATCCCATTAGTTTAACCAATTTCGAGGAAAAATTCATATAAGTTAAATTTCCACAAACTTTGGCATTTTCTCCAAAAATACCCAAAATCCCTTTTTTTTTGAAAATTCCTTTGGGGCCCATAATCAACCAAGAAATGCCCCCAAAATCCCTATTTTTTGGAATTTTAAAAAAAAAATAGCCGGCAAAGCGAGCAGTTTTGACATGCAAGCGTCCAAGAAATGCTGCTAAAAAAAGGGGTGTTACAAATGTTGCTCAAGAAAGCGACCATGGGCAGTTCCAACATGGAGTCATTAATCCTCAGTGCACCGAGCACCAGATACTACAAAATGAGGAAAGGTTGAGTGTGTCGAGGTTGGGTCCCCTATTCCCTATACCTCATTTGCCTCATCAATGTGCCATTGACCTAAGAGGAGGTCGCTTGGTGTGTGTGGAGAAGTTTAAGGTGCCCCTAGGAGTTACTGGATATTTATATGATAAACATGCTCGGCATCGACACGCGACATCATTATTCGACCATTCTTCCCCTTGATGAAGACCGATACTTTTGAAACTCTCATGCGGATATGGATGACTTCGAGCGTCACCTTGCCATTGTGAGTTCTCCTCCCATGTTTCATACTGGGTTACGCTATTGAGAATGCAAATTATCTATCTAATTATTCTTCCTCTAGTAGGGTGTTCAGGGTGCGGTGGTCACAAATGCTATGAATTAGGCGTGTCTTGCTCGCCAAGAGGCAGAGATCTCACAGTGGATGCATAAGTCCTAGAGGCAGAGATCTCACAGTGGAGGCGATAAAAGAGGTCGTTCAAGAATATCGTCTCTCCAATGACTGTTTCCAACGTAAGGACGCCTATGCTTGCTATTACTCTTAAGTTTGGATTCTATCTTGGGCATAGCTTCTTGGAGTCTCGATGTCCAAGAGAGTCATTCCAGGAGATGACATTCACAGACATTGCTTCTTCTATCACGCCTCTCGACTAAAGAAAATATGAGCCTGACTCCTTCAGGCTTGACAATTTTGCAAGTTGCTTAAAAGGAAGACTCGTCCAATCTTTATGGTTCTTGGAGTCCTTAAGGGATAAACCCTGAGGAGTCCTTAGGGATGATCAAAGCTCTTCAAGAGATCTAGTGCGAGATAAAGGAGTAGCTGGACGACATGCTCGAGGGGGGCCCTTGAGCCCGCTTCCCGAGCACCTAGGGAATCTCACCTCTAATCGAGTTGATTTAGATAAATGATGTACTTTTCTATTTTTAGGAACTTTGAACTTTTAAAATGCCATTGATGGTTATGTACTTAATATAGGTTATGCATATGGATGATTCTCATACTTTAAATGATGTATGAATGCATGTTTCTTTTGGCAATCATTTCTGTCATATATCTTTCTGAGTGCACCAGTTTTGTATGGTAAACCATTTTTGCTATCTGTGTATGCATGGCCCCTTTTATTATTTTTTGGGCATACTATGCTTATTACCTTCTTGCCCACTTCTTCCATGATACAGATTCAGTAGGGTAGGTGGCCAAACACTAATACCAATGCCTTTACTATAGCCAGAAACCTCCCTTATAGATGGCATGGATCCTTTTAGATAGGGCATGCTTAACATTTTTCTCCCCTTTTGTGCTCATAGCTTTTACCTTAGGTTTATCCATCACAGGAAATCTAGGTTAGCCATCATACCTCTAGTTTAAGCGTATTGTTTGGGTTTGCTCGATGGCATAGCGTTGGATTCCTACTAGGAACCCAAGTTTTCTTAGAGGCTTAGCACTGAATTTTCACAAGGAATCCAAGTTACCTTAACATCTTAGCATTGGATTTCAAGAAGGGATCTAGGTTTTCCTCGAGGGGACATTTTGGTGGTTCACTTCGATCTAATGGCTTAACACCAAATTTCAACAGGGTGAAGTAGAGACAAGTCTCAAGACTTCGAGCTAGGGGTCTTGTTATGATTAAGCTTTTTTCGGGTTAGCTATACATCAAATTTCGATTGATTGTCCATGTTTGCCACAAGACTTGGCATTGGATCTACACTCGGAGTCCAGGTTAGCCCAAAGTCTTAGCACCAAACTTCTACGAGGGATTTAGGTTAGTCTGGGGACATAGCGTTGGACCACTCTGAGAATTTGAGTTAGCTATCCAGTCCAAAGGCTAATGACTTCATCTCTTACTTCATTTTTCCACCTTCTACCAGGTTAGCCTTATGTTGGATTTTAGTCAGATGTCTAGGTTTTCCACGAGACTTAGCATTAGATATATATACGGAGTCTAGGTTAGCCCAAAGTCTTAGCACCAAACTTCTATGAGGGATCCAGGTTAGTCTGGGGGCATGGCATTGGACCACTTCCAAGAATATAGGCTGGCCACTCTGTTTAAAGGTTAATCACCTTAATGCGGCTTCTCCTTTCACTCAATCTTCCTGAGTTCGCCCATATTAGAGAATATGGATTTTTCTTGGGGCTTGACACCAAATTTTGAGTGTCCAAGTTCGCTTAGAGTCTTAGCTCCAGATCTACTAATGAGTTTAAGTCAACCTATGGGGTTAGCATTGGACTTCTACAAGGCATCCGGGTTAGATCATGACATGGCATCAAACCACAACAGGGAATCCAAGTTGGTCCATAGTCATTGCACTAGATTGCTACTGGGTGAATCTTCCATCAGGGGTGGATTTGCGGTGTAGTCAACTTCCCGGTTGATACGCATCATAGCTGCCTAGCTGGGTTGGGCTCAAGTAATGGTAATTGCATAAGGCTCACAACAAGCACATGTTATCATAACACACAAGATATTTTACATGGTTCAGCCTATAGTTCGCCTATGTCCATGGGAATACAAGGGGTGTAAATTTTTTATTTATGGGGGGAGTAACAACACATGGAAACTTAAAGAATTCTAACTTATGAGGAAGTTGGGAGGTATTTCTTTAAGTGCATAGTGTTCCATGTCTTGCTCAACGTCTTCCCTTGTAGGCTCTTTCCCAGTTAGGTTGAAATTTCCCCTCATCCCTGAAAGCGTTTGTAATGATTGACATTCTGAGCCCCAAATCACCTTCTTTAAGTGTTCGATAGTGGACCCTTTCGTTATAATAACTGAAGAATCATGTTTGGTATGTCTCTAACTGATTACATGTTTTTTTCTCTTAGTTCATCCACCATATCTAGGTTCTTCCTTAGTTGATCAAAATTCCATTCTTCTTGGATAGTCATAACCTTTGGTGACTAGAGGTCCACTTTTATTGGGATGAGAGGTTCAATTCTGTATACCATGCTAAATGAGGTTTCTCTTGTAGGCACACGACTGGTAGTCTGGTATGCCCATAAGATGCTGGGTGTAATACCCAGAAATACTTCCAGGAAAACGCTGTTTTGCGATCGTTTTTTTGTGCGACCGACAGATTCGATCGGTAATTAGCAACATATTAACGACCAATTTTTAAATTTTTTGATCGAATTATTTTTCGACCGATTCAACGATGGAAACTTTCGTCACTAATTCTTCTACCAATTTTGACCACAAAATTTGTGATCGAATTTTTTTCCTAACCGATGCAGCAACGAAAACTGTCGTCGCTAATTTTGCAACCGATTTTAACCACAAAATTTGAGACAGAATTTTCGGTTGGTGGATTTTTGACCAACTTTACCATTGAAATACATTGGTTGGTAATTACAAACCGAATTTGCGATCGAATTTTTCGTCTAGAATTTTTTTTTTTTTTAAACGTTGAATTAGTTGTTAAATCAAAATAAAGTAATTTATGAAAATAATATTAATAATTAATATACATTCATAAAAATAAAATAATTTATGATTATGATAACTGATAAAATAATTTAAATTATGATAGTTATTAAATAATTTATGATGATAATCTAAAATATGATAATAAAATATTTTACATTATTGCATAAAATATTAATTTATTATTATTTTGACCTCCCCCACCCAAAAACATTATAAATAAATAAATAAAAGTGGGTTTAAATAATGTTCAAATCAAATGCAACAGATTTAAGGGTTAGCAACTTAAGGTACTAGATGAAATTTTCAACAAAAATTTGCATTCTCTCTCTATATATTGCTCAATTTGTTTCTACTCTGTGGAATAATTTTTTACCACAACACTTGAGCCAAAAATTACTTCCGCACTCTGGGTGTTATCAATTGCTGGATATGCCTGCAACCATTTAGTAATAAATCTAAGCTCATTATATTATATATATATATATATAAAGGCGAGTTAAACCCTGACCGAGCGTAATAGGCCTATTAAACCCGTATCGAGTTGAATACTATATTATACGTATAAAGACGGGTTAAACACTGACCGAGCTTAATAGGCCTATAAAACTTGTACCAGCTTAATACTATATTATACATATAAAGGCCGATTAAACCTTGATCGGGCTTAATAGGCTTATTAAACCCATTACATGTATAATATCTCCTGGTTTCATGTGCCCATTAAACCCAGAACGGGTTTAACCTGCTAAATTAGCCAAGAACAAACAAAATTGGAATTTTTCTTCTTTTTTTCCTACAAACTTGTGGGTTCCAACTACTCTAACATGGTATTTGATGCTTGAAAATAACGTTCTCCACATGAATTGAGTCTAAAATGCACAATAAACTTCATGTTTGATAATAAGTACGTCATACACCAATGCAAGTTAATCAAATCAAGATCACAAATCATTTTGTACCTGTGTATAGTTCATCCACGGGCATGTGTACAAAAATCAGCATTTTGGACAAGAGCTAGCTAAATATATTGATTACATATCAGCATAATATACATTTTACGTATGAACAAATTACATATACCAATTACACTGCTATACGTATACAAATACATATGAACAAATTACGAATTACATATATAGTCAAGTATCAACTACTCTGCTATGTCTATACAAATACATGACATCATGCTTGCAGAGGGTACACATTTCATCATCACTCTAATTTGTCACCCATTGATTCTCGGTGTGCCTCATGATGCCATCGATGTACTTAATAACATATACTCTGCAGTTGTGCTTGTATTAGAAATAACCAAATTTTATCAAACTTCAAATGATAACAACAAACATTTGACTTAATAATACATTAAATATTCTATTTTAATTCAGTACCCGTCCGATTGCTGAGGCAGCTTCACCATGCTGGGATTGAGTTGCTCCAATGCCCATTCTTTGTGTGCAATGGCAGTTGTGGAGATATGGTCATAATATATACTGGGATTCTGGATAATGGGTAGGAGTCTCACCAACGGCTTGATGCTCTTGGCCCTAGACCTCCTTAGTCACCGTGGAGTCGTACATAACAACCTTGCCCTATTTTAGGAAAATCATGGCTACGACCTAGTGGGAATTATTCTCCAGACTGCATGGGATCAAGACCTGCATAGTTTGAGAATACATTAGTCAGGAATTAATCCATCAATAAAATAAGTGAACACTTAAGAAGTCTATTGTCCACCAAGGCCTAGTCTCATCATTGACACCATGAATATGATCACATATTTCGTTTGGGACCTTCGCCTTAGCAGGCAGCACAACACGCTTGCCTGGGAATTTCTAAGTCGACCACTTGTTCAAAAGTGCCTGGAGAGGAGGAAAATGTTATATTTTCTTTGGACCAAATATAGATGCAACAAAAAAATGAGTAACCTAAGATTTGTGTTTAGCACTCACAAATAGGATAGTGGGCATGATAGCGTATTTCATATCATATATAGTATGAGCCTGCATATCTCTTATTCATCGGATGTAACACAAGTAGCTGTCAATGTGAGTCCCTTTTATCCAGGTTTTAACATCCTCTATGGAACGTAAGTTGCTAGGTAATAGATAGGCAATGTAACCTATGTCATGCCTTTAATAACCAATAATTATTATAAGTTTGAGATTGTATTACCCAATGTAGATAGAACAATAATTAAAATTTTTCCTGACATTTTATACTTACTCGATGTCTTTATGTGATTGTATGTAGTCAGTGTAGCCCTTAGGGGGCTTAAGATCATCGACCCCCTGTTGGTCTAGGTGATGCTTGGCTACTTCAGCCGCTATCTGCATCACCATGCCCCCTACATTATTCGGGCTAGGAATAAGAACATTCTCTCCTATCCTAGTCGATGTCAAGGGTGGCATTGTCTTCTCACCCTCCACCAGCGGCAATTTGTTTTCGTCTACCATGTCCACCATGACATCAACCTTGTTCATTTTTGGCCACCGAGTGTATTCAGTGTATGGTGGTCGACGACACTGTGATGGTAATTGGTCACTCGCAGTTTGTTCGCTACACATAACCACTTCCTCTTGAAACTGTACAAATACTATCCGTTACATAATAGAACATATTTCATAATGAAATGTAAATAAAAGTGAAGTTAAAGCTTACTCCGAATTGAGATGTCTGATCCTCCACATCATCATGAGCTAAATCTACCTCATGACCACCTCGCACCTCAACACCATCCTAGATGTGTTTTGGGGAATCGTCAATAGGCGGGATGCATAGATGAGTAAGTAGTGTTGCTTACACCCTACCTATTTGCCTCAATCTTCTCTCTGCTAACGTCAATTGTGAGCGCATTTGACTCATTTCCTCGTCAAACCCATCCAGCTGAGTGCTAATTTTCCTAATCTCCCCATCCATCCTATGCAATATCTCCAGCGTGAGGGTCAGCATCTTAGTGATCTACAAAAGAAAAAAAATTACAACAATGAAAAATAATTGCAAACACCTACAAAGAATTACAAATCCAAAAATATTTTTATAATAAAAATCATACCCTAGCATATTGTCCAAGGTGTGTACTATGAGGGGGTTCTACCTCCTGTTGAGACTTTGACTTCCTCTATCTGTGTTGAGCCTCAGCCTCATCATCCTCCTCCTCTTCCACGACCTTCTCCTCCTTCTCACCCTTATCGCCCACCTCATTGGACCCCCTAATTTCATCCTCATCCTCGATTGAGTTACTTACCTTCTCATCATTGTCAAGCCCCCCCCCCTATTTTTGTACACATTGATGCCAACCGAGTATAGAGGGTTAAAGGTTTGCCAAAAATCTATCTTGCACTCCAGTATGATGGACTCGAGCGTTGTGCTCAATCCTCGTGCCTACAAAATATTGAATTATTTGGTCAGATATTATATATAACAAATTAAACTAAATTTGACGTTAGGTTACACACTTACATCTCTAAGGCATTCATCGTAATTGATTTTGTGAGACTTTTTGTTGGATAACCACTTTCCACGTCTAGGAATGGTAACTACAGGGGGTAGTCTTATGGTCCACTTATTCTCTACCCATGGGAATGTCTCAATTAGCCACCATTGTAGATAGCAAATAATTTTACAATAGTAAACAAAAACAAACAAAATGTTCAGTTAGTATATACAAATTACATACAATAATTTGATGTAATATAATATAGGGAGAGTAAGTAATTATACTTGAAATGCCCAAACAAAACCATAAATTTTGACTTTCTTCCCCACCTCACCATTTAACTTACTCTCGCTCGTGGCCGCCAGAGGTAATGTAGACTTTGGCTATAGACGCACGTCCCCCACGGGAACACCTGAAATACCCCTAGGTCCTCAACCATAGTCCATATGAAATCCTCCACGGGTGTGCCCTCATCGTGGCTAAGCAAGATCATGTTCATCATAATAATATGACATAGCGAGGACATCCTCTACATTTAGATCCATGCTACCAAGTATTACTTTAATCTGGGCCACAGTCACCACTCGTTTATGGGGGAATATACACGCCCGTAAACTACCCGGCTAAAACAGCCTAGCTTGAAATCTTTCTTTATCAATTGGACCAAATTGGAGTCCACTGATGAGGATGAACTCCTACTCGCCATACCTATATGGGATGTTGCCAATCTCGAACCACATCTCATTGTGACAGGCACCTGAAAATGTCACTTCTCTCACCAGGACTTCATATATCATTTGTGGTGCAGACAAATGATCGAACATAGAGATTTGTAGGAAATGTCGAAGTGGGCCCTGAGTAAATCTATCCAAGACCCCGTGATGTCTAAGAGTATCAAGAACTGCTGAAAGTTGATTGATTTCACAGTGTGTAGTGATCCGTGTCTCTAGCGAAATTACCCGTTAAGCGTGAACGTAAGAAAATTGCTCAAACTGATGGTGAGTCATCTGTAGGGAAAATAGAAAACAATACAATAATAGAAATTGGATTAGGAAGTAGATTGAAATAGGGTTAATGGTTTCACCGGACTTCACCGAGTGATTAAGCCCGAGAGGCATGTTTCCAGGCTTAATGGACAAATGAAACCTAGGAGGTCGGCCTTCATCATGCCCTTTTGAAGCCTGATAAAGCTCGGGCTTCAACGACATTCATCAAGAATGAGGAAACCCAGAAACATATGCCCGACCTTAATTGCCCGATTTCTCATTGGGCTTAAAAGGCCAATTAAGCCTGGCAAGGCATCATGCTACCATCGACCTTACTCTCCTCCAGATAGGAGCCGTGCTAGGAAGGCCAATGGGCACCCTTGCCGACGGGGCTTCCTCGTGCAAGGAACCCCAGTCGGCGAGGATGGACATAGGCCTTCCTTACAGCTTTCTCTAGCCAAGCAGCTCGACGCATCACGACGAAACCCATCGCGACGAAACACATTCATCCCCTCCACAAAATATCATACAAAATGAGTGGAGATCTAACCTTTCGACCGTTGGCGGTAAGATTCGATGGTGACGGCTTCACAGTGGCGGTCGGGTTTATGGAGGGAGAGATTGGGCTGAGGAGAGACATAGGAGATCGGGTTTAAGGAGAGTCTCGATCAAGTTTAGCCTATTATCATTTTCTTTTAAATTCTTTAAATATAATTGTGGTCACATATGAAGAAAATGGAAGGACTTTTAATTACTAACAACCAGAAGGATAAAATTAAATAATTTTTTAAAAATTAGAAGACCAATCGTTTGTGTTATCAAAATTCTCATATCATCATCTTGATACAATGTTCACTAAACGTAATTCACTGGGTTTTTTTTTTTTGAGAAGTTAATGATCATTAGATCATTTAATATGCTATTATCTTCTTAGTGCAATGTAGGTTTAATTAACATAGTTAACATAATTTTCTAGCACTATAGATCATTTAAGTGCTATTAGAAATCAAGGATTTGTAGTAATAAATTTACAAAAATAAAAAAAATGATATTTAGAAGTATACAATTTATCGGGTTTTGTTACCCATCTCGGGTTCAATTGGTCAATTAAGCCCGAGAACGATATTGATCCGAAAAATCCTATGTTTCATTTATATATATATATATATGTTGGGGATGGGGGGTTTAAGGGATCTAAACGACTCAAGAGGAACACAATCAAATTATGGAATGGTGCATTACATGTCGATTCATACAAACATCCATACAACATCAAAAACACTGAAAATACCTCAAGGGGAAGCTTGTAACTTAATAATATGATACAAGCCCTTGGTGTATTGTATACTTGTGAGTCTATTTTCATTTCCTCAACTCTTTTCCAATCCTCCAAAGTTCCCACTTGGTGAGTCGCTTCCACTCCCTCTAAAGCCCGTTTTCCTCAACAAAATAGCAATTCTCCCTAAAATTGCTGATGCGATTCGATGAGGTAAGTCCCTGGTTCATGGTTCCCAAAAAAATCTCCAACAATTCGATACACCAAGTCATCGTCAAAGAAGCCTGCTCAAATGGTAATGAACTCCACATCATCGACATCGGAGTCTCCCACAACGTCCAATGATCAAATCAATTTATAGTTCAATCTTCTCGACAACCATCCATTAACCAATCTGACCACCCAATCCATTAATTCCTCTCCCAACGAAACCCTAATTGTCTATGCCCAGTTTAGACTCCATTGTTTGAGCCACCATAGCCCTGACAACCGAACTGAATTCTTGAGATTTCTCCGAAATCCGGATTCTGAGCGATATTTTTTTTTTTTGCATATATTTTAGAAGTTAATTGATGTTACGAATAATTTGTTATAGAGACAATTAATGATGATAATGAAAGTTAAAATTTAAAAATTTAAAAATAATATATCTAATTATTAAACTATTTATAATTAGAACTTAATAATATGATTTAAGATTTAAAAAAAGATAAATTTTATTTTTTAATAAAATTGTATGATTATATATTTCATACATATGTTGAATTTTATGAAAAATATTTTATATTTATATAATTTTATGTGAGATTTTGATTTTTGATCAATTCAAACCTTTTTTAATATATCGCCATGGTTTAATGAGTCCTAACACATTTATGATGTTAAGAAAATTGAAGTTTAAAAATTAAAACAAAATTAATGATTATAAGTAATTGAATATTTTGTTATAATTTAACAATTGGCATAACAATGATTAAATCATGATGGGTAAACTTATAAAGCAAGTTTAATGATTAAATTCTAGTTTCAACTTAATTTAATTAAAACTTAATAATCACATGTAAAACATTGGAGTTAAATGAATTCATATTTACTTAAATGAATTCATATAAATTATGAAGAATCAGAATAAGATATTTAACAACTTGATATAATCATAACCTACAAATTTTAACTTTTTATTTATATTTGACTTTATCAATCATTGAATTGTTATTTTGTAATTATTTCTTAAATTATGATGTGAATCGTGCTAGCATCCAGACTTGAAATATTTGTTATTGATTATAACCTTACGAGTAAACTTGATTAAAGACTCACAAGTAGGCTCGACCATAGGCTCACAAGTTGGATAGTTATAGGCTCTCTAGTAGACTTAATTATTGGTTCGTGGACAACTTATGAATAGCTTGCTCATGATTTTATTGATAATTTTATAAAAAAATATTATTTAATGTAATACCCGAGAATGATTTGAGGTCATAAATAATATTTGATGAAGGGCATAAATGGACTTTGTGGAAAATAAGACTATAGGGTACACTAACGCAACTTTGGACGATCCAATTAGTCAGAGGGAGTACCCTGGACCCTAGATAGTCAAGGAAAATGGTATAGTATCGACAAGTAATACGAGTTATGATTTTAGGCATCAAAAGAAGTTGGATCGGGAACGGTTCCCGGTACAGCTAAAAAAAAGGCAATTGTGATTTAGGCTGAAATACCGATTTATCGTACGGGGCATCCGGGAAGTAAATGGAACCCCGAGAAAGTTCATATTTGGCATATAGAGTAACCCTTCAGTAGTTTTTGGAAGAAACAAAAGGGTTTGTAGCTAAAACGAAGATTCGGGCCTAAGTGCAATTTTTTCGAAATTGACAGAGGGAGATCGAAACGATATTTTTTCAGAATTTTAAATAGAATGTTTTAGGATATTTCAAAGGGTTATAAAGGTTTTTAAAGAGAAGTTCAGATTTTGAGCTAGGGGCAAAATCGTAATTTTTGAGATTGGGGTAAAAGTGTAATTTACCTAAAAATTAGGGGCATTAGCGCAATTAGTCCATTTTTCAGGGACTAAAATGCAATTAAAAATTAGCCCGGGGACCATGTTGAAAGGGTCTAAGTGCAATTATCCAAAAATTCGGGCCAAAGTGTAATTCTTGAAATCTTTTTACTAGGGGCATTTGGGAGATTCAGGAAAAAACTTCATAAATGACTTTAGAGATAAGGATGAAGTCTCATGATGACGTTAGAGATAAGATGAAGGCTCATGATGACTTTAAGGATAAGATTTGTATAAGATTTGATTGGATAAGAAAAGATCTGATTTGGATAACAATGATTGCAGAAGATCTTATAAGATTTTGGAATGATTATATAAAAGATATTAGAAGATTTGGAATGATTATAGAAAATTTACAATGATTGCATAGAATCTTAGAAGATTTTAGAATGATTACAAAAGATATTAGAAGATTTGGAATGATTATAGAAGATTTACAATGATTGCAGAGAATCTTAGAAGATTTTGGAATGATTGGAAAAGATTTTGAAAGATTTGAAATGATTGCAGAATATATATTTCTTGGTGGCTAAGTTTCCTAAACATATAAATAGGGGCTCAAGGCTAAGGATTCTCTCATTCGAAGTTGTGATACATTTGTGCTAGACGATAGTGCTTCGGGTTTAGTGGATAGAGGGTTTTTAAAGCATACGCGAGGCATCACACGCGTAGAGCACTTAGGCAGCGCGTGAGGACCTGTAAGGAGGTGGTTTGGTTAAAAGACTTGAGGAGTTGCACAAAAATTGAGGTTGGGCACAAGATTTGAGGTGTTCTGAGTTTCGTTTAAGGTGAGTGTTCTACCGAAAAACTTGGTTTTAAGTTGTGAGTGGTTCTCCTCCAAAACTTGATTTATTGTGAGTGTTCTACCGAAAAACTTGGTTTTAAGTTGTGAGTGTTTGCCCCCAAAACTTGATTTATTGTGCTTGTTCTATCTGAACATATGGTGATTTCATACAAAATGGTTTTGTGCATTAAAATGGTAATCGGTGACGGTTGGATTTATGAGGGAGGTTTGTCCCTAAACGTTTTGAACTGTGCATTGCATTTTATAAATGTTGTTTATACGATGCATTGAATTGTGAATTGTGGCATTGTCTCGAGTTTTATGTGTACGTATGGAATGTCAGCCTCGGATGTTGTCTGGATAGTGTAGCCATAATTCTCCAAGGGCGTGACGGAATAATAGGGGTATCTGATGCTGGTGTGCATGTCAGGATAGTCGCCTTGGTTTTCGTGCTAGACCGTTTGGTCAGGGAAGTTGCACTAGGACGACTAGGTGATCCATATTGTGTTGTTCATGTGGGATGTCAGCCTAGGATGTTGTCTGGATAGTGTAGCCGTAATTTTCTAAGGGCGTGACGGAATAATAGCGGTATCTGATGCTAGGTGTGCATGTCAGGATAGCCGCCTTGATTTCTGTGCCAGGCCGTTTGGCCAGGGAAGTTGCACTAGGACGACTAGGTGGTCCATGTGAAATTTTGGAGTTGGGATTGTATGGTGGTTCCTGGATGCTTAAGGTGGGAACGTATTCTGGTGAGATGCGTTGGCAGCCCCATTTAAGCTAGAATCGCGTCGCGTCATCGTATCGTCGAGTCGGTGTGGTGGCATAGCTTTTAGAGAGATTGCTCTTTCCCCATGGTAGGGTTAAGCGCGTGGGAATTCTCTTGAGTTAGGGCTTACTGGGTGTATTGGTTTATTTCACGTCTTGCATTATTCATGAAAAATGTGTTTTGAACTCTCACTTAGATGATTCATCATCTAATTTGGACTTTGTCCCTGGAATATTCAAACGTTCCAGGTGAAGGAAGCGGTGCAAAAGGGAAAGGAATCATCGAGGAGTGACGGCGATTAGCGGATAGTTTACATTATGTCTTTTCAATTATGTTATTTACTTTTGAAAACGTCATGTAAACGTTGGTGTGCAACTTTATATATAAATAAAGTGGATTCGGTTATGACCTGTTGAGGTTTCGATCTAGCTTCCGCATTTGTGTTGGTGAACCTGTCTTGGTTTATTAATGGTTCATAGTTGATATACTGAGAAGGTGTAACGGGATCTTCGGGGAATGGTTTTTGTGTTGGGTTTTTGTTTGAAAAAAAAAAATTATCCCCGGAATCTTACGTTACGTTAACGCTCCCGGGAATTGGGGTGTTACAATTGGTATCAGAGCGAAGGTTTGGAATTTAAGAGACTCTGATTAGGGTTTGAAATTTAAGGGACTCTGATTAGAGCGATGGTTATTTAAAGATTATAGATTTCGTTGGAAATTTAGAAACTATCGATTCGAGGGCAATAGTTGAAATTTCATATGGAGTAATGAGATAACTGGTAGTTATCGGGAATGATCGAGTTAGAAATAATTCCATTTGGTTTAAGGATCCTAGGGATATTGAACTTAGGATGATTCGATAAGTGTTGTGGAGAATCGAGGTAAGGTACCTCAAGGAAACGACTTATGGGAACGAGTCGAGAAGGAACGAGCCATTGAGGCATACAACTCATGTGTTGGATCAGTATCGCCGACAGAGACCCCCGGTGTTCAGGGGAAAAGCAGAAGATGACCCCTGCATGGTGGAATACTGGATGGAGCAAACCGAGAAGCTGCTCCAACATTTACAGTGCAGTGACGAAGATAAGGTCAACTGTGCTACATTCATGCTGGAGGAAGACGCTGCACGATGGTGGCAATCAGCCCAACGAGCTTTGCAAAGGACACTTAGGCAAGTGGAACAAGATCCAAGGCCAAGGCAAGCTCAATCTGTGACTTGGGCTAGATTCAAGGAAGCGTTTGACACAAAATATTTTCCTCGAAGCTGGAGAGAAGAAAAGACTTGGAAGTTCATGAAGTTGAAGCAGACTGACGAGATGTCGGTGACCCAATATGACGTAAAGTTTACTCAACTGATCCGGTATGTACCTATGTACAAAGCCGATGAGTGGCAGAAAGCCCAGAAATTTGTGGGTGGATTGAAAGTGGGACTGCAGCAAGCTCTTAGCTCGTGGACTTTGGACACCTACAATGAGGCATTGCATAGAGCCTTATCCACTGAGACTAATCTACTGCGAGTTGGTTAGATTCGATCGGACGAGAAGAAGAAAGATCCGAAAGGTGGGGAGCATAAATCAGATGGAAGGAACTCCAAAAGCAATGAGCCATGTTCCCGATATGGCAAGGTACATTCCGAGAAACAATGTTTCCAAGGACATATTCGATGTTTTTCGTGTGGTGAAGAAGGACACAAGTAAAATGATTGTCCTAAGAATAAAGACGCACCACCGACCAGGAATCGAATGAGGATTACATGTTTTTCGTGTCAACAACCCCGTCACTACTCGAGCAAATGTCCAAAGAGGCAGAAGGTGGAACAAATGGGAAAAGCAAACGAGGCTCAAAAACCTCGCCCTGGACGAGTTTTCTACCTGTCAAAGGATGACAACGATATCTACTGGACAAAAGAGAAAGGTATGCCGAGTTAAGTTCAATGTTGTCAATTTCTGTGTGATTTTATCATATGCATTAGCAATAAAGTCGGTTGGGAGTCAATGAAATGTATTTTGAGGACATGATTAGAAATAATATTAAGTATTATGAATTATTTTGGATATGTGTAACCGCCTGTTTTGAGCTACAACAAGATATTCTGGAAGATAAGAGAAATGTTTGGTAAGCTCGAATCATATAGAGATGTTGGTCATGAGTAAATTCTAAGGATCAAGAATGGTAATTAGGACATTTCAATTGGGAGACATTAACAATAGCAGTGATTCAATTATCACGGACCAAATTTCGAGGACGAAATTTATTTAGGGGGGGAGAATGTAATACCCGAGAATGATTTGTGGTTATAAATAATATTTGATGAAGGGCATAAATGGACTTTGTGGAAAATAAGACTATAGGGTACACTAACACAACTTTGGACGATCGAATTAGTAAGAGGGAGTACCCTGGACCCTAGATAGTCAAGGAAAATGGTATAGTATCGACAAGTAATACGAGTTATGATTTTAGGCATCAAAAGAAGTTGGATCGGGAACGGTTCCCGGTACAGCTAAAAAAAAGGCAATTGTGATTTAGGCTGAAATACCGAATTATCGTACGGGGCATCCGGGAAGTCAATGGAACCCCGAGGAAGTTCATATTTGGCATATAGAGTAACCCTTCAGTAGTTTTTGGAAGAAACAAAAGGGTTTGTAGCTAAAACGAAGATTCGGGCCTTAGTGTAATTTTTTCGAAATAGACAGAAGGAGATCGAAACGATATTTTTTCGGAATTTTAAAGAGAATGTTTTAGGATATTTCAAAGGGTTATAAAGGTCTTTAAAGAGAAGTTCAATTTTTGAGCCAGGGGCAAAATCGTAATTTTTGAGGTTGGGGTAAAAGTGTAATTTACCTAAAAATTAGGGGCATTAGCGCAATTAGTCCATTTTTCAGGGACTAAAATGCAATTAAAAATTAGTCCGGGGACCATGTTGAAAAGGGTCTAAGTGCAATTATCCAAAAGTTCGGGCCAAAGTGTAATTCTTGAAATCTTTTTACTAGGGGCAATTGGGAGATTCAGGAAAAAGCTTCATAAATGACTTTAGAGATAAAGATGAAGTCTCATGATGACGTTAGAGATAAGATGAAGGCTCATGATGACTTTAAGGATAAGATTTGTATAAGATTTGATTGGATAAGAAAAGATTTGATTTGGATAACAATGATTGCAGAAGATCTTACAAGATTTTGGAATGATTATATAAAAGATATTAGAAGATTTGGAATGATTATAGAAAATTTACAATGATTGCAGAGAATCTTAGAAAATTTTGGAATGATTACAAAAGATATTAGAAGATTTGGAATGATTATAGAAGATTTACAATGATTGCAGAGAATCTTAGAAGATTTTGGAATGATTACAAAAGATATTAGAAGATTTGGAATGATTATAGAAGATTTGCAATGATTGCAGAGAATCTTAGAAGATTTTGGAATGATTGCAAAAGATATCAAAAGATTTGGAATGATTATAGAAAATATTAGAAGATTTGGAATGATTGGAAAAGATTTTGAAAGATTTGAAATGATTGCAGAATATATATTTCTTGGTGGCTAAGTTTCCTAAACATATAAATAGGGGCTCAAGGCTAAGGATTCTCTCATTCGAAGTTGTGATACATTTGTGCTAGACGAGAGTGCTTCGGGTTTAGTGGATAGAGGGTTTTTAAAGCATACGCGAGGCATCACATGCGTAGAGCACTTAGGCAGCGCGTGAGGACCTGTAAGGAGGTGGTTTGGTTAAAAGACTCGAGGAGTTGCACGAAAATTGAGGTTGGGCACAAGATTCAAGGTGTTCTGAGTTTCGTTCAAGGTGAGTGTTCTACCGAAAAACTTGGTTTTAAGTTGTGAGTGGTTCTCCTCCAAAACTTGATTTATTGTGAGTGTTCTACCGAAAAACTTGGTTTTAAGTTGTGAGTGTTTGCCCCCAAAACTTGATTTATTGTGCTTGTTCTATCTGAACATATGGTGATTTCATACAAAATGGTTTTGTGCATTAAAATGGTAACCGGTGATGGTTGGATTTATGAGGGAGGTTTGTCCCTAAACGTTTTGAACTATGCATTGCATTTTATAAATGTTGTTTATACGATGCATTGAATTGTGAATTGTGGCATTGTCTCGAGTTTTATGTGTACGTATGGAATGTCAGCCTCGGATGTTGTCTGGATAGTGTAGCCATAATTCTCCAAGGGCGTGACGGAATAATAGGGGTATCTGATGCTGGTGTGCATGTCAGGATAGTCGCCTTGGTTTTCGTGCCAGACCATTTGGTCAGGGAAGTTGCACTAGGACGACTAGGTGGTCCATGCTGTGTTGTTCATGTGGGATGTCAGCCTAAGATGTTGTCTGGATAGTGTAGCCGTAATTCTCCAAGGGCGTGACGGAATACTAGGGGTATCTGATGCTAGGTGTGCATGTCAGGATAGCCGCCTTGATTTCCGTGCCAGGCCGTTTGGCCAGGGAAGTTGCACTAGGACGACTAGGTGGTCCATGTGAAATTTTTGAGTTGGGATTGTATGGTGGTTCTTGGATGCTTAAGGTGGGAACGTATTCTGGTGAGATGCGTTGGCAGCCCCATTTAAGCTAGAATCGCATCGCGTCGTCGTGTCCTCGAGTCGGTGTGGTGGCATAGCTTTTAGAGAGATTGCTCTTTCCCCATGGTAGGGTTAAGCGCGTGGGAATTCTCTTGAGTTAGGGCTTACCGGGTGTATTGGTTTATTTCATGTCTTGCATTATTCATGAAAAATGTGTTTTGAACTCTCACTTAGATGATTCATCATCTAATTTAGACTTTGTCCCTGGAATATTCAAACGTTCCAGGTGAAGGCAGCGGTGCAAAAGGGAAAGGAATCGTCGAGGAGTGACGGCGATTAGCGGATAGTTTACATTATGTCTTTTCAGTTATGTTATTTACTTTTGAAAACGTCATGTAAACGTTGGTGCAACTTTATATATAAATAAAGTGGATTCGGTTATGACCTGTTGAGGTTTCGATCTAGCTTCCGCATTTGTGTTGGTGAACCTGTCTTGGTTTATTAATGGTTCATAGTTGATATACTGAGAAGGTGTAACGGGATCTTCGGGGAATGGTTTTTGTGTTGGGTTTTTGTTTGAAAAAAAAATTTATCCCCGGAATTTTACGTTACGTTAACGCTCCCGGGAATTGGGGTGTTGCATTTAACTTCAAATTCTTAAATTTTAAATTATTGTAATAATGCCATTAATAAAAAGTATTGATAATATAAAATTTGTTGTAATATAAAAATTAATCAACTAATGTATGGGCTTAATAGAGCAATTATCGTTTTAATCGAGTAATGAAATTTTTAGTTGTGTAACAAGTAATAAGTATTGTATTCGGCTGATTTTTTATTTTAATCAAATAAGAAACAAATAGTTAAGAGATTAATCGATTATATACTTGTTTTACTCGAATATATAATGGAATAACATTATTTGAATAAGTAAATAGTTAATCGATTAAATGGTATATTAGTTGAGTAACTACAACATTTAATAGATTAAAATGACAAGTTTATGTACTTGTATAATTAATTGATTAAAATAAATATTATTCAAGTAAAATTATATTTGACTCAATTATTAAAAAGACATAAATAACTATATATATTAGTTGGGTAATATGTAATTTATTCGATGAATGTTATATTAAATTTTAGAAAATTAATCATTCAACACATCATTAAATTCACATTTTAAATATTTTTTTATAAAAAAAATTATAAATTAGCATGACTTTATAAAATTTATAATAATTTTATTTAAAACTGAAACAATAAATAGGGGTGTAATTCGATCGGTCGGTATGGAATGGAATTACCATATTCCAATTCCATTTCAAAAAACAAATATATATATATTTTTTGAATATGGTAACAAACAACAAGCAAAACATTGAACTTAACAAAAAAAAAAATAAAAAGTTATATTTTGTAAGTTATGATTATATCAAATATAAATGTGTAAATATAAATAAAATTTGTACCTTCATCAAGTTGTTCAATATCTTCTTCTTACTCTTCATAATTTATATGAATTTATTTAAGTAAATATGAATTTATTTAACTCCAATGTTTTACATGTGATTATTAAGTTTTAATAAAATTATTTTAAAAATATAATTTAATCATTAAACTTGCTTTATAAAATTTAAAATTTAATAAAACTTAATCATTTATAAGTTTATGTATCATGATTTAATCATTGTTATACCAATTGTTAACTTATAATAAAATATTTATGAATTTTATAATCATGATTTTTTTTTTTAATTTTTAAACTTCAATCTTCTTAACATCCTAAATGTGTCATGACTCATGAAATCATGGTGATTTATTAATTAAAGAGGTTTGAATTGATTAAAAATCAAAATCTCACATAAAATTATATAAATATAAAATATTTTTAAATCTTGTAATTCAATTCAACATATGTATGAAATATTTTTAAATCTTCTAATTCAATTCAACATATGTATAGAATTTATCTTTTTTTAAATCTTAAATCATATTATTAAGTTATAATTATATATAGTTTAATAATTAGATATATATTTTTTTAAATTTTATATTTTAACTTTCATCATCATCATTAATTGCCTCTATAACTGGTAAGGGTGCGCAATTAGTTATAACCGAACTGAATTAAATCACATGTAATAACTAAATGAAACCGATCGACTAACCCCAACTAACCTAAACCTAACTAACCAAAATTCAAACTGTGGTAATCGAATTGAACCGAACATCAAACTAACCACAAAATAATCAAAGAGATCGAATATTAGTTCAACCTTATTGTTGTTTCTAACCACCTAATTGGTCGGTGATTCTAATGACTAGAACTGATCATCGGATTGCACTTTTTGCTTTTATATATTTAAAAATTACTTTTATGGTAAAAAAAATAAAAACACGTACCTGAAAATACGTTATCGACGACCATCCACGATGGATTCTGACGATCGAGATCAACCATCAGATTCACTTTGGCTCGATGATCCGCATACCCAAAAATTAAAATCTTGTAACATTGAATTTTAGTAGATATAGGTTTTAATGTAAAATTGAATATGAAAAACTTATCCAAAAATTCAAAGCATCAGATTCATCGGGTTTAATTGGTCAATTAAACCCGAGAACGCTATTGATCCGAATAATCATATTTTTTATTTTTATTATTTTATTTAGGGGGGGTTTAGGGGATCCCAACAACTCAAGGGGCACACAATTAAATTATTGTTTGGGTATTTCATCATGTCGATTGGGTTGTGTTAATCTTAGCAATCTTATAAAAGGTTAAATTTCTAATTGACCAAACAAAACTTTATTTTCTTTTAATTATTGTCATTTTGTTTTTTAGTGTAAGTTGTCAAACATTAATATAGTTAATACCTTCCTAATGATTAAAATAAGAAAATTTGGGGCAATGCAAAATTTAAATTCCAATTGTAAACTTTAAATATTAGTTTGGATGAAACCTATTTTAATATGGTGAATGGAGAGTTATACATCAAGAATTATCAGTTGCACATCATCAATGACTCTCAAGAACACCAACGATGAATCACTGATTTTGAACGATCAAACCATTAGATCTTTGATCCGACTACATCTCCACCGTGGAAGGGGTCTCGATCTACAAAGTGGTAAGTCTTTTAATTTCATCTACACATTTTTCTGCATTACACATCAATTGGTTTGTGTTATAAAAAACAAAAAAAATATAACTCACCGATTTTAATTACATGAATCGGGTTTGAATGACCAATTAAACCAAGTCCGGGTTTACTTGGCACATTAAATAAATATAATTCATCGGTTTAATTACACATCCTGAGTTTAATTGTCTAATTAAACCCGTGCTGGAACTCTATTGATGCTAATAATCCTATTTTTCATTTGTAAAATTTTTTGTGAGGGGTTTTGGGGGATCCCAATGACTCGAGAGGCACGCAATCAAATTATTGTTTGAACATTACATGTCGATTGGTTTGTGTTATCAAAAATCTCATATCATTATCTTGGTCTTATGTCCATTTCTAGTACTAGTACCATAAAACACTTTATCGTTTATACTTAACTCATAGACTACAAATGTGCCTGATAGAGTGGTTTGTTGTGCAACGTAGGCATAAAGTTTAACTTGCAACGTGTATAGAAAATGAAAAATCTTGACATGAACTTCCTATTTATTCACAAAAAACTATTACATTGGAATAACAAAATCATTAATACTATAAAAGAAAAGGTGTATGCCCCCTGGGGCATAGCTTGGATGGAAAAGGAAGGACATTTGGGATAGCTGGTGTCAATGCAAAAGGTCCTGTGTTAAAACCCTGGCCCCCCCAAGGCACATCCCATGATTTTCCTCCTCTAGCGAAATCTACGAGCCAAGCATTGGGGGCCCTTGTGATCATGTGTCATCCAAAAAAATAAAATAAGGTGGTTTGCCTTCTATTGGAGGACCTTCTTCTGCTATGGCAATGCTAGTAACCTTCCCAATCCAAGGCCAGCATAAAAACATTACTTTTCTCAGGCTTCTCAAATACTAGAGCAGGCTCATTCACAGTCTGTGATTGCTCTGCTAGTTTAAATGCCAAGTACATTGCCCAGCTTCATTCTATCTTAATCTTTTCTTATCCTCGTACGATCCCAAGATCTCCATCTATTCCACTAATTGGTTTGCTTGAGCAAACATTTTTGTCATCAAGGTCAGTTGGGAGAATGCCAAGGACTCCCTAAGTAAAGCAAAGGTGGTTCCATGAAGTAGTGCGAATGTCACCAGGCTGACTGGGAGATCTTTCACTTCTTGGGTAGCACTTCAAAAATGGTCTATGCACTACTTCAGTGGCTCGTTTTGCTTTTGTTGTAGACTCATCAGATACATAACATTCTTCTTTTTCAAGATAGGAGCAGCAAATGCTTCCAAGAACTCTTTCTTTAACTGCTCAAATGAACCAATGGTGCTAGTAGGTAACTCAGTGAACCACTGATAAGCTTTCCTTGCTAGGGAGAAGGGGAAGGCTCGGCCCTTGGTAACCTTATTCCATCTGTGCAATACGGCTACTACCACAAAATGCTACACATGCTTCTCTGGATCTTCCCTTCTGAAATACATTGGTAGTTGAGGCAATTTGAACCCTGGTTGTACCAGCTATCGCAGGAGTTCATCAAATAAAGCGAATCCTTTCGAGGACACCTCCATAAGGGTGGTCATCACCTGCTTCTATTTGAGCACCTCTTTGATGATCCACTTCACATCTTCAACCCTAAGTGATTCTGTAATATCCCAGATTTTCAAACTCAAATATGATGTAATACCTGAGATTATTAGGTTCTAATACTTGGGGACATAGGTCCTTTCAAGGGATTATAGAAGCCTTGAGACAAAGGTTCAGTTTCTGAACCAGTGGCAAAATCGTAAATACTGAAGTTTGGGTAAAAGTGTAATTTACCTAAATTTTGGGGTGCTAAGTGTAATTTATCCATTTTTCAAGGACCAAAAAGTGCAATTAAAAATGATCCAGGGACCAAGTTGCAAGGGCCTAAGGTGTAGTTCTTGAAACCTTAAAAATATCTCTTCAAGGTATCATGGATTTCAAATTCAAATCAAATGGAGCTTTGGATTCCAAACTCTATTAAATTCAATTAAGAGATGAGTGGTGCATTTGGGTTGGATGCATATGGGAGAAATGATGAAGCCTTATCTTTAATGACACATGGCAATCAACCATTGGCCACTTGGAAGATAAGATAAGGTCACATGATGGCTCATAATGACCCTTTGAGGTGTCATTGCGTGATTGGCTAAGGAAAATCTTACTTAGCTTCCAAGTTTGCAAAAGTCTCCAAACCTTATCCCTAAGGACATGTGGCAAGCATTCATTGGCCACTTGGAGATAGGATTTGAAGTGTAATGATAAAAAATGTGGAAAATGCAATTAACCATGTGGGATGTAGTTGTCATGATAGGAAATGTAGAAAATGTAATTTACCATGTGGGATGTAATGATGGGGAATCTTGAAAATCTAATTAAACATGTGGAGGCACAAATCCCTAGGGACACGTGGCATATTTTAATTGGATGCTCATGGATGGAATGATGACGCGACACATGGCGCGATTTGGTTCGCCGAAGTTTCCTATAAATAAGGGCTTTGGGGTAATTCATTTTGGGCACCAAGTAAGGAGGAGAAGGAAGGGAGTTTGAGAGAGGAAATGCTATCGAAAAGAAGGGAGAAAGTCGAGGGAGAATAAGCTTTGACAAAATTTTTGGGTCTTTCTCGAAATTCATGCCAAGCAGTAAGAAAAACTGCGAGAAAACCCATTCCGCTCGTTATAAACCGTGCTTCCTAAGGTAACAGATCAACGTGAGTGATTCCTGCATGTTTTGTGACATTTTGAGCATTTGGTGCTTCACTTGTGTATGGATGTTGCTTGCATATCATGCCTTTGTGGCTTACATGTCATATTTTCCCTTGGCTATGTATATTCATTCTGCTTTGTCATATATCATATTTGTGTTGGTGACTGTGGCTAGTTGTTGGGCCATCATGGAAGAACTCGTGCTCTTGCGGTGAGCCAAGGGGTGACTATGATGACCGCAGGGGTGATTGCAACACCCTGGCATTGCTACCACAGGGGTGGATTTCATAATGGCATTATTGCATTTGCATGCATGTACTCTCATTTTCTGAGTCACTCACTTAGATGTTATTATCTAACTCGAGTGTTTCATACCCCTAGGACATTCAACATCCTAGGTTTCTCAGAAGTGCCAGGTGTTCCAGGTTTTAGTTTGAGCAAGGGCAAAAGGGTGTGCTTGGCTAGCTTTGGGCTTTGCAGCTACCTTGGGGTTTTATTTCATTATGTAATTTAAGTGATGTATTGTAATAGCAGCTAGGATGATCGAGCTTGTATTAAATGTGTGGGTGTCCTACAGTTGTACTAAGGGTTGTGTGGGTGTAATATCTCAATTGGTGCACTTCAAATGTTGCATGGGGAAGTTTCCATGATGAGGGTTTATTCGCTAGCTTTGGCATGTGTTGTAGTTATAACTACAAGTAGTGAGTTGTGTCTTTTGGGTTTATTGAAAGTTGTATGTGTTTCCTGTTCATATAAAGGAATCTAGTGGAAACCCCTTTATTTAGCTTTCGTTAAGCTTTCAGGTTTGATCCAAATGCTTTCGTTGGTAAGGGTTTTCATAACGCCCATAGGTGATGTCTGCTAACATTTCACGTTGTTGTGTATTTGGAAAAGTGGGGCGTTACAGATTCTGGCTAGGCATCTTTTTTCAAAGGATGAGGTATGTAGAGGGCTCTTGATGAGGTGTTTTCAAAGATTTCTTCGTATATGGATGATTTCCTTAACTGTCAACCACGTTCAACTTGAGTGTTTATCTAGCCCAAGGCCTAATTGTTTGGCTAGGACGTCTCTTTTTGTGCCCTATGTTGGGTTACTCTTTGTCGGCCAACGTGAGAAGGCTGCCTCCTTCCTTCCATAATTGAGGGTCCCATGTAGGGCAGTTGGATATTGGGCATCATCTCATGTAGCAAGGAAGTTATCCCTTGCACCTTCCGCTCATTCTTTTCATTACTTCTTTAAAGTTCATCATTTCTTTACTTTAGCTCTTCATAGTTCTTTCTAAGTTATTCATAGTTTGTTCGCATGACTGTGGGCGGTACCACCCTCGAGGGTCCAAGATGGCTTGAAGTAGTTGTCGAGTTTCTCCTCGGGAATGAGGATTGCCCAAGGAAATTCTACTCCAGGATTATCGGGGCCATAGGTGGAATGGAGTGTCACTTCCTGGTGATGTGCCCCCTAAGTTTAGCAAGGTGCACTTCTCCTTGCTTAGATGCTCCTTTGCCACCCATTCCAGCAATCGAGCTTTCCCAAGATGAGGAACATCTCCCGAATGGACTTCTTCATTCATATTGGCTTCTGAAGGCCGAGGCGCTATAGGGTGGACTTGGCTAGGGTCGCCTGTGGCACCAGTCTGGGTTCAAGTACTTCTTCGCATATGATTAGGCGGGTTTCCTAGACCAAAATATCTCATTGTCCTCACCATCTTGTACTAAGTTTCAGTTGTGTTTCCCACAAACAGCGTCAAATTGTTGTTGCAAAAAATACAACAATCAAGATTTGTAATGTGGGAGCAATTCCTGGATTGACAATGCTTGTTGGGAGTGTTAAATGAGTCACCTGATATAAACAACTCCCTCAAAAGAGAAGAGTCTCCCAGAAGAAAGGAGTCTGTTGAAAGAAATGAGTCTCATGTAAGAAATAAGCCTCTCATGAGAAATGAATCCCACATTTTACCCAAAGGAATTGTGTCCCCCGAGAGGATTAGACTTTGGAGAGGATATCTCTCAAGAATGAGTATGCCTAGAATGTGAGGCTTTCGGGAAGAGATGGGATTCTTTTGGGAATGAGGCAGATGGCCTCCGGGAAGAATGGGGCTTTTTCTGGAAGATGTGCTAGTGGCTTCTGGAGAGACATGGGAGCCTCTTAGGAAGGATTAATTTGTCTTTTGGAAAGGATTTGATCTCCTCAAGAAGGAATGGTGTCTCCTTTCATTCTCTTCGTATCACTGCCAACACCAACAAAAAGGGTAAGAAGGCTCGCGGGGAATGCTCACCCACGATCACCCTCCAATGCTTAAGTCAGTACTTGAAGCAAGTAATTATCCAAAAGAAACGGTAAGAATACTTTAACTGTCTTGAATTTACCGAATGTGGAAGTCCTTTTCTAAGTCCTGTAGCTGGGTATTTATAGGGCACAATTCCTGAGGATATCGGAAGGGACACATGTGAAAAATCCCTTGGATATCGGGAGGACACACATCTTGCATCTATGTGGGCTTGGAGCCACTTGCATCAGGTCTAGAGAAAAGCTTTCTTTGGAATGGATTTTGGAGTTTGGAGAGAAGCTCTATTCGAAAAGGATTTTGGAGTCTGGAGAGAAACTCTATCCGAAAAGAATTTTAAGCTCCAGAGATAAACACTATCTGGAAAGGATTTGCTCGCCTGAGGGGGAGGTTTGTTTAGAGAGATTGCCTTTTATTGGAGAGGGATTTCCTGCCCGAAAAAGCTTTTGATTCTTCTCCAATTCTAAGTGGTATAACAATTACCCTTTGCTTAGTCTAGCTACCAAACTAGGGTCTTGCTTTACTTCTCTTCAGCTCCATATCATTGCTTAGTTGAGTTGTCAAGCAACTTTTTCCTTTTTGCTAAGCTAGGGCCTTACCTGTTGAGCTAGAGCTTCGCCATACTGAGTTGCACTGCTGCACCATTGCTTAGCTAAATTGTCGAGCTACTTCTCCCTTTTAGCCGAGCTAATGCTTTCACTCATTGAGTTATTTTATTCCAAATGTTGCTCAAGGGTCCTATAGGGTCATGTGAGCTCTTTATTTATAGGGCTCAAAGGAGAAGCAAACAAGAAATTTAAAAGCCATCTGTTCCTATCTCTTCTTATGGAGTGATCATCCATACTTTTATCAACAGTTATCATGAGCATTTAACTCCTCAAAAATTAAAAGAGATTAGCTCAGTTACTTCTCAAGCTAACACAAGCTGCTCAGCTTAAGGAATGGGGGGGCAAGTGATGAGAGAATAACCCAAGAAAAGTGAAATTACTTTATTACCCCTATGGGCTTACTAATCACCATGCACCATGTGTACCAAGGGAAGTCAATTCGAGGTCACCGCGTGTTTTCAATTAGGAATGCAATGTGTCCCCTAGATCTCCAAGATTTGTCTCCACCCCTAGATTCAACCCCACCCAGATCCGAATCAATTAATGGCATGGAAGACTCAAATGAACCAATCTACTCCCTTGGACTTAGTCAACTAAGAATTTCTCTAATATTTCAAAAATCTTTCCAATCCCTTAAGAATCTCACCCCAACAACCAAACTACACTCCAGATGTCTCCACACTATCTATAATATGGGGATGAACTCCTAAAGGTAGGATCATGCTAACATAAACTTATTCTTATATTAGTTTACTTTTTCCTTACTAACTTGAGTATTGGGAGTTTTCTCGACGGACAAAATCCCCACCCTTATAGGTACTCGTTTCAAGGCTAGACCAAGATGATTGGTCTAGCATCATCACCATGTAGGTATTGCAGGTGCAATTTTTTGCCTCACCAATTAAATCTTTTGATGAGCATTGTGTACTACTTGAATTGGGTTTATTAATTATGCTTCTTTTTTTTAGGGCTTATTTGTCTATGTTATGTGGTCTATGTATTTAGATTTCATTATTTGCAACCTCTCGGATCCTTTATGTTATAAAACCTTCGGCTAAGCCCTCTTTTCAGGTTTATATTAATGAAAAATATTGAGTATGTAGGTACTCATTATCCTCCAAGATTGAAAATAGGAAATTAAACAAAATATCGTAAGATTACAAGTATGAGACAAGAACAAAAATAAAAATGTGAGTACAAGAGCTGAGAAGTCCCATAATCAAACCCGTACCCCTAACCATCCCTAAATGGGTTCATTCATATCAGATTAAAGGGGAGTGTTTCTGGCTGCTTAAAACACCCTATGTTTGCCCATGGTACTGGAGGAATTTACTCTCTCTAAGGGGTGTTATGAGATCCCGGTTTGGTTGGAGGATCGGAGATGGTCGTAGTACCTTTCTTTGGCATGATCAGTGGCACCCGTTATGTAATATCCCGGTAATTCAAGAATAATTCATAATTATGAATTTAGTTGGGAGCAGATAATAATCATTAATTTTTGTAATTGAAGTTAACTATGATTTATTGAGATTTTGTGGATTTGAGAAATCCAGTAGAGAATATTAAATTTATTATATTTTTAAATAGGAATTAGATTACCATTAAGTGTTTTAGTTAACAAAGGAAAATATTAATATAATATTTGATGTGTTGTATGGGATATATTTAAAATAATAATAGTAATAATAATAATAATAAAATAAGGCAAGTGAAGGGATCTTAAAGTGAAGTGGTTGATGTGCGTATATGTGATGATATAGTATAGTAATAGTAAATATTAATTTAAGTTAATACATGTTATGCTAATATCATATTATATTAACTTAATAAGCACATCATGTGTGTTATAAAAGTAAGGGAAGTGGGGATGAAGAGACTTCCATGAGCTACCTCCTTAGCTAATACATATGTATTATGGGAAAGAATGAAGATTTGCAAGATTATTTGAATAGAATCAGTTATTTTAGTAAAGAATAATGTATCATTGTATAGGATCAGTTATTCTAAGGAAACTAGATTTTCCTGCTTCTTCTCCTTAATTAGTTGCTAGAGTCTAGAGTTGTATATATGTATCATCTTTACAGAGTTTATGTTTTTGTATCCTTGGAAAAACATATACAGAAGATTTCTCTCAATAATCAGTTTTCTTTCAATATGTGTGTGTGCGCGTGCCCCTAGCATGTGAAAGTTAAACGTTGTGGCTGGAAGAGATAAGGGAGAAAGGACAATTGAAAGGAAAAAATTGGTAGGAGGCCATGATTGCGTCTGGGGGAAATGAAATGGGATGGAGACTTAACCTCCAAGGTTCCAGTTGCATGCTATATATGTGAGTATATGTATAAATATTTAATTCTTAGCATAATATATTATTAAAGAGAATTGAGAGGGAGGTAGTGGAGTCGACAGAGACTTAAGGTGCATATAGATTTTATAAGTGTTAATATATATAAAGAAGGGAAAAGGGGAGAAGCAGCAACAGATTTCTGAGGGCTTTTAGCGTGAGGATTTTCTCCTCTCTTTCTTCTTCCTCTCTTCCTGTCTTTCTCCCTAGTTCTGAAGGCTTCAAGTCCAGCACGTTACTTTTTCGCTTCAGCAAGCTTCAGGTGGGATTTTAACAGCAAATAGGGGAGAAAATTTCAGAGAAGAAGAAGCAGCGCGCAGGGGCCATTTTTGGGGAGAAATTTAAGATTATACTTGGTTTAATCTAAGTTTAACTAGCCAGATAAGTAGAGAAATATGTAATAATTATTCTGTACGGTTGGAATTTAATTTTGGGTTTGATTTTTGTTAATTTGTGGAGGTTATACTATTTTACAGCATGTGTTAATTTGGTGGCGTGCGAGCGTGGAAACGCTAGAAACAGCTAAATTGAGGCAAGCTTCCTTCTACCTCTATGAACTCCTTCCATTTTATGAACCCCACGCTTTTCCTTAATTTGTTTTGGATTCGCATATTAATTATACGAATCACGGATTTTAGTGGCATGAATTAATTTAAATTAAATATGAGACTTGTTGGGGTTTTATTTGTTGTGTGCCTATGGGGTATTTTGTATTGCCCCCATTTCTTTTGGAATGATGTTGAACCCAACTTGGGGACTAGGTTCTTAGAGGTATTGGTTTATTTATGGATTTCTCCGGTGTGGGTTGGCTAGAGCTATAGAGCAGTGGGGCAGGGGTCAATTGTTTAGTGACATTGGAGCAGACTATTGTATGACCCTGAAGTGGACTGTCGGGCGAACACTCCTAGTCACTGACCGTTAATCGGTGCCAGACACTGCTGGCTAGCTCTGCCATTACATGATTTACTGCATGATTCAATATGTTGTATTATCGTTCATGATTTGATATGCACATGGGTACGGGATGCATGTTGGGGTATTCATTTATTGAGTATGCTTGGACACGGACATTCTAGTGTGGTTAGATTGTATCTGGCACGGGTATATGCATCGCGTGTGGTTTACTATGTGGGCAGAGCATGGCCTGATGGCTGGATGTATGGGCGCCAGTGTATCTAGTTGATGCTCACTACGCCATTGCATTTTTATGTGCATTGCATTGTTACCAACAGTTCACAGGTCTCGGACAGGAGGACCATTTCGAGAGAGCCTATGGCTCAGCTATTCTACAGCTCGGGTGTCGAGAGGATCGACGTGAGCATTCAGTTGACGGGAGCACCGACCTGGGACAGCACGCACAGGTTTATTGGAGATTTATGTTGCCTTTCAGGGCAGCGGCAGGTTGGTATGGGACTTGGGAGCCGTGTGTCTTGTGTGGGCCCCAAGGGCCGGTATGTGCTTTTATTTACACTTTAATGCTATGTTGGGCGTCTCATGGCTTGTGTGTGCTTGGGGGTTGGTGTTCTGGGGAGAGTTTATTGGATATGATCAGCCTGCAGCCTTCCTTTCTTTATGCTTGTTGAGTCCCTCGACTCACCTTACTTTCTATCATTCCAAGTAATGGCAGCGTGGGTCAAGGGCAAGGGAGATAACATCTAGCTGTAGAGTTAGTATGGTGAACAAGCAGTTCTATCAGTCCCCGTCAACTCTGATGTTTGAGAGGGATTTACTCTATTATTTTTTATTGTACCAGGTCATTCCTCGTGTCTCGTGTATGTCAGCACAGGAGTCTATTTGCATTTATTTATTATATGACCGTTATGCTAGCGGAGTACCCGTAGTGCATGCATATGTATAGTTTAGCTTCCGTTGTTTTGATTTTTGTGTATGCATGCCTGGGTAGTTCTTATTTTGAGTCTCATTCTTTCTCTTTTCGTAGGTGCTCCTGATCAGATAGTCCAGGTGGTTGGGATATCCGGGCGGGGGTGCTTACATGTTAGGTGTTCTCATTGATCGTTTCTCTTGTCAATTGCCTCGATAATTAGGTATTGCTAGTTTAGCTAAGGTAGCAGATTTTATTGAAGATGGCTATTGGATTTGGCCGGAGACCTTATTTTCCCTGGACTCTAACCTGATCTGCAGCTATCTTCCTCAGCTCCCTCATGTTGAGAGTCGAGACAATCCATGTTGGCTTTCAAACTTCAATGGGGAGTTTACTATCAAGGCAGCACTCCAGGATCTTCAAGTTCAACGCCCTAGGGTGGTTTCATGGTATAGGCTTGTGTGGTCTTCTGAGGGTATACCAGCCCATAAGTTTATTCTCTGGTTGGCAATTCAAGAACGTTTATCTACTCATGATCGTATAAACCTATTTTTGTCTTTTTCAAATAGATGTTTTCTTTACAGAGCTAATGCGGAAAGTCATTGTCATCACTTTTTTAGGTGTCCATTTTCTCGAGTGGTGTTGGCTTTCTTTCGTAGATCTAAGAAATTGAGCTGGCATTGGCGTTGATGGGATATAAGTGTGCTTTGGGTAGCTACTAGATGGAGCAGAAAGAACCCTTGACATGCAGCTAATAGACTGGTGCTTTTATGCTTTGGTGTATTATATCTGGAAGGAGCATAACAATAGATGTTTTTGGAATTAGGAGAGATCTGTTTCTTAGTTGGCACTTCAGATCCAGTGTGTTGTTTGGACCCGGCTGTCGATGGTTCATTTCAGGTCATCTTTGCAAAGTCATGCCCTTCGTCATGTTTGGAAGCTTCCGAGAGTTTAGCTTATTCTCCCATCAGGAGTGGTTGTTTGTTGTGATCATGTATCTTCATGCTTGGTGCCAATGCTTTTTGAGCTCTTGTTCCCCTGTGGTCTCGCTTTTTATGGGATTGTGCTCTATTTTGTTATGCTCTTGTAAATGATCTCAGAGTAGTTGATCTTTCTTGTTTGGGTTGCTCTCGACAGTTGTCTTGTGATTTTTGTATATATTTTCTTTAGTCTTTTATTCTGTTGGTTTGTCCCAGAGGGTGATTGGTGCTATGTTTTTCCTGGTATTTTTGTGGTCCTGGGTATGCCTTGCCCTTGGTTGTAATCGCTTCGGCATTATTTTGTTTTAATATTATTCTTACTAAAAAAAAAAAAAAAACATCCCTAATCATAAATATGTTGGAAAGTCAACTTTGGTTTGCTAATTCTAATAAAGTAGTAGACAGACAGATTGGGTCTCGATTTATTTAAAGCAATTTCATTTTTTTGGTGATCCATTCACAATTGGATATATATGAAGGATAAGGGATATCGCAAGGTGCCCCAAAATATATATCTTTGTCACATTTTCCTAACATATACGGAAAAGAGATAATGACCACCATGTTGTGATGTTGTGTGTCACATTCCGAACATTGAATTTAAGCCCTCTCACATTTTTAATACATCTAAAAAAAAACCTTAGATAATTCTTTAAATTCTGATTTTGTTTGGATTAATTTTATTTTATCTGATAAAATAAATCTATAATAGTAGAGAGTCTTCTTGGATAATCCTTACCAAATAGTGATTCTACAAGGGAATTACGGCATATTTGAGAGATTTAATCTTATTATGATTGTAATTTAAAATTTATAAATAAGCAGTCTTGATTTAGTTATTGATAAACTAATATCAATAATATGTGAAGTGATATATCTAGATTATAGTGATTGTGTCACTACAAGAATTTGAGGAATTTACCAACATATAAATTACCCATAGATATTATATGTGGGTATTTATCTACACATAATGATAATATGTGTGGGTATTAAATTAGATAAACTTGTTACATTATCCACATTTATTATGTATGGGTAAATTAATATACCCACACTTATTTTGGCGGAAAAAATTTCCTCCACTTTTAGAGGTTGGTGAGATATTTTTTGATAAAATTTTAACTGATGTGACATTTATTTTGAATTATATTGCCCACACATATTAATAAATGTTATGCATGTGCAAATAATTATTTATAAACTTATCCACACATAATTATAAATGTTATATATGTGTGAGTATCCACGTATTAGCTGATGTGATAATTTTTTAAATTATATTACTCACACATATTAATAAATGTTATGCATGTGTGGGTAATTATTTATAAACTTACCCACACATAATTACAAATGTTATATATATGTGGGTATCCATGTATTTATGATTTTATAATTTAAAATAATTTATTTATTTTTATTTTATTTACAAATGCAAATAATAAACCTAAAACTAAATCCCTACACTAAAATTCTCCCTTTCCTAAAATTAAATCCCTACCCGATTTCTAATTTTTAAAATTTCTCTTTTGTTCATCAAGCTCTTTTACTCATCTGCTGCTCATTTCTAAAATTTCTAAAACCTTAACAAGGAAAATGCTAAAAAGCTCGACGGGCTTACCGAAATGGGGTAAAAAGATGATTTTACCCCACGCCTGCTCTCTCCCTTCCCCTCCCATGGATTTTTCCCCCTGCTCTATGCATCTCCCCTGCCATGGCTATCGCCTCGTTGCCATCGGCGCCTCGCCTTGTCTCGTCGACAGTCGCATTGACTATCAGCGAGGCAGCGATGGCAGAGAGGTGACGGAGGCGAGGCGGCGGCCACTGCAGGGGAGACACACAGAGTAGTGGGGCAGTGGCCCGCTTTACAAATTTGCAAAGTGGGCGGGGGCAAAATCGTCTTTTTGCCCCCTTTCTATGAGCCACTCGATAGGCCCGTCGACCCTATAGAATGACTCCATTAACAAATACACAGTACTATTAATCTCATAAAACATTCCTATATGAATAGAGACAAAGTTACAAAGCTCTAGACCATTAATCTCATAAAAAGTTTATGCGTAAGCGAGGGTGTGTTTTATATCCAATTATAAAAGTCTCGGTATATAGTGTGACTAGTTATGTGAAGTTATGAGATTAATTTATTTATTTTGATATTATTATTTTCTCGTTAAATTTCTATTTCTATTTATGTTTATGGTTTAGACCATTATCCTAACAAAAAGATTACCACTAATTATTTACGCATTACTACAACAAAGTGCTTTTCAAGATGGTATTTTTAATGTACAAGATCTTTCGTATAATGAGAACTGGGAAAGGGCCATAACCCAACTATTTTTTTAAGTTAAAATAATCATTTGTTATCATATCTTCCATAATTCGATATTTAAAATAAAAAAAATGGGCCCTAGGGAAAGAAGTGTCCTTGTTAATAAACAGAGGAAATGCACACATATTATTAAGTAATTTAGATATTTAATTAATTTCATATAAGATTATTCGTTGATTCCCCAAATAATAATTGTTTTTTCATAATCAATGTTTTTAAAATTGGATTATGGTATCGGATGGGAAAGTAGAGAGAGTCAATAGTTAATAGTTGTATATATCACAATTGAATTATAATGTAATTTTATTAAATAAATATTTTATAATAATTAAACCTATAGTTTAAAAATAAAATGTATGTATATACTTATAAAAGTATTTAAATATACTAAAAATGATAACTTATACATTTGGTAAACCACATAAGAAATTGTGCACTTCTCCCTAGAAACCCTAGAAAAATAAGTAGAGTGAATATGAGGCCACTATCATCACGATCTCTCCTTAATGGTCAAATTCAGTGGTATGTCCATCTCCACTCTCCTATTTTTATTTCCTAAGCTTCTCAAAGCCTCTGTTATCTCTCCCATATTCTTCACCCCTTCATGTAGTCTTTTGTCTCTCCCATGTTTTTCATTGTCTCTCTTATTTGTTTTCTATTCCACATCCACATCATTTGGCTCTTTCCCTATCTTTTACTTCGTCCCCTTTCCTCCCTACCCACTTTCCCCTCTTCACTCTTGAGCAGTTCAGCATTGTACCTATGTCTACTTCCATATTTTGTTTATGCAGTTCAACATTTCGCTTACATCCGCAATTAGAGAAAAATATCAATATTTAGTTTTTGTGATTTAACATTTTGCCTACATCGGCAATTAGAGGAAAAATACCAATATTTTGTTCGAGTGGTTAAGTGCTTTGCCTATGTCCATAATCAGGAGATGTACTATAATTTCAAACTAATCTAGTGCTTGACACGATTAGTTTTAGGGATTCGCTTGCCTTTCTTCCATGTTGTCGAGGGATTAGACAACCACAAAGGATGGCATAAAGAATAAAAGCGTCATTGAGGGTGTTGCGCTACCTTGGGCTAACCTGCAAACAAATGTTAGTTTTTCAATGGGACGCATATAAGAAATCTGATATAGTGCAGGCGAGTGCAGAGAATTTTATTGCAAGATGAACAAATCTAAAAGGTTTCTTACAAAAACATCGTAAGCCTTGAGATAACAAGAAACCTGCAGAGGTTACATATTGCTAGTTCTAAGCAAAATTACAGTTCGCCTAATGGGCTCAAGCATTAAATTTCTTCGAGGCAAGGCTCAATAAGAGTACTTCACACTACATTAAGGTTGGTAGCGACAATTTTACAATTTCCATGACTTGAGTTAATGACCCGCTTCTGTGTGACTTAAATATTTCTATCTTGAGTCCAGCTTAATGATCAGGACTTAAACTGTGCACAGGGGGAACCATGCCCTTGGCTCCCAAATGCGAGTTGAGTTTGAATTTTGGCCTACTTCTTAGGTAGTGTTGTGTTGCTACAAGACAAGTTAGACAAGTAAAACAAGGAGTATAACATGCATCATGCACACACACCATGTTCACTATTTTTCTTTATACAAATATGTTTTGATTACGCGATTCGATACATTCACCTATATTTGTGATTTACAATGGGGTAGATTGGTTAGTACTCCCACTGTTAAAGTGTTTCTGCCTGTAGTGCGTGCCTGTTGGTGTAGACTTCCAGGTTGGTCGAACGCTATGGACCCTCATAAACGACGAGGATTGTCTTTCAGGATGGTACTTCTACAGCAGTTATGATGCTTCAATGGCTCATTTAACCTTTAGTGATTAGTTCTAAGTGGATGGATGGGATCCCATAAAGTCTCATGTTAAACGGTTTAGAGTAGGCAGGCAGCTACGAGAGTTAAGGATTTTCAAATGAGTGGTAGTTTCAATGTGTTGGCCATCGAAGGGGCTCCCTTCTGATATGAGCTGTCACGAGTGAGAATAACCTCTTCTTATCAATTACGTCATCAACAATCTTTCTTACTTTCAGACGACCCCGTTTTGGCCTCTTTACTTCCTAATCTTTGTTGAGATGTTGAAAAACCCACGACCTGTGAACTTGGGGACATGGTTGAAGTCGAACAAGTATGTGCCCTTGGTTCATAAAAGACTCTTGCAGACACGCCTGTAAGGTCGTTTGATTCGAGTAAGATGTTGACTTTCTTAAAATATTATTGCTCCTTAAAACTTCTAGTAGTAAGAACTTCACCAAGCTGACTTTGGGGAGACTCACTTTCTCGGTAAGCTACATGGATGGGAAGGACGATCCTTTCAAGTCTGGGAAGTGTTCCCATTTGTTGCTCGAACTTGGATCTTTAGAACATAATGTGAGGCACTGTCTTCCTGCTTGTCCTAACTTTCTTTGCCTTGTTTTGTATCTAATCCTAAGGACTAGGTCGAGGAACATTTATCAAACGAGATGGGATAGTATGCTCTCCCCCAATGGCCTATTGCATTTCTAAGGGGGTTGGCATAATTGTACGTAGGAGAAAAGCATTGGAATACACATAATAGTAGGGGAAAAGCCCTAAATTAGGGGAGACAGTCGAGGGACACTTCCCAGTGGTAGTTTCTCACTGCCTAGGAAGACTAGCATGTGTGCCCTTAGCTTGGGATGCCCTTACCTAAGAAGACTTCATTTTCTTCGTCCTAGAATTTGAATTTTATTCATTTCCTACAAACGACACTAAATTGTTGTTGCTTGAATGCAACAATTAAATTTATATCTCTTAGGAAACAGCTTGGTAGAGCTCAGTGAGGAGATGAGGAGTAAGGTTTGTGCCGGCAATAGGGGTTAATGGTCATCTAGCTAGAATATGGCTCGATCTGCTATTTGGGAGAGTAGGCTCTTCAAGGCGAGGCTCGATCTGTTGTCCTCAAGAGCAAAAAAGATGCCTTGAGTCCTTGGATGGCTTGGTTGGTTGGTTTTTAGGAGACTTTATCCCCAAAGACTTGGGTTTTGGATTGGCTAGTCTTCGGATAGGTCTGCAACGTAAGCATAATCAAAAGGCAAGCAGGGAGCTCCCCCACATGAGCCCTCTGATGCCTAGCTAATTAGATGATATCATGGTACAGAGTGAAGTATGCATGTATGTATGTGGTATAAGGCTTCGAATGCGTGTCTTCGAAATGGAGCTTCTGGATGGGTTTAGTGTTGGATTTGGGTTTAAGTCTTCGGGTCCTGGATCTGGGTTCTTCTTCTTTTTGGTGTGTACCCTGGGGTATTTATAAACGCTAATGGTGGGGGCCATGGGAGACATGGCATGCATGTGTGACCCAACTCTTTGGGGAAAAATGGAGCGAATGAGGTCGAAAGGCCTAAAGGCACATTTAGGGATGAGATGCCCTGGAAAAGAATCCTTCAGATGAGGTTTCTTCAAAAACCTTGAGTCATCATGAGACTTGGGCTTGGAAGACTCTTCGGATGAGTCTGCAACTTAGGCTTTAAGGATATGAATGGTCTAAAGACTCTTTGGAGTTTTCAGGAGACTCTTGCCCGGAAGACTCTTCAGGGTTATTTGGGTCTAAGGCCTTCTTGGATACTTCTAAGATTTATAGATTTTTGGCTTTAATTTTTCAAGAGCACCCCACAACAGTACCTTTTTTAGAGCGAAGACCTGCCTATTTATAGAGAAGAATGGGACAATCCTAAATCTCTTTAGTTTGGAATTTTTTATAAACGATACTTATCTCAATATTATAATATCTTATCAAAATTAAGATTTTTAACAGATAATACTTATTCTTTTTGTACCAAGATTTTATTAAGATTCTTAAAGTATAACGTTTATCCTTTTTATGGGACCCTCGAGGGAATTTGCAAATGTCAAAGTTATCTAATTTACACGGTGGTTGAGACCCTCCTAATTAAGAAAAAATTTATTCCTTTTTACCCTAAAATGTTATTTTGGGATTTTAGATTTTTGTGAGCTTTTAATAGACTTTTGCACACAACAAGAAACAAATGTAAATAGAGAAGCAAATGCAGTTACTCGTAACTTAGCCAAATGGGCCAAAATCTCTAGAATCCAAGTGGATTTTTCCTATGACATGATGGCCCAAGCAGTTGAGGAGCAATGCCTCCAAGACTCAAGTTCAAATAACCCTATATTTTCTTGCTCGAGTGATGGAATAGGAAATGAAAAGTGCTATTGTACCTTTCGCCCCACCATATATATACATATAATTGCTCTGCTGGTCAGGTTGGAGGGTTTTTCTTTTGTTTTAATAATTATTTCAAATAAATTAGTGGGTGGGTTCAAATTTTGAGGATTAATTAGTATTTTAGATATTCATAATTACATAATTGATTTATGGTTACAAAAATGAATACATTCTACTAATTAGTATTTCAAAATTAAATATGCTATCTGCAGCCAAGAACTTAGAGAAGATAAGGGTGCATTCTTTTTATTATTTTCAGATTATTTTTAATTTTTTAAAATAATAAAAATGGTTACTTTGTCATTTTCAAAAATGTATTTTCGAAAACAAGAAAAAAAATTGTAAAGAAAATCTAAAACAATAAAATATTGTTTTGGTTATTTTTAGCCAAAACAATCTCTAAGTCCAAAATATGGAAAACACAATCCATTTTTCATGTTTTGGCTCTAAAAAAGAATAGGGAAAAAAAGAAAAGAAGGAAAAAAAGAAAAAAATTATTCTTAAATTTTGGAAATAAAATTATATATTTATTCAAAATTTAAAAATTATAGTATATCTATATTATAATTAAAAATATAGGATAACATATAATATATTATTAAGTATATTATATATTATGTATAATAATATTTAATATAAATTATCATTCAGGTAATTTATTATTTTATTTCAATAATAAAATTTTACTAAAAAGAGTTAATTTTATCATTTAATAATCAAATTTATTGAATAAAATATCATAAAATAATTTTTCACAAAATTTTAAAGTAAACACATTTTCTAATTTTCTGTTTTAAGAAATAATTTTTTTAAATGATAAAAAGAACACGTTTTAAGTTTTCAGTTTTCTAAAAACAGATTATCAAAACAGAAAATTGAAAATGAATTTAAAACTCAAAACTAAAAATTAAAAATACAAAAGAAAATATAACTTAACTTTAGAAAACAAACTTCTCAACTAAACCAACATAACAAAATAGAACACCACAAAGAGAGTAGAATGTGAGAGAAGCATAGCTTAAGTGTTAGCTTTGCCAGCCCAAAGTTATGGTGTTGATTGGGTAATAATGCAATAGATAATGGTGAAAGTTTATTTCCTCTAAAAATTTAGCAAATCTAGTACTAAGATTAACTACAAATATATAGACAATATCTAAGATGCACAGAGACCAAAAAGAAAAATGGATAAGATATGAGACCGAAATGGGAGAATGCCATTTTTAAAAAAAATAAGAAAATGATACATGTAAATAAAAAAATATATAAAAGTGTTTTTGTAAATATAATTTTTAATATAAAAAATTCTAAAAAATAATTATTCAATCTAAAAATAAATATAAATTTCATAATACATTCAAACAAATTTTATAAAAAATTCAATAAATTTATTGAAAGACGAAAAAAATTTCATCCCTATTCGTGAATCAATATTTTTTTTAATAATATGAAATGTTGCAAAAGTAGCCTACGAACATTTTTTGGTGTTTCCGAAAAACAAACAGTTTTGAAATGTTGAAGCTACCGCTTGAGAAGTTTTCATGCATTATAGGACAAAAAAACCAAGCCATTAAAAGGAAAAAGAAAAATGTAACCAACATAGCAAGGCCTATAAAAAAGAATATAAATATATATATATATATATATAGAGAGAGAGAGAGAGAGAGAGAGAGAGAGAGAGAGAGAGAACTGAGGCAAACCAATTATGTTAGTTAATTACTTACTGGGGGGGGGGGGGGGGGGGGGAGGTTGTCCATTTTGGCGAGGTTGATAATCATACTATGAATAGAGGATAATCATACTATTAAAATTAAGGTTTTTTATTATAAAAAATATCATTGTCATGTTGTTCCTTTCTTCTTCTTTTTTTTTCAAACAAAGAGATGCTGTTATTATTTAAGTAAAGAATTAATTGAAATAATTCAATACTTTTCACATATTTACAATTTTGATATTTAGGTTTAAATTGACTCAGTTGAGTATAATTTTATTTAATATATAAAATTAATTTAGAAGGATTGTGTTTGTATTGATTTGATATAACAGATATTATATAATAATAATAATTGTAGAACCTATGTGTACACACAAGTAAAAAAAAAAAATTAAAAAATGTAATCTTTTACAAGAAAAAAGAAAAAAATATAACCTATAAAATGAAAACAAAATAGATTATCCGCAACAAATTACATTTTTTTTAATTGTGTATATATATATATCCCACAAATATTATTATTATTATATGACATCAAACATAAGTTAGTGTGAACATATTTTTTTTAAATTGATTTTATATGTTAGATAAAATTATATCCAAGTGAGGTAATTTGGATTTAATTGTTAAAATTAAAAAAAAAATGGATAAAATTGTAAATTCATAAAAAAAAAATTATAGTATTTTGATGATTAGCCCTTAATAAAAAAGAGAAGCAAATCATTATTTCACAGCGACATCAGCCTAATACATCAAATAGACTACCAAAAAAAAGAAACATCAAAATCCAGCAGTAGAACACAACCACCACAACTAATCCACAATTGATATTGGCGTTTTGAATGAATTCACATCATTAACATCAATAATACCAAATGCAATGACAATTTCCAACAGCCTAACAGCAGCAGCAACAATTTAACAACAATTAGATCATCAAAACTCTTCTTCCAGTAGCAATCACACCCAAGGAATCACTCCTTGAATTATGGCCTCAGCCTCAATTCCCATAACAGTAAAGCAACCCCTCAATTTAAAATCAGCAATTACAGCTCGCATTTTCACCATTATAGCAGTCCACAAGACTTTCTACGGGTAGTACCTAGCAGAATAAACCAGACTCCAAAACTAATTTCAAGACATTAACACTGTTTCAAAATAAGTCTTTAAGGGTCATTAGTGAGAAAGACACCTGCTCAGGGTAATGAAAAGATGGATCCATGCAGCTATCTTGTATATCATAATGCCAAACAAATCCAAGTTCCAAGTGTTTTGAGTTTCTGAAAATGACCCTGTTTCTTTCTTGTCAAATCAACAAGAAGGCCGCATAAAGAACAATGTGCCAGTTTTTCCACATTTTTTTTTCTCCAGCCAACTGATTCCACTGTTCAACCAACTCTAAAACCGATTGAGGGCCTACCCAATTCACTCCCCACCAATTCATAATGCTTCCCCACAATCTCCAAATAACCTTACACTGGACAAATAGATGGTTTGTTACTTCTTGTTCCTCACCACAAAAAGACGCACTGAAAAGTGCTTTCCTCCAGGATTCCTTTCTTAAATAGGTTTTCCTTTGTATTGTTATTTTCCCATAAAGTAAACCAAACAAACAGCTCCACTTTAGAAGGTGTGTAGCTTCCCCATTTCAAAGAAATTATCTTGCCATCATCCCCAAGGGATGAAAACAAAATTGAGGAAAGTCTTTTATAAAATGAGTTAGTTGTAATTATATATCTCCCCTTTCCAAAGTCCACAGCATATATATTTGTCTCCATACCCTCTTTTGAGCTTAGTTTATGAAAGAATATCACATAATTCAACCTATCCTCTGCTTCCTATTCAAGAGTCTCCTCCTCCACTCTATTTTCCAACATCAATCCGACCCAATCCAAAACCCTGTGGACTCAAATTTTTTTTTTTTTTTGCATTTATCGAGTGAGTTTATAGCCTTGGGAATTTGCTCTTTAAAGGTATATTTCCAGTCCATTTATTTTCCCAAAATTTTGTCAAGTGTCCGTTTCAATACATATTTTTAAGCCTTCCTCAAACACCATTTTTACCTCTTCCAAGTTCAGAAGGGAACTATGATATCCCTCCAAATATTGGAGAAATTTCTCTGGATCCCAATATCATTTATTGACCCCAATATCACGTTATCTTTGTAAATATATTTTTCATATAAAAGACTTTGGTAGCAGTATTTATGGCAGTTAATTTTTTTTACCTTGGTTAGCATTCAAAATGCAATCAAATGCACTACTCCAAATTTTCAAGAATTGACCCGAGTAAAAAAAAAATGAAGAATTGACTCGTTTATAATAGGTTATAGTCATCTTAATTATATGCAATCATAGTTCAATATTCCTAAACATGAACCCACATGAACTTTTACATATTTACCATATGCACGTGAGTAGTGGTTATGATCTAATCCACCACATAAAATAAAACATGATACATTGTAGATAGAAAACTTTGCATATATAGATATACGTTTAATTATAGCTGATTTTCCTTGCACGAGAACTGGATTAAACCCTAAGGAAGAAACTTGGAAAGGCGAATTGACATAACATCAAAAGGCAAGCAGAGAGAGAATATGGTGTCAGAACGAAACTTTAAACGTTCAGAGGGTGCGCATAGATAGCTAGGTTAATCATTTTAAAGCTGACCAAAACACATGCTGTATACATCGCAAGCATATATAGAATATTTAGTATCTAAGTACTGATAATTTGTGCCTCAAATGGCGCAATATAACCCGGGGATATATGAACGTCGCTGACAAGACCCGTGTTGCCTTTTGATCTGCTTCTCCGGATGATAAATAAGTCGAAGTAAACAATTAAGGAATGGATAACGATGCACCACCAAGAATGTCTGTGAGATATTAGGTTTAACTATGCAAAGTGGTTGCTTTCTATCCTTTCTTTCTTTCTTTCTTTATTTCCACAGAGATGTTTCTTTGTTTGTTGGTTAGTTGGTTTGTGGGTAGATCCCTAGGTGGTCAACATCGCATTGTTTTTCATTGTTTTTAACATCCCATCAAAAACATGGCAGATTTCTGTCGCCCCCATATCACCTGTGGTTGTGTCATTCATTCCAACACATGAAATTGATACATCAACCATCACATCTATCTTTGAATCATTACACTCTCTTCCTGCTCTCTGGAACCAACTTATACTTGGGGGAACATGCTTAGGTTCTCTCTCCCATGTACATAACAGATGCAGAGATACATGTATAACTTATATGTAAGTGCTTACAAAAAGGGTAAAATAAAACGAAATTGAAGTTTGATTTCAAATAAATAAGTAATCTAAAATGATGTGTCCTCCATCTTTATATTTATTTTTATCCATTCATAAGTAAAAAAATGTACTGAGCTAATCTTGACTTTGGCTTATGTAAGTTCTCGATGAGATTTTTAAGTGCATTCCTCTTCTTGGTTGTCTTGTTTTTCTTTTTCTTTTTTTTTTTTTTTTCGGGGGGGGGGGGGGGGGGGGGGGGAGGGGAGGTGGGTTCATGTCCATTTCTCAGAAAAAAAATTTAAAAAATAATGGATATCATGCTATATATCTTATAGTTGTAACCATATTATTATGACATTATTTCAGTATATTTTTATAAAATTAATGTTATACAAAAATTTAACCAGATTTAACATATTTTTGTTTTCTTTTGTTTGATACATTAATAAATTATTATGAACTAAAGCAATTTATCTAGCAATATCATTTTATCACTACCCTAATCCATCTTTCTTTTCATGATTTCTTGTCAATCAAATTTTCCAAAAAAAAAAAGCATAAGTAGAGTAAAGTTTAGCATAAATATGACTTTCTCGGTTCTTATAAAGTAGGAACGGGATACGAGTCTGTATATTGGGAAGACTATTTTAAATATGCACATATATAGAGACAAGGAGACACAGATGGAGTGAAACAAGCGTGCATTATTATTACAGGAAATATATATATAACTTGTTAGTGCAATGTGTCATGTTGAACCCGAATGAAACATAAGGCACACACAGAGAATAATGAAAGAGAGCAAACACATAATTAAGGTAAGGACGACTGGTGAGATTCTGAAGAGGGCCTTCCTTCCCAGTACAATTTGTTTAATTAATTCACCTCGGAATTAATTAACGGATTACCGTCTTTACGAGTAGAGACAAATTAAACTAAACTGGTTTTCTTATTCACAACGAACATACGTAATTAAGGTGGCATTGTTTCTAGTAGAATTCGGAAGACTTTTGAGCCCCCTGATCACCTGCATATGATTGGTCCAACATCATTGCCTGCTTGTTGGCATCCAGCTTTAGCCCAAAGTGAATGTGAGGGAAATGTGCCCACTGCAGCAAAAATATGGTCATTAATGATCATGAAATACCCACTAATTAAAATGGTTCATAATTTGCAAAACCTCACTAATAAAACAATCTATTGCCATCTTTTTATAAAAACTTTGTAAGAACATCATTTTTCAATCAAGTACCTGACCACTTTGACGAAGCGCCCGACTTTTTTCTAGTTAGGATAAGTTTATTGTATTATCAACATAAAATAGAATAATGATATTAATTTAGTCTTATAAAGTAGTCCCAAGTGGTAATCTTAGTGCATGAAGTGTCTAATATATCCTTACATTCGTTTTAGCTAAGATTGCTAAAACTAATGCAAGGGGCACATTGGACATTCAGGCACTAGGATTACCAATTCAAACTCCTTTGTAGAATCAAATATCATTATCCTGTAAAATAAGAGGAGTCTAGCTCAACTCCAAACACCTCAGCCTCAGAGCTTTGGAGGAATCAAGACATGACAAACACATATATAGATAATATAACTTGAGTTATTGAAATGGGGCTATCTCTTTGTTCTTTTTTGTGTGTGTGTGTGTACTCGATCATTAATATTACCTTTTCTTCAATGTTGCTTTGTCTCTAACTTGAATATCAAAGACTATTTGCATGCCACACTAATCATTGGATTTGACTATTAACTTCTTCTCAATAATTTCTTTCATAATGAACTCTAATTGTGCTACCAATAATTTTTTCTCTTGAAAGTTAGCATCAGGAGCCAAATATCAAAAATTGCCTCCAAGCAAACATGGAGTGAGACATAAGCTCAGGTGAAGGCTCTATGGAGCAAACAACAAGGCTGAACAGCACAGACAACCCCAAAACGAATACACAATACAAACATGACATTTAAGACAGTCACACAACATTTAAGACAATCAACCTGAAATGAAGAAGAGGAACTAAGAATTGCAACATCTACCAAGCCAATCCCTTTTTGAGAACACATGCATTGAGAGTCTAGCTCGTGCAATGCTTCAAAGAGCCAACCATGACAAAGCTCAATATCAAGATCTACAATGCCCAACTCCTAATCAAGGGGATGGCCTAATTAAGCCAAACCAATGAAACAAATATTTACAAAAATGCGAGGAATTAACACACCAATTGCTATGTGAACCAGAAATGAAAACAAACTGAAACACAAGGTATCTTGATTACAATCAATCCCTTTAATATTAGCTAACTAAATTATCCCAGAAAAACTTGAACACGAAATGATTAAGAAGCTTTTAGAAAAGGCTCAACCCTTTCACATAGATGTTGAGTTCCCACCAAAGATACACTAAAATAAAGAAGAAACCCAAACAAAAGCATAAGATATACATAGGCAAAAGGGTGTGAGATCTTGTTTGGATCCCAAAAAGGCAACATCATGGGATTGTGTAGGTAAAGGTTAGAGTAGCAAAGGCCAACACCATGAACACGGCTACAAGAGTAGAGAAAGGATCTAAGGCACATGGAAAAAAAAGGTATAAAAATTAGCGATGGAAGAGAAGATAGAGGGAAAAAGAAAAAGGTGGTGAAGGCATTGATTTTCGCAAAGAAGTGCCATAGTGGCACTAGTTTGCATTTCAAAGGTTTGTGTGCCCTAATAGAAGAGAGTATTTTTGTGCTTCCAAGACACCATGCCAATATGCTGCAAATCTATCGCATACTACTAGTTTTTGTGACAAGGGTAAATTTGTAAATACAAATATAAATTTTATTAAACATATTGACAATTTTACTCTTCTAGCAAGCTCATAACAACACATGATTAATTTAAGACATTACTTACTTAATGTATCAAAAGTACAAAATACTTTTTCTCTAGAGAGAAGTGGTCCTTGAAATACTCAACATATCCAAATCATGTATATTGTCCTAGATCAACTATATATATATATATATATATACACACACACACACAAACACATGCTTTTACATATTCTTTCTCTTATTCTTGTTAGCTTTTCCATTTCTTGCTTTGTATTCCAACCATATAAGACAGAAGAGGGTAGCAGATTATTAACTTCTTTTTCTTATTTTCTTTGCCCTTTAGGCTTTAGTGCAAAAGATGTGTATCTACACACACACACACACACACAGAGGGTATTGAGAGATGGCATTGATGGAAAAGTCACAAGAATTTTTCTATTTTGAGAAATATAACATAAGATAAAAAAAAAAAAAAAAACATTCTTCTTAAGAAAAATTTCCTAAGTTGATAAGCCTATATATATCAAGAAGTAGCTCATTTGTTTTTTCTACAAAGAACTTATTCCCTTCATTCTGGAAGGTTTAACTTCTATATTCAGAAGCATTTTTAAAAGTAGTTAATCTCTCGCTCAGTTGTCATAGTTGATTTTGAGGAACTAGTATACTGTCTTTACGCAAATGTTTCCCATCTATTAATGTAATGTTTCTCTCAATGCTTCTATCATCAGTTTGAAAGACATTTTCTTTCTTCAACATATTACTGATTTTACTTGGCAACAGTAGAGTTCTCATAAAAACTCTCTAAATTGAGCATAAATATGTAGCTTTAGAATTTATGTCATACATCAAATCAATTGATCACAGGAGTTCGTAAATGCAATTAATTAGTGGTACACATGGGAGAATTACTATATAATCAACTTTCTAGTGTTTGTTTTGACTTACATTTTTGGCTGCTGTGCTGAAGGCTTCTCGGTGGCTAATCTCCGGATTACCGGCCTTTATCCTTTGGATCTCCTCTCTGCAAAAATTATGGACGACAATTATGAAAGATCCTTTGTATTATATTATTCGACCTAGTTCTCAAGAAGTATATATCTTACTTGATGAATCGGTTATATGCAGATGGGACCCGTTGCCGTTTCTCAGGGGCTGCATACATGGTTGAAGGAATTAGGGAAGATTAGGTAAGTTTCTTCAACCCAACCGTAAAAAACATATGTAGATAAAAAAAATTAGTGGCTAGGTTATGGGCATATTAGTTTCAAAACGTTAAAAAGTGAACATCAAAGTGTGCCTTCATATCATTTATTCTAGTGAAAAGCTCCTAGGATAGAAAAAGAAAATAAAAAGTTTTTTTAACAGAGACGATGTAAGAAATTTTTTTTTATCCAAAGAGATATTTAGACAGAGAATTTACACATAACATGGTTGCTCATTTGTATGTTTACCCTTTTAATTTTTTAGTGGTTGCTCATTTTGGGTTTTATGGTCCTAGATTTTCTCTTTAGCTTGCTTTTTGTAACGTCTAGGGTTGAGTTGTTTTTCTATTAGTTTTGTTTGTTAAACTTTTGTTAGATTCTTTAGTTTGTAGCCTCATGAATCTCGTTCTTATTAAACTTTTGTCTTGATTGCCTTAAATGGAAATATTTTAGCAACGTTAGAGTTACTCTCTTATGACAACAATATCATAAATTCAAGTTGTGAAAATAACATTTCTGCATAACAAAAAATAACTATCTTCTAACTCTGATAGAGTAAAAAGTCTCATGTATGCTCTAAACCCTATCTCAAGGTAGCATTTGTTAACTAAAATATGGATTGAAAAATATAGAATATGAAAAATATCCCAAAAAAAGTGATTTTCATTGTGTTTATTAAATTTTTTGAAAAGAAGTCACATGATTTCTTATATTAAACTTTCAAGATAAATTTATCCCTTCTTCCACTTCTGATAATTTATATTGAATTTTATAGATAACTTATCTAAATAAAGGTTTATCTTACTCATTTTAACAAATACTACTAATAAATCTGCGCCATGGACCCTAGACTTGAGATAAATAGCTTAGTGTGGCTGATGGTGATGGATGACTGTAGTATGCCAGGGAAACAATGAAAAAGAAACAAGAAATTCTTGCGGGGAAGGAAAACTCATCCAGGCCTTTTAACCCCCAAACAAACAAAAAGCTGGAGTGGTCCATTTACTGATACTTTTATATAAGAAGAAGATGAGGCATTACTGTCAATATTAGTTTATCGAAGTGGGGAGCAGATTTGGAGAAATCATTTCGAAATATTCAAATGTTGTAAAAGGACTAGGCATGAACATGTTTCAGAATGCGGTTGTCATTGATGAGTTGGATGTATACCGTGTAAGGTCACAATCACATTATTTGGATCATGCAAATCAGAGAAAGAGAGAGGCTCACGGCGAACAGGAGGCATTCTTGTAGCTTCATGGTCAGCAGACTCCAATGAACCAAATTTGTTGCATTTCGAAGATGATCCACTCTCCCTGCATGGATCTTCATCGCTGGACTGTTGTTTCTGCCCAATCTTCAAAGATAACATGACTATATAAATTATCAAATTTACTTTATATAGTTGGGTGGATAATCTCTATCTATTTTCATATCTTCTAAATGACCTTATAATATGATACATTATTTTACAAACAACAATTTTTTTTTTTGTTTTTCGTTTTTTGTGGCTGTGTATTTTTCCTACACTTTTTATCTAATCATTACATTCATATGTGAGTTAAATGGAAGCATAAAAAATAGAATAAATCAGTCTCTCTTTTTATGGTTCCCATTTGTGCTTTAATTAAGCATCCAACAGAGGTTTCCCCTTCAGACTTGTTTTAGGTTGTAAGAGTATAATCATAATTAACAAAAACCGAAAAGTAAGAGCATTACGTACTAAAGCATCAGCTTTTCTTTTCGTGAAAACAAACAAACTACAGAAATTTCTTAGTATACAAAATGTTTCCTTAGATGCAAAAAGTTGACAAAAAAACAAGAAAGATGCAGTTAAATACCTGGAGATCTTGAGGAGGAGCACTCTGAAGCAAAGCCCCCATGTTAACTGAGAGCAAATTTGCACAATGCCCACATCTCACTGTTACAATTGTGAACATACTTGTGCATGGAACGCTCACCTGTAAAAACCAAATCCCCACAAATAAACAGCCACTCTGCTCTAAAGGCTTTGCTATGTTATGCGAGAATCAGACTCCTTAAGGAGTGTTCCTCCCCGCCCCCCCTCTCTCACACACTGCAGAACTGCTTTTTTGCTCATACTTGAAGGCAAAGTAGGTTAAGAATAAATATATTTTTCATTGTTGTGCATAAACCAATTAACATAAAACATCAGAAACGAAGTAAAACCCAAGGAATAACCCACACACACATATATATATAACTATTAAATTAGATTTTTGTTTGGAGCTTGTAGCTCATCTTAATCGTCTTATAAAGCCCAGATCAAATCAAAACAAATGCATAGTGGAATATTTGGTAGATGCTCTTCTTGCTGTTGGACCTGCATATATGATCATGTTAAAGCCTGCAAACTTCAAACAAAAGAAAGCTTCCAAGATTGTATCGGAGAATAAAGAAGGGGGGAAAATGTAGCATATAGAAGCCAAAAGTATGAGAAGAAGAAGAAGAAGAAATTTCTCTTTCAGATATTCGACATGAGCAAATGCAGTGATCTATATACGGATACATATAAATACACCCGCACACACGTATCTCGCGATGTTGTGGTAGATATTGACAGTGTCTATGTTAAAAACCGAGGCAATTTTCTTGGTTTTAGTATCAGAGACTTCACATGGGCAATAACTATAAGCGCTTCCTCAATCTTAAAAGAAGCTCGCATTATCTCTTTCCTTTCGGTGCTCCTGACTTTTCTGCCTGACAGAGCCCAAGCAAGTAGAGAGAGAGAGAGAGAGAGAGACGAAAACGACGTGACAAGAACGACACTGCTGCAAAGAAACAAGGCCATGAATAAAAAGAGGTGAAATCATGAACTAGATTTACCGCTTTTCCTTTCTACAGTATCTTAGATCTCGCCATTTTACTTCTTTAAAAAAAGGAGGTATTTGGAGAGGCATATAGCGGGCAATGCTCTCAAAAGGGCTGTTCAGAACAGTTATGCCATGATGATGGATGCTCAGAGAGAGAGAGAGAGAGAGAGAGAGAGAGAGTTTGCTTCCGCATTATTTTCTCCTGCTGTTCTATCAGTAAGCTGTTCTAGGGGATGATCTTAGAGGAAAGTACTAGACATTGACAGTTAAAGGATCAGGCAACAGATCTTCAAGAAAAGAAAACGGATCTCTGGGAGAGAGAGAGAGAGAGAGAGAGAGAGAGAGAGAGAGAGAAGAGGGCTGAGAACGGTAATGGCGGTTTCCTCTTCCGAAGGAACTTGTGAAGTTGACTGGGATTCCTCACACAAGTACTGATCTTAGAACAAAAATAAAGGAAAATAGACCTGAAATTAGGTAATCCTTTTGCAAGCGAAGAAAAAGCTCAATGCTTATTTGCAGCATGATCAGACCACACATCTGTGGCCCTAATTATAGCTTTGGCCTCATTATCCATGGAAGGTATATATAACAAGCTCTACATATATACATACACACATATATTGCTTTTCTTTATATTTTCTGTCCAAATTGCAAACACTCAACTTTGATTTTCTTTATGGGGTTTCAGCATTATAGCTTGCATTCCACCAAGTATTTAACTAAATTGGAGTGTGTGAGAAAAAAACCCATTTGAGATTTACATGAAATATAGCATACTACCAAGAATCTAAAGGGAATTCACGTGAATTATAAAAGAATTTAAGATACAGGCTTTGATCCCAAAAGTTTTGGTGATAAGGGCAAAGGACGAATAATAATGCTTATATTTGAGTCTCTTACCAGTTAGCAGGACTGATTAGATAAGCCACAAAACACAACTAAAAATAGTAGCTGAATTTAAGCAGTGAACAATCAATTTTCTGGTGCAAAGGGGCAGGAAGACTGCAGATAGATACCCTAGCAAGCTATATATATAGGTGATGAAAGGCTCTAAAAGAATCTCACAACAGTAGTAGTAATTAATTAGTAACATGTATGCACACACACACACATAGATATATATACCGCAAGAATGGTGTTGCAGAAGTTGCAGTGGACGTAACAAACGCGCTCAGATGTGATGTCCAATGACATTTTGGCTCACACTTTATAATAGATCAACAACAATTCTTGAACGAATTAAAGGCGGGTTGTACCAGCTAGCTGAAGATTGGGCAGATCAAGGATTATTCATCAGAAATGAGTATAAAGACAACCCAAAGAGAAGACAACAGAGAGAGAGAGAGAGAAAGAGAGAGAGAGAATAGAAAGAGAGAGGGTGGTGGAGAGGTAAATATATATATATATATATATATATTTAGAGAGAGAGAGAGAGAGAGAGAGAGAGAGATGAGGATGGGACTGGACTGGTCGGAAAGGGGTTAGGGGTAGGAGAAGAGATTGAAGTGGGAGTACGGAGGTGTTGTAATAGCGGTATTGTATTATGATATGGGTGGGGAAAAAAGGCGGTATTTAGGGAAAGGTGGATTGTGGATTTATGAGAGAGAGTGAGAGAGAGAGAGAGAATTAATGTGGGGAAGGGTTGTATTATGATTGAGGGAATGAGTGGGTGGGAGTCACTCCTTCCTAACCATTCTGGCTTTCTGTAGCGGACGAGAAGGGCGGGCGAGATATTAATTCTTGGAATGTTTAAGAGAGAGAGAGCGAGAGAAGTGTCCACAGCTCATCAGCTGTTGGGTGATGATGTAAATCTCTCTCTCTTCCACAGCTCTTGAGCCTCTGTCTTGTCAAGGATGCCACGGGCGCCATTTCAATATCCGCACGCCCTTTTGGATGGTTTACCCCTTTTTCAGCTATTTTACCTGACTCCCACTTAAAATACACCACCACTTCGATTATTACTAGTAAAAACACGTCTAAAATATGGGTAATTTCCCTCCATATCACATTATATTTGTACCCAAAAAAATTATTTTGTGCTTGTTGGTTAAATAACTTTTAAGATTATTTAAAAGATTAATATAATAACTTAGTTGACCAACTTAATCAACCCTTTGTTATATATCGTTGTTTGTTTGTATGTAAAAATGTGACAATAAGATATTTGTGTTGTCGACCTGTTCATATGGTATCCTTAGCACATTGTATTGTGTATCGATTAATTTTCTCTTAATTTGTTGATCATCAACCAAGAAATGGAATGGAATGTGCCCATTTTCATCAACTTAGCCCGTTCCTTCTTGCATCCATCATTAATTCTTTTGAGTTGCAAAACCTTTGGTTGTTCCAGCAAAATTAAAAGAAATAAGCCTTTCTTAATTAATTGTGTCTCTTAATTTATTATTTTAAGTTTATTAACAAAAAACCAAGCTCTAAAAATCATGATAAATTTATTGGTTAAGTTTATTATATGTAAAGGCAGTTTTTTTTTTTTTAAAAAAAAAAATCACTTTTTCTGTAAATGAAAATGTATTTGCTAGAAAAATGCGTGCAAATATTTATAAAATACCATCATGGAAAACCTTGCAAAAATACAAAGAAACATACCTACACTCACACTAGAAAAGGAAACAAAACGACAACCACCACAACACATGCGATACAAAAAGAAAATAAACTAGAAATAAAATAAAATTATGGGAGACCAACAACAAGCATCCCATAGCGATAAAGGCATGAGAGAACATGGGAAAATATCTAAAGAACCACCGAACAAGATTGACAACATACGTGGATAACGAAGGCTGGCCCACAAGAGTCCTCCATCAAATCTAAAGGAGACCATCCATTGAAGCCAACATCATTCCCTAGTAAAATATGATGCATGAGAAATCTAATCCTTATGATGATAGCAGCATAGGGACTCCGCAAGGAGAAGGAAAGGGATAAGGGACAACCTTTCCAGAAACCTTGCAAAAAATCCACACTTACAAGCAAGAGATTCAGTAGCATTTGAAAAAACATATCCAAACAACAAAAAAACGCTAACTGAAACATGAAGGCAGTAGCCGTTATAAATGGGCAATGGCAAATCGAGCAAGGGAAACACATAGAGAGAAAATGAGTCCAAATGTAGGTTTGGATCTGATAAGTAAGTTGAGTAAGGGAACGCTCACTATCACGAAAGTATCAATTATTACATTCTTGCCACAGAAAATAGATAGTCGCTTGCAGGGTAAGCCGGGTAGCCATATCCCACATTCATTTTCCACTCCACTTATGAGCGACCCAAAAAATCCCTCTCAACCAATTCCTCCAATGCCATATAAATTTTACTTGCTGCCTTAATTGTGACGTAACCTACCAAGAAAAAGAACAATCAAAACACAAATGGTTGTGGTATTCAGATGCGCTTCTACACAAGTAACATCTATTAGGAAATGATAAATAAAGATTGATCTGATCAAGAGTGGATAGACGCTCACGAATAGCCAACCAAAGGATAAATGCATATGAGGGGACCCTTGAGCTATGCCAAGCAAGGTTTAAACCAATGGACTCTACTATAAGTAGTTTGTAGAGCCCCCACCACTGATCACATTATAAAAACACCATCAAAGGCAGGGAGTTGTTACAAAATTATGATTTGATCATACGTAGGGGAAACAAAATCTAATTTTACAAGCATCACATTTTTCGAAACATACGATTTAGAAATCGAAGAAATAAACGAAAAGTTACCTAAAGACAAAAACAAAATTCGTTGCAAATAACCCGCCGTATAATCTCCCATGTGTGAGATGCCGAGTTAGTATACTCAAAATTGCTAAGACTCCAAGAGACTTTAGGAGAAAAGGATGCAAAAATTTCTCTAAAATTTTCATCTGATCTAATTACAATTGATTGCTTTGTGTTTGGGATTCAAGGGCTTAATATGCTATTTATAAGAAAACCCTTAGAAACCCCAAGTGCAGTTGGATCCGGCTTGATGTGCTAGCAAGAAGTTTGATCCAATTTGATAATTAAATAATTAACCCATTAATCATTTAATTATCCTTATTTATCTAATAAATAATTACACCATTATTTAGTAATTCCATAATTACTAAATTGTTCTTTTATCTTTAAAATGATTTCTTATTGGGTGATACTTTTTGGGTTCACAATTAAATTGGTAACGAGAATTAATCAATTATTAATTCTCTTAAATCAAGAGTGATATGGGTAATGTGAACCTTACACTACGATGCCATGCAATACGATCTCTTTATCATTCTATATTCCAACAAGATACGAGATCATGGTCAGCAGGTCAAATCTCTTATTCTCGTCATATGACCAAATCCAAAATCATTCTTGACTAATATGACACAACCTTTATGGAACACACATTCCATCTTCATATTATCTCAGCCAAGGATTTATTGATTACTGGATCGCATAGGATATCCTCCTCGTATATCTTGAGATGATAGATTTCATGTTTGATGCACACATACCCCATGTGTCATTAAACTAAACATATAGATACGTATGATCATCCCTGGTTAGAATGACCATATAGTACTTCTAATAACCTAATCCACCACTACATAGGTATCCATGTCATCTCATGTGTTAAGAACTAGTTGCAAATCTATAGTTAACATTGAATCATTGACTCGTGAAATAAAACCATGTGATTCAATGTTAATAGTCCTGTTCAGTGAACTCATTCCTATAACAAGCACCTACTTATCTTCCTTCTATATCTCATACAGAATGACACGAGACTCACTAACATTATCTTTCAATATCTCATACCGAGCAAGGAGGAAGATAATGTACCGGCCTTTGCAAGTTGCTAATATCCGCGAGTTAGGAACTCTATGGCCAGGAACTTATTTATAACATAATGGTACTGTGGATTAACCGTCACGACTATTCTTAACATTTAAGAATGGTATTGACTCCTTATTATACTAAAGGACATTTATATGCTTAATTCAAACTATATTGCAATTTAAATTAAATATAAAACTTGCCATTAAATTGAATTTAAAGAATACAAGATCAAACCCTATTGTGTCACTAGAATTGGTCTTTAAGGCTTATATCTAACAGGAGCCACCTCTGGAGATTAGGAGAATCGATTCGAGGCTAGGCCAACATGGATGAGAGGATGAGTTGAAGAGCTTGGGAGGGGACTAACACAGGCCAGCTCCAAGCACCATCCACAATAATATCAACCACCCTAACGGTAGTGGGGATGGAAAGTTGACAGGAGAGATGGCACAAAAAGTAATCCACCAGCACTCCCAGGGGATGCCAATGATTATACCATAAAAATATTCTACTACCATCTCCCACAGTCCAACCAAAGAACTAACGCATCTTACCCCTAATTTGGATAAGCTTGTGCTAGTACCAAAGGCAGGAATAAGGGGTAGGGAGGAATTAGAAATAAGATACTGTGACACCCCTAATTTTTTCGGTCGTGTTATAACTTAGGATTTTAGGATTTTTTTTTTCCACTCCAGATCCACTGGTGTACAACACACAATCCCTAAAAATCCCAATTTTAGCTTCTCAGCTTATCAAACCCAATAATCATATAGCTAAGATAGGTGGTAATATTACAAATGCAGAAGCTAGATTGAACCTGATATGGTACCTAACCATAATACTTTATTGATCATATAGGAAATCGTTTCAAGATGTCTACAAAAATATTACATGAATACCATTTCTCAAAAACAATAATCATACGTCTCAAACATAACCAAAAACATACTAAGGTTTGCATCAACTGAATTTCTCATCCATACTTAAAGACATGGTAAACATGCTACAAACAACAAAATGAGCTTATTCTTCGATTATCTCATTTCCCTTAGAGCCACTTGTCAAACCTAGAATGTTTGAATAATCCAGGGATACAGTCCAATTAAAAGATGAACCTTCTAGTGAGAACTCCAAAACAGTTTATAAAAATCTATGAACAGGTATAAAACGTATGAGAAAAAATGAGGACCATTCTGAAGTGTCTCATGAACATGTCAGCCTCTTCCAACGAGAGTTTTCTCAATAGTTCATGCATAGCGCATCTCAGGAGGTGCCTAACCATGCCACCTTGATCCGACCTCATAGAACTCATGCAACACCACATCCGTTGTCCTTTAGACTCACGGTCTTCCTCACGAGAGCTTTCTCGATGACGCACACATAGCCTCTCTCTAGGGATATCTAGACTTTTTCCCTTGGAGAACAACAGATAGGTACAACAATATAGCCACACGGATTTTAAAAATGCAAAAGTTGAAAGCCAATAACATATATTTTTAGGAAAACACATTTCATACATGCAATATGATTTCATACAATAAAATAGCAGGAGTTGAGTACAGAAACGTTACACAAAAAATGTTTCATGCATTTTGTAGAATGGAAGTATGGGTGTCGGAGTCTCACCTTGTACTTAATTCGGGATTCTTCAAAATTCGTGCCCGACCTCGATTCTCTTGTCAGGCACACTATTGCTCAACCTGAACTCTCAACGATCCCTAACCATCATAATTATTCAAGGAATATGAATATCTATTTTTCTTAATTTTCTCATAATTTTTCTCTTATTTTCTTTCCATTTTCTCCTCGAAAATTTCAAAATAAATACCTCCTCAAAGTTTTTTCCTAATTTTTCTCCACCATAATTCATAAAATATTTTTCTAAAAATATTAAAATTAAATTTAGAGAAAATACCTCATCCACGTGCCCTCACGCACCTGCGCATATTGGACTGTGTGTGTAATGCACACACCGGTCATCTTCTTCATTTTTTTGATCACCGCTGATGCTCCAATCTCTGAAATTTTTACACCACTTCGAAGCCCTCCTTAAGTCGATCCCATTGGCATGCTTCTTGGCCTAAAACCACCACTAGAGGTGGCCCAAAATGGCTAAAATTAGACCGACTTTGGAGTCCATTCGACTTTTTTGACCACTTTCAAAAATCCCATGAAACCGATGCCAAAATGCCCTAAATCCTCTACAATGCTTCCTCTTGACTTAGGGAACAAAAGCCCCTTATTCATTCCCTTAAAAACTTTCCAAAATGTGAGTTAATTGAAGCCCAAATTTAGCAAAACCCTTGGCCAAACCCTTATCTATTTATAGCATTTCTAGCCTCAATTTCGACCAATCAACAGCCATAACTTTTCCCACACGCTTCCTAGGCCCATGCTTACCCATTCCCTAGTGAGATCAAGCTATCCCATTACCGAATTTGGCCCATATGCGGTGGCAGGTCGATGGCCATGCTTATGCAACTTTTTTGAAAATTGCACTTTGGCGCTCTTGAAAATTTCTTTTGCATTTTGGCCCTCTCCTTAAAACTTTAAGTTATCCGATAATTCCATTAAGTCCCATAAGTTCTACAACCTTCATTTCATCCCCGAAGATTTAGAAAAACCATCATTTTGACCACCTTCGACCAAAATTAATAATTTGCACTTAGGCTTGAATATATGTTTCGACCGTAAACCATCATTAGGGTTGTTTCATTCACAAAATTTGAGCCTTTATAAGGTTTCGTGGATTTTTCGGAAACCCTTTACCATCATTCGGCCTTCTAGGCTACATTTTAGTTGTACTAAAAATCGTCTTGGATTTGATTTCTTTCAGCGTCATAAATCTCACCCTAAGACACTCGTCAATGACATACCTTTTCCCTTACGTGTCTAAACTTCAGGGCATTCCCTGTAGCTGATTTGGTCACTTATTTCCCTTTCAATCCCATTTTTTGATATTTTAAACTCACTTAAATTACGTGACAACCTCATGAAAATATGGGGTATTACAGATACCTTGATCCGATATGAATGAATCTATTAAATCGAAAGGGATTCAAAGGAAGTGTGCATGAGACTCCATATAAGTTTAGCGACCAAGGATTGATTCCACAAATATAAAGGTCAAAGACCCAACCCACATTGATCTTTAGGGTAACAAATATAATTCCAAGCAACCTTGGCTTTCTGAGTGCATAATTCTAAGCCACTCCAAAGAAAAACACATGTAATCTGCTCCATCTCTTTAATAACTTATTTCAGGAGAATAAAAATGGATGCCCATTAGATGTGGATTGTGGAAAGCATAGAACGAACTAACTAAAGTCGACCAGCAAAGGATAAAAAATGACCACGCCATGAGCCCACCTTGGAACAAACACAATCAAGGATAAGGCAACAATCACTATATGAGAGCTTCTTGGATATCAGGGGGATACCTAAATAATGGATAGGCAACAAGCCTTGACAAAACCCAAATTCCCTAACCAACTCATCTCGCAGCTCTTGGGAGGAACAACAAACAAAGGAATCACTTTTAGATGGATTAGCTTGAAGGCCAAAGAACTTCAAAAATCTATTCAAGTAGGATTTCAGAACTTTGATAGATGCACGATCTCCATGATAGAAGAGCAAAAGATTATCAAAAAACATGAGTATGACGAGCTTTAAATTATCATACTTCCAACGATATTGAAAATCATTAGCATGCCAATGATAATTCACGATACTATTGAGAACTTACATAACAAAAACAAACAAGTAGGGCGACAAGGGGTCCCCTTGGCGAAGCCCTCACCCCCCAGGGAAGAACACATGAAGTTTCCCATTAATCTTGACTGAATACTAAGGAGAAGTCACACACGCTTTAATCTAAGAACAGAAGCGCAAAGGAAAATTCATGAGTTGGAGAATCAAAAGAAGAAAATCCCAATTCACTGAATCATAAGCCTTTTCTAAATCCACTTTCAACGCACAACAAGGGTGTAACGCCTCGCTTTTCTAATACAAAACGATTTCAAAATATAAGCTAACATCACCTGCAAACGTTATAGTTGGTATCAAAGCCCAAAATATATGATCTAGAGTTGGATTTGTTTGTGTACCCGTGTAATCCCAATATTGTAATGTAAATAGCAGTTAAGATACTTAAGGGTGTATGGTGTTTGTGTGCGGTTATGCGGCTGTACTACAAAATTTATGTATTCATGAAGTTGCTATAATTTTCTAGTATGTGGGTGCGTGACGGACTTTTATTTAAACTTGTGAAAAGCCTAGCTATTTAGCATACTCAGGTTTGATCCTTACTTTCATTAATAAAGGATTTCCAATAACACATGTGTGTTGTAAATAGCCTAATTAGCTTGTATTTAGCTTCATTATATATTCGAAAAGTGGGGCGTTACAAAGAGGGACCACAGGGGAGATGGTAGCAATGAAAGATCTCCCAGGCTAATAGAATATTGTCTCCAATGGAACTCTCATGCACAAAAGTTGTTTAGGTACCATCGAAAAGATAAGGCAAAAGAATATTAGAAATAACCTTGTAGATCACATTGCAACATGATATATGCCAGAATTAATTAAGGGTCTCAGGGTGGGGAACCTTAGGGATAAGGCTGATAATGGTGGCATTGGCTTTCCCAAGGAATTGACCAAAATGGAAGAAATTAAACACACCAGCTATGAAATCAAGACCAACCACATCCCAAGCCTGATAGAAGAATTTGATAGTAAATCTATCCGAACCTGGAGCTTTATTGTCGCCTATAGAAAATAGAGCAAGCTTGACTTCCTCGACAAAAACATCCCTAGAAAGCTCAAGCCAACAATTGGATGCAATAGTGAGCCACATACATCGCGACCTTATCATGGGAAAAGATAGGCCTCGAAGATCAGGGACCTAAGAGAGCATGAAAATGAGAGAGAATGATTTGTGACAACTCTTCCTCAAATGAAGTAGGAGAACCATTTGCCTGGATAAGGCAATTAATGTGGTGATAGTTTCTATTAGATAACATTTACTAAAAGAAGAACTAGGAGTAGCAATCTCCTTCACCAACCCATCTTACCTAAGCACAAAGATGAAAGAATTCACTCTCCTAGACTAAAGCCTCCGAATATAACTAGGTCAACTCTAGCTCCCGATGCCTTAACAAGACCTCAGATTAGGAAACCAAAAGGAGGCACTGCATTTCCTAATTGATGTTTTGCTCTTGTGTTTAGTTTTGATGATGAAAAACAACAATTGGTTTTGATCCCTAAGTTATGAGTCAAGTTTATGGTTTTTATCAAAAATCAATTTCAAGTACTTTGTTAAAATGAAAATCAAATGAATCATAATTTTCTTTATTGTTATACATGGAAATTTGCACAATCAAGTATTATGATGAAATCTCCTAAATGATTTTTCAAATATTAGTTTTGAATCATTAGATAAATGAATCAAAACATTTTCAAAGGCAAAAGACTATGCATGCTCTTTATAGATTGATGTTTTTGTCTTTGACATGATTTTAATGATGAGATTAAATTATATTTTATGATGTAATTATATTATTAATTTTTATTATCTTGGTGCTCTAAATTTCTTTTATATGATTTATTAAACACCAAAATAAAAATCAATTTTATCATACAATTAAATGTCAATAATCTTGTTATGAATTTATTGATGTACATTTGAAATATTTTGTTCAAAATTGTTGAATAAAAATTAATTTTAAAGCCAAAATATCTTGGGATAAATTTCTTAATGGCATTTGAAATATTATGTTTTTAATTGATTTAAATGTTGAATGAGAATTAATTTTTTAGCAATCTAATGCCAAAGATCTTATGAAAAATTATTTGACGTCATTTGAAATGCTATATTTTTATTTGATTGAAAATATTGTACCAAAATTGTTTAAAAGCCAAAAAGAAAAATTATTATGCAAAATGCTGGCCCCAAGTCTTGAACTCACTCTCCAACACACACAAGAACTTTTATAAAGGCAAGGTACCACTCCATCTACGCTTTCCTTTGTTCATTTAAGCGATCAAACTTAATTATATAGTAATCAGAGTCAGTTTCCTTAAGAAAAATTGTCGACCATTTGTTCCAACCTGTCAACAGGTTATATGAACCTGTCGTTCGATTTTGTTCATGTTGTCGACTGGTTGCATGACATGCTCTCTGTAATTTAGTGTCGATCGCCTTTGCATCTTGACCTATCGACCTATCTTAAGCAGCTATCGACAGCCTTGATCCACCTGTCGATTGGTGTTCAAATATTTGAACTAACTTATCGATCGATTAAATGAATCGGTCGACCTGTTCGTCACAAACTGTAACACCCCCTCCCCCAAGCTACCCTATCCCCAGGGTAACCTAGAAGAAAGAGTGTTATGGATTATGAAAGGACCAACAACCAGCTACAAGCATACATAATCTTACATCCTCCACAAATCTCACATCAAAATAAAAGACCTTAAGGATTACAAGCACAGTTCTATTTAGGTTATATAACACAAAATGCACTCTATACAACCACAAACAACCATCTCTCAAGACTTTTGTCGTGAGAATAGACCCGCGCACACACATTTCTACCCATCGTTCCTGCTTAACTCCTGGTCAGATATTTCTTTACCTTTTCTTGGAATGGAGGAGAGTACAAGGTAAGCTACAAAGTTCAACAAGTATGAGAAATAGGAAGGAAAAACATAACAGATAATAATGTGATATAGGTATGGTGGGTGGTAGTTGATAAGCATATATATATGTGGATGATAGATCATAATACATGGACCACACACCCACCTATGATGATAATGTCATGCATAACACACATAAAAGTCGGTAAGCACATAAGCACATAACTGGCTAGTGATCTCACATAACAATATAAAATGCATCATAATACATACTAACCTGTAGCTAATACCTACAACTAGAGAAGCTATGATAATATGTGGACCATAGGTCCTATCTCATATACCTGGCTATAGTCATACATATATAATCTCACCCATGGTTGTCATCACTGGGCGCGCCCCTCAGTCGTCAGCACAGGAGCTTAACCCCAGTTAGGCTAGTACCTATTGGTTTTGGGAGATATATCCCGGCGGTACACAACCGCAGCATGCATCAATTTCCCATTGCTTCCATGCAAATGAAATACTACAAGTTAGTGGCCACACTCAATGCTAATGCCATAGTAATTATACATGCTCCATTAGAACACATGTAATGTGAAGTCAGATGTTCACACACAATAACATGCCCATGATGTGCAAGTATCACACTATCAAAACATGCCATGTCATAGATTAACATGCTTAGCTTAAAATTAGACATATTCCATAATCATGGCCATCACAGTGAGTAAATAGCAATAAAAGACGGAACACGTAACACTTGGGCCTCATGGACAAGACAGGGTATTTTATTGGGCGTTCAAGGTAGCAGCAAGGCATGATGAACTCATGCTAAAGATTCCAATAAAATCAGCATTCCTTAGGAATAGTGGGGAAAAACAAGCCCCACCTGGCTGTTAGTGAAAGTAAAGCAAGATCGCTACGAGGTAAACAGCGTAGTTCAAAATTTTTGAACTTACCCCGATCCTGGCGATTGGATCAACGTCGAAATTAAATCATTCACAAACAAATAAATAAATCTAACCTTTAGATTATCGAGTCGTTTGCGGATTCGAGCCGTCCAAGCGTCTGGCCTCTAACTCGTGATACGCGGCATGTGTCCGTTGGCAAGGAGAGCGGAATAGGAGTGCTAGCTCCTTTTCCTTTGCGTGGCTTGTGTATGGATGGTAAAAGAACGCCCACGTTTCAAATCGATGCCAAAAAGAAACGGGAAAGAGTGAATGGCAATGCATTTTTCAACTCTTGAAAAACGACACCAAAAACCCCATAATTTTGGGCAACCCATAAAGGGATATTTATAGTGAAATATTCTAGGGTTTCTAAAACCCTAATGGATTCGGTTAGCCCATTAATTCTAATTTAATTAGAATATTAAGTGGGCTTATTCTAGTCCAACTAGAAATATAATTAAATGGCCCAAATCCTTTTATAGGTTTAAATAAAATATTTTGGCTCAAATCTAATTTAAGCCCAAATATAATATTTAATATTTAGTCCAAATCTAATTTGGTCCAAATATAATATTTAATATTTGACCCAAATCTAATTTAGTCCAAATATAATATTTATTTTAATATTTGGCCCAAATCCAATTTAGTCCAAATATAATATTTAATTTAATATTTAACTCAAATCTAATTTAGTCCAAATATTAACTTAAGCCCAAATATATTTTATTTCCTATTTGCCACTCCAACAAATAGAAAATTATTAAATTAGAAACTCCTTCCTAATTTAATCAATTGCCATTTTAGAAAACTCTTTCCATTATGATGACTCCTCGTCATATCGACGTCATTACGTCTATTTGTTCTTTTTCCGTGAGAACCTACGACGGCACAACTTCTTGCCGAAGTGTCCCACTTAACCATACGTCCACTCTCCTGGTTTAAGCCAAGGACCGTGCCTATTGCGTATGACTCATTAGGTTTCCGAATATATTGGCAATGTGTCGGTACAAACACATAAGACAAGATTGGCCTCTAGTAAGGCATCATGCCTACCCAATTATTCAGAAGGATTCATAATCCACAAATAACCTTTCACGAGCATGGTTACCGTGTAATTCGATCCTCTCGTCAATGTATCTTATGTGATCTCAAGTATGGCGATGTGTTGCTTGATAATGATCACATGAGTTTTCTTCGGTCTTCCGGATATCTTCACTTAATTAGAAAGTAAATCAACAACTCCTTATTAATCTCTTTCACCATGGCCATGGATTTAAAGTGAATATCCACCGAAGGCGCCTTAGATACATCATCCTCTATCAAGGGATAGACGAGTCCCATCTTGGCTATGCACCCATCTCCATAAGCCTCACAATATACCCAACGATCACCCACATGCAGCCTTTGTCTAAGCCCATCAAAACGATGTCAAAGCATATCGATCTTCTTATGAGATGACCGTGACAACCTCAGGTCCAAGGATTAGTTACACCCATCTCGTATGAGAATACCATCAACATATAACCAAAATAGATTCTCATGGCGAGTCATGTCCAGTGACACGTTCTACAACATTGGTCACCTATGTACTTGTCTAGGCATCCCCATGCCTATGGGTGTGAGAACCCCATTGCTATCACATAGCAAAAACATAGCACATACAAGTCTTATCGCAATTGTCAATGTCAATTCTTGACATTGCTACGACTTGGGACATTTAATGATGTCTAGAAACTGTGATGCATCATCTCACATCTTTATAGATTATTCACAGTATACATCATATGGACTTCTATCTAGTTTCATTCGGTTATTACAATAATAACAAGAAACTAATAGAATGACTTCTTGTAAATTTGAACAACTCCTTATTCAAATAATAAACATGATTACAATTGTCAGTGTACAAGATGCCCAATCTGATTGGGTCTAGAGCACCTACACTAACAGTTAGAATATGCCCCAGACTCACACGACACAACCCCAGCCAAGCCCTCAAACCCATATTCGAACTTAAGAACAAGAAATATTCCAAGAAAAGGGAAGAGTAGATAGGAACTTGTGTTCTTACACCTTCTATGTCACTTAACAGTAGCTAAGAACTCCTTAAATGATAGGTTTTGGCTTGATGTTGGAGAAAAGAAAAGGGTTTGAAGAAATACAAAGACTTACAAGAGAGAGTGCTCTGTTTGAGTGATATTTTCCCCACAAACTCTTTCTTTTATATTTTCTTCATAAGTTATATTTATCCATTCATTTATTTTCCTAAATTCCTTTCTTATTTCCCAATATAGAATCTTCTATGTGTTTCCTGAGTCAATAGAGGTTCAGATGGTATATATATATATGTACACGTATTTGCAGTGTGTGAGAGACATTCAGACGTGATATTCAAGGAATGTGAGAGCCATTCGAATGCAATAGTGAGCCATTCAGATGGCTCACTTAATTTTACACTTGGCTCATTCGAATGAAAGGGTGGCTATTCGGATATGAGGGTCTAATTAATGTATTATTGAAAAATGGAGCAATTTTGGGCAGTTTTGACACCTCTTCAAATTCTGGGAATAACTCTCTTGTTCGAGCTCCGATTGAGGTGATTAAGATGCTATGAAATGAAAAAGAAAGATCTACAACTTTAATGTTTTAAGTTTTGAGAGATTCGGGTTGGATCACGGTTAAAATCAGGCTATAAATAGAAAACCACACACAGGTGACATAGGCCATCCGAATTGCCTCACACCCTATCTGGATGACTCACTGTAGTATCCACATGACACTCACAAAACAACCATCTTGATGTCCTTGCTCTCATCTGGATGCTTGCTCTCTCATCTGAATCCCACCTTTTAACCTCCAACCATCTGAATGTTATTTCCCCATCACTCTTAAACCTTAATTATGATTTTCCTAAGTCCCCCAAAACACTAACATACATACTTATTCACACCACACCAAACCCCAAGCTAACTTAAAAAATAATTCTACCTACGAGACACAAAATAATACTAAATTCTTTATTAATATCGGCCCCTATCTTTGGTTTGTTATGTAACACCCCGCCTCGCACGAGCGTGTCACTATAAGGCAATTCCCGAGATTTCTTTTTTTTTTTTTTCTTTCCAAGTTCAACACGGGCGGTGTGACAAGAACAATCTTCATATGCAGATACAAACCCCAAGAACCCCAGTCTTGCCTTTTTAACTAACAAGATCAGTAATCTTAAACTAAACGAGACATAATACAACGCAACTGATACATTAACCTCAAACACCGTGGTTCTTACATAGTATTTTCATAACAAAATACGTAATACAAACAACCAAATGATAAACAATGTTATCATACAACTATTCATACACAAGATGAACTACATACTAGAACCTCCAAAAGCTACAACGACTATAGATCTAAACACCATTGACCTTCAGTCGGTCATGTCCTTGCCCTTGCAGCAGTCCCTGTCTAGAACATTGAACGTTTTAGGGGCAATAACCCAGGTTAGATGATAAAACATCTAAGTGATGGCATGAAACAGTTTACATAATGCATGAAAGACATACGAGCATGGCATATATAGATAAAACGACAACATGCAAACATGTCTAACTTGAGAAATCTCCCTGACATACTCAACCTCCCGTGGAAAACACCATTCCACACACTGTTGGGGTTGACCTTGCCGCGACATACTTAATCCTCGAGTGCCCTACCGTGTCACTCATTCACCTGGATTAACCTTGTCCCATTCTCAAGCAGACTCCATCCCGTCCCATACGGACCCAACAACGACACAAAAATTGACACCCCGATGATATGAAAATCACACCCCATGCACCGACTCTTCTATAAGTAAAAACAGTTGATACAATATACCACATGTTCAATATGCATATGATGCCATAAGTACATAAATAAAATGCCTTTGCAAAACAACCCAAGTTCCGGAGGGTAAATCCGCTCGCTAGAACCGGTCCAATTGCGTGTAACCTAGGTTCGGGAGGGTAACGCCGTCCACTTGAACCCACTACACACATTCGAACACATTTTCAAGATAAGGGGTAACACTAGAATCGAACCACTCACCTTATTCAAAAAGTCAATTTTTACCTCGTAATGCGTGCTAAGACTCAAAATGCTCGTCTGAATAATTTCCCAGCTTTGGAAAGCTCTTCTAGCCTCAAATTAATCCTCAGAATTTTCTAGGATTCTTTTGGAAATTTTCTCCAATTTTTCCCAATTTTTCTTCCTATTTTCCCATTTTTCCTTTTCTTTCCTTTTTTTTTTCCTTTTTTCTTTTTCTTTCTTCCACTTCATCTTCCTCCTCCCACCGCCTCTGTTCTTCTTCTCTGTTCTTCCTGCGAGCGCACCAGCCACCACGTTGCCGGCCTTGCCATCCTCGCTGCCACGCACCGCCCCTGACGCGAGCCTCCACGCTGGACTCCCGCACGACCAGCTTCCATTGCAGCCAGCCATGGCTGCTGGCTGCTGCTTCAACATGCACAACAGTGTCGCCAGTCGCTGCTGGCCACTTCCCGGCCACCTTCACCTCGGATGCTGCTTGTTACGACCACCTGAAAGCCCGTCAATCGCTGCCATGGCCTGAACCAGCCTCCTTGCGACTGCTCCAGCTCCCAAGCGTGCTGCCATGGCCGCGGCTTGCGGCCATGGATGCTATTCACCTGATGCGAACAGCTTCGGTTACCATTTTAGCTTTTCTTGCAGCTGCTTCTGGCCACAAGCTTCGATGCCCAGCTCCCTCTCGATCACCTAGTTAATGGCTTGCTGCCATAGCCGCCCTTATTCACTGCCTTTGCCTTCGCGGGGCTGCCAGGCTTCTTTCTTCTTTCATTTTCCATTTTGCTCTCAAATGACCCCTATTTATAGGCTAAGCACCGACTCAATTTCCTTGGCCACCACTCCTTGCTCCCACTTGCATCAAAACTTGGCCACTACTCCAAGGAATTTCGGCCATGAAGCTTTGTGGAAGTTGCCACAGCACACGCACACATATGCGAATATATATATATATATGTAACTATATATTACTCTATTAATATAAATAAATTACACATTAACCCCCAAATTTCCATCTTAATTTCACTTGGGCAATTTATTTATTGCACTTAGGCCCTCACACATCAAATTAATTTGCATTTCAATATCGAAAATACAAAATTAATAATCCAAGATTACTCGATAATGATAATTTCGTCCCAATGTCCTCACCGGGCTATTGTTTTATCCTGAGACTAATGAAGGGTTGTTCCTTATGAAAAATCGGAGCCCCCTCAGGCTTCCGTTGACTTCCCGGAAGTCCCCTATAACAATCCAATTTCTAAGCCTAATTTGCAGCTGCATTTTAGCTGTACCAAAAACTGTTCTCAATCTCACTTCTTTCATCACTAAAAATCATAATTCGAATCACTTGTCTATACTATACCATTTTCCTTGGCTATCTAGGGTCCAGGGTACTCCCTCTGATTGATTCAGTCGCTTAAGACTGCGATAGTGTACCCTAAAGCCTCATTCTTTTGATAATTTCAGTTATACCCTTTATCAAAAACCATTTATACCCTTAATAATTTCCCGAGTATTACACATTACACAGACATCATGTAATGGCTAGTTCATCCACTCTCTCAAAGTGGTTTTTCCACTTCCAACAGCAAGATTCCTGAATGGGATGTCAAGTCTCTATAAATAGAGATTAAAGGGATGAAACAAGATAACCAAGTGATATTATTAGAAGCTCTCAATTGTTCTTCAAGTTTGTGCTTCATTGTTATATTTATTTTCTCTCCAAGGCTTTGCATTCATTTTGTAAAATTCATTTTCAAGCCTTGTCTTTATTTTTGAGAGAATTTGTAACTAAGAGTGTTTACTCTTAGATCATCTCGTATCTTGTATTACTTTGTGAAAATCCTAGCTTATTGTGCTAGAGGACTTTCTTATTGAAGCAAGGGATTGAAATACCTAGCTTGGTGCTAGAGGGCTTGCTTGTTCAAGCAAGAGGTTGTAAATTCCTAGCTTGGTTCTAGAGGGGCTATTCAGAGAGATGGGAGGTTTTTAGTGGATTGGTTGACAAACCCTTAGTGAGGAGGTAAGGTAGTGGATTAGGCTTAGTTTAAGCCAAACCATTATATATCATTGTGTCTCTTCTTTGCTTGTGCTCTTCCTTTCATTTATTGTTCCAAGCATTTCAATAATCCTCACTTGCACTAAAACCTCATTTTTCATCAAAAGGATTTTCAAGTTTAATCATTTTTTTAAAACAACCCAATTCACCCCCTTCTTGGGTATTAGTACCATTGCTATATAAACCTAACAATTGGTATCAGAGCCTAACTCATTGTTTCAAGGTTTAACAACCTAAGGAGAGATCCATGTCATTCATGGAAGGTTATCCTATTGATACGACACCCTATTTTGATGGATCATACTATGAACATTGGAGAATAAAAATTTGTGTTTTCATGACATCCATGATTGTTCTTTGTGAAATATTGTGAAAAATGGTTTTGTTTCAAAACCAGAGTTGGCGTGGGATGATCATGACAAAAAGAATTGTTCTTTAAATATTAGAGCTATACATATTTTACAACATGCCTTAAGTGATGATGTTTATACAAAAATTTCTAAGTGCTCTAACGCTAAAGATATATTGAATACTCTTGATTCAATTCATCTTACTAATCAGTCTTGTGAGTTTGTTGATGATGTTCATAGGGAAGACAAAAAAGATGCTCTAAAGGAAAGCTCCCATGCCTCAGAAGAAAAAAGATCAAATCCCATCTCGTGCTTCATAGCTCAAGAAGAAGAAAAGTAACCTCTACTTCTACTTATGATTTTGATGATAGTAGTGATATTGAAAATGATCGTGAGTTGAGTTCTTTGAATGCTAAAAATGATGATCATGATACTTTTTCAAATGAAGAATTGTTAAATGCTTTTAATGATTTATATGTCAACTTTGAAAAACTATATTTGAAAAACAAAACTCTTCAAAAACAATTAGATTTGTTATCAAAAGAGTTGGAAGTTTTACAATTAAAGAATTAACATTTTATTACTTGCAATAAAGAGTCTTCATTAGAAAATGACTTAAAAGAAATTCAATTGAAATCTTCAACTAGTGCTTTCAATGAGAAACATATTTTAAAAATGAAGATTTCAAATTCTTATGATCATGACAAAGGTGTTCAAAATTTTCATAGTCAAAGAGCTAATGTCAAAAGCTCATATTCACACACCTCTCATGATATTAGATGTTTTCATTGGCAAAAGTTAGGCCATATTGAATTTTGTTGCCCTTTTAAAAGGAAATCAATTGGCGGTCCTAATTTGAGATGGATTCCTAAGGGAGCTAAGGTATCTAGTATTTCACATATTAAACCCCAAGGATCCAAACATGTTTCAATACCAAAAATTTTATCACTTTCATAAGAATGTGCACAAGGATAAAAAGGAAATGATTTTCATAAAAAGGAAACAAAAATCCTTTGCTTCACATTCTAACTATTGGTATCATTTTAAACATAAAGGTTTTATGAGAAACTTTCCAAAGACCTTTAAACAAGTATGGGTTCCAAAGAAAACACTCTATGCTAAGAATGGTGGACCCAAAGTGGTTTGGGCACCAAAAGCTTGTGGATAGTTATTTTTGCAGGTATGCTTGACATCCTAATGGAATTTCAAAGTCAAATCATTTCAGATGAATCACGCATGAATGAAAGGGGGATGAAGAAGAGATTCAACCCATCATTTTACCATCCAAGAGTAAGATTTTATTAAATAAAATGTTAGTGGTATGTTTCTATTCTTAAACTCTCTGTGTTTGTAAGTTTTGATGATTTTGAATTATGAGTTTTCCTTTATGATTATTGTAATACCCAGGGAAATTATTGAGGTTATAAATGGTATTTGATGAAGGGTATAATTGGAATTATCGAAAGAAAGAGGCTGTAGGGTATACTATCGCAATTTTAATAGACCGAATTGACCAAAAGGAGTACTCCAGACCCGAGATGATTAAGAAAAATATAATGGTATTGACGAGTAATTCGAGTTATGATTTTAGACATCAAAAGAAGTGGGATCAGGAACAGTTTTCGTTCCAACTATCGACTGGGCTGAGAAAATCGAATCGACGTAGGGAACATCCGAAAAGTCAATGGAGTGTCTTGAGGACTAAGATTTTGTATATGAAACAACCCTTGAGCGATTTCGAGTTGAAACAAATGGATTTAAGGTCAAAACAACCAACCGGGCCTAAGTGCAATTTTCTAATTTTGCCCGAGGGAGGTCAAAATGATGGATTTTCGGAAATCTCAAGGGTGAAACGAAGAGTACTAAACTTGTGGGCCTTAATTGGATAGGTTAAGGATGCTTTGGAAAAGGCCAAAATGGCATTTGAAGAATCTGGGGGGTGGAAGTGCAATTTATCAAAAGTCTGCAGTGTGAACGCACAAGGGAAAACGGCCGCCGCAAATCCACCGCACATGGAGCTATCTCCGACGATGGGATGGTCGTGGTAGGGCTCGGGGAGGTCGTATACGGCTTGGGGTTTCTTGTAGGCCAATCCTTGGCTAGTGATTGGCCAAGAGGTGGCTGATTTTTGGGTATAAATAGAAGCTGAGGGTTTTGGAATTTTGGCATCCAAATTAGCTGTGTTTTTGGATGTTTTTGAGAGTGGTGATAAGGGGCTTTTAATCCTTGAATCAAAAGGAAGAGATCTGGAGCATTTGGTGCATTTTCGTGTGCGTTTGAAGCTGGTTCGAAGCTCGCCGGAGAACTCGAGGCGGTCTGCTCGCCGCACCTATAACTGGCCATTAGAAGGCCTTTTCGATGTCCTTTCGGTCGGAAAGTGGTACCCCTGTGATCGAATTTAAGTGGGCTTCAAGGGGGTACCTTCAGATTGGCCATCGGAGCCGTTGGCCCCTGCCAAAAAATTGAGGAAAAATATAGCGCGTGGCTGCACGCGCCACACCCCACACGTAGCCACGCGCTAAGCGAGTGAGGGCGCGTGAGAAAGGGTATTTAGATAATTTTGTTCCTGTATTTTTCTATATTTATTTTAGGAATTATTGTGTTGAAAAATTTGGAAAAATGTTTGAGAAGATAAATATTTTGGAATTATCAAGGTGAAAATTAGGAGAAAATAGAGAAAATTATGGAAAAATTGAAGAAAATAGATTTTGATGCTTCTTTAATTAAATATGATGTTTAGGGAGTATCGTGGCTCGAGGTTGAGTATAAGTACAAGTGTTTGTGATTTGGCACTCAAATTGAGGCAGTACACGAGGATCGAGGCGATCCGAATACATTCGAGGTGAATGGTGAGTGGTTCTCCCCCAAACTTGTTTACTGTAGGTGTTTTACCCTAAAAACTTAGTGTTTGTTCTATCTAAAAGTGTTGTGATTTCATGCAAAATGATTTGTGTTGCATTCAAACGGTAACCGGTGGCAGTAGGTTTTATGAGGGAGGTTCGTCCCTAAATATTTTGAACTTGTGCATTGCATTTTATAAAATGTTGTTTATATGATGCTTTGAATTGTGAAATATGGCATTGTGTTTTGTTGTTCATATAGAATGTCAGCTTAGGATGTTGTCTGGATAGCGTAGCCATAATTCTCCAAGGGCGTGACGGAATAATAGGGGTATCTTGTGCTGGTGTACATGCTGGGATAGCTGCCTTGGTTTTTGTGCCGGGTCGTTTAGTCAGGAAAGTTGCACTAGGATGACTAGGTGGTCCATATTGTGTTGTCCATGTGGGATCTCAACCTAGGATGTTGTCTGGATAGTGTAGCCATAATTCTCCAAGGGCGTGACAGAATAATAAGGGTATCTTGTGCTGGTGAGTATGCCAGGATAGCCACCTTGGTTTTCATGCCAGGTTGTTTGGTCAGGGAAGTTGCACTAGGATGACTAGGTGGTTCATGTGAAATTTTGGAGTTAGGATTGTGTGGTGGTTTCTGGATGCTTAGAGTGGGAACGTAATCTCCGACATAAATATGGTAAGTTGGGTTCCTGCGTTGATGTAACCCTTCTGGGCCGAGAGTTAGTAATGATTGTTCCCGAGATGTTGGAGAGATGCGTTGACTTGCCCCTCTTAAGCTAGAATCGCGTTATGTCGATGTGTCGGTATGGTGGCATAGCTTTTAGAGAGATTGTTCTTTTCCCATGGTAAGGTTAAGCACTTGGGGTTCTCTTGGGCTAAGGCTTACCGGGTGTATTGGTTTATTTCATGTCTTGCATTCATTCATGAAAATGTGATTTTGAACTCTCACTTAGATGATTCATCATCTAATATGGACTATGTCCCTGGAATATTCAAACGTTTCAAATGAAGACAGCGGTGCGAAAGGAAAGGGAATTGCCGAGGAGTGACGGCGATTAAAGGATGTTTTATATTATGTCGTTTCAGTTATGTTGTTTATTTTGAGGACATCATGTAAACATTGGTTCGACTTTATATTATGAATAAAGTGGTTTTGGTTATAATTTATTGAGGTTTCAATCTAGCTTCCGCATTTGAGATGATAAACCTGTCTTAGTTTATTGATGATTCATAGTTGATATATTGAGAAGGTGTAACGGGATCTTCGGAGAACGGTTTTGTGTTGAGTTTTCGTTGATTGGAAAAAAAAATATCCCCAGAATTTTATATTACCTAATGCTCTAAAGAAGTGGGGAGTTACAATTATGTTGAAAATTTCTGTCATTATGTTGGGGAAAATAAAATCTATTGATATGTGCTAGAAAATGCTATCTTGGTATATGGTTTTAAGCATAACCTAATTAGCATAAGTCATGATGATGGTATTTGGGACCAACCACCATGTGCCACCTCTGCGACTGGACCTCGGGAATGGTACCTCGGACTTGGTGATGTCAGACCTCGGGTGTAGAACCTGCAAGACAATGGAGGGCCGGGGCTAGGATCTCCCGGGGTGGACTCCGACGCTCAAATCAGTAGAGTAAATGCAAGTAGAAGTAAATGAGAGAGCTGTAGAGCTTGAATGTACCTAACGAGAGTCCTTGTCTTTTATAGGCGAACCCGTTTTGGGGTACCCGAGATGAGTGGGCACGACTCCCGAGAATCCCGGTCAAGTTGGAACGAGTCTTGCAGTTCGGCCCGGATTTCCCGGGCTCCGCTCCGGAGTGTTGACTTGCCACGTGTCGGTCTCTCAGGTGATCCGCGTGGCAGGTGAGACTATCAGCGCGTAGGGATATTCTAGTAATTTCAGTTGGTGCCACATCAAGTCAATTGTGTGACAAAGGATATAAAGTATGCTTTAATGCTAACTCATGTGAAGTATTTTATCTCAAAAAAAATGAAATAAAGATTATAGAAAATAGGATAGAAGATGTGTATAGACTTATCCTTATATAGTATAAAAAAATCCCTAGTATGAACCATCTCTCAAAATATTTGACTATGACAAAATGGACTAAGTCATGCAAGCATGAATAAGCTATCCAAACATGATCTTGTTAAGGGATTGCCTAAGCTAAAATACGAAAAGATCACATTTGTGTGCCATGTATGAAAGGCAAAAAATAAGTATATTATTTAAGCCTACAAATGAAGTTTCAACCTTTAGGCCTCCAACCTTACCTCATTTAGATCTTTTTGGACCTATGAGAATCCAAAAGCTAAATGGAAAACATTATACTCTTGTCATTGTAGATGACTACTCTAGGTTAACTTTGGCAATATTTCTTGCATTTAAAAGCGAAACATTTAGATCATTTGAAATATTTCCAAAAGATAAAGATATATGCATTTTAAAAATTAGAAGTGATTATGGGGGAGATTTTGAAATGAACAATTCAAGCACTATTGTGAGGAGAATGGTATTGATAATAATTTTTCTAGTGCTAGAACATCAAAATGGGGTAGTTAAAAAGAAAAATAGATCTTTAGAAGAAATGGCTAGAATTATGCTATGTGACAAAAATCATTTGTTCTAAGCGATTATCACCTCATGCTACATGTTGAATAAGGATTCCATAAAGCTTATATTAAAGAAAACCCCTATGAGTTATACAAAGAAAGTAAACCAAACATTTCATATTTTCATATTTTTGGTAGTGCATGTCATATCCTTAACAATGATAATGACACTCTAGACAAATTTAATGGTAAGAGTGAGCAAGGAATTTTCTTAGGATATTCTACTCAAAGTAAAGCATATAAAGTATTCTAACCATTAAAAAAAAAAAATCTATTCTAGTTATAGTTGATGATATGAGCGTTGAAGATCCAAAACCTAAAGAAGACTGTGATAAAGAATTAGGAAAAATTTTTAAAAGCTCTCATTAGATCAAAATGAATCAAATCTATTAAATGATAATATGCTTAAATGCTTAATGAAGAAAATGTAGCTCATCAAGAAAGAGAACCATCATTTTCAAGAGACAAAATATGTAGAAGATAATGAAATCATAGAAGATCCTTATAAGGGAATAAGGACTAGAGCTTGTATTAGAAATGAATGTCAATATGTAGCTTACCTTTCTCAAATAGAACCTAAAAATATTAAGAAAGCCCTAAAAGATGAAAATTGGATTATTATCATGCAAGAAGAGATAAATCAATTTGAAAAAAATGAAATATGGTAATTAGTTCCAAGACCTAAAGATCACCTAACCAAATGGGTGTTTAGGAACAAAATAAATAAAAGTGAAATTGTTAGAAATAAAGCTAGATTAGTATCTCAAGAGTATAGTTAAGAAAAAGGGATAGATCATGATGAAATCTATGCTCCCATAGCAAGATTGGAAGCTATAAGAATGTTGTTGGCATTTGCATGCCACAAAATTTTAAACTATATCAAATGGATGTTAAGAGTGGTTTTTTAAAATGGTTATATAAATGAAGAAGTATATGTGGAACAACCTTCCAATTTTGAAAATCCTCAATATGAAAATCATATGTTCAAACTCACCAAGGCACTATATGGTTTAAATCAAACCCCTAGGCCATGGTATGAAAAACTTAGCAAATTACTCCTAGATGAAGGTTTTGAAAGAGGTCAAAAAAATACAACTATAACGCCCCATTCTCCTAGAACTGCCCGAGAAGAGGTGCTACGGGGAAATAAAATAAAACTAACTGATAAACTAAAATCTAATACCATAACTGAACATCTCAATCAACTGAAATAAATACTCTGAGTCAATATAAACTGAAAATCATAAACTCTGACTAAGGACAATCCCTCAACTAAAATATAAAATAATCTTAAACTGACAAGATACTATAAAACTAACAAACTCCCAGACCTCTTTGATCTTGAGCGGTTCCACGTACACACACTACTGACCACTGCTACTAGGCCCCATATCTGGTACTCCCCCGCTAAGATCTAAAATGGTGAAGAGTACAAGGTGAGCTACAAAGCTCAACAAGTAATAAGTTGAAAAGAATAACTGAAGCCGAATCGAAGAATATCGATACTAATAAATTACTTACTAAACTTGTACCGAGTATAATCACTATTTATTTGCATTCGTAAAAAAAAAATTAATACACATAAACTGTAAACTAAATGCAAGTAGGTAACTTTGGTTCATAGGCCCACACAATGTGTAATACATACTTGACTAATCTGAACCTTGCATATATAGAAACTGTAAGCATATATTGTGGGCAATAAGTGTAACACCCCACTCCAATCGAGGGGCGTTATAAATGCGAAAAACATCATCATGGATTTCATGGATATATATTTTTTTCATAAATATATAATACAGCGTCTGTATGTGAATAGTACATTAAGTAAGTTCCCAGGAAAGAGAGGTGGGTCACAAAGGGACACACCTAAATACCAAGTCTTTCTTTAGCCAGAACTTTCCTAGACATGCACTTCCATTGCATAACACTTAAATCCATAACTTCCTCAAAAATCCCGATTACCTTCTTAGCACATCAAACTTAAAATCATCAAGCTAAGACAGGTAATAATATCATAAATGTGGAAGCTAGATCGAAACCTGATATGGTACATAACCGAAATCATTTCCTTCATAATACCAAAATCGTACCATTGTCTAACATGACATCATCAAAATGAAAAGCATATAATCCAAAATACATGCTACGATCCACCTATAAGTTGTCGTCGGTCCTCGGCAATTCCTTTCTCTTTGCACTGTTGCCTTCACCTGGAACGTTGAATATTCTAGAGAAAAAAAGTCCAAAAATTAGATGCTGAATCATTTAAGTGAGAATTCAAAAACATTTTCATGAATGTATGCAAGACATGAAATAACAAAAAATCATGACAAAACCCGGCCCAAGAGAATCCCACAACACTTAACCCTAACCGGGGGAAATGCAATCTCTCTAAAGGTAACACAACCACATCGACACATTAGCATAACACAGCCCTAGCTTAAGAGGAAGCAACGTTAATGTATGAACCCGAGAACCACCCCGTCATCATTACATTCCCACTTAGAAACTTACGGAGCACGTCAGCACAAATCCTAGCCAAATGATGATCAACACCATCCTGGGAATCCACATCCACGTCGGAAACAATACTACCGCGCAAGGCATCTAGGGTGGTGCCTACTCGCAGCCCCGCCACTTGCCAGTCCGAGTTGGTGTCCACTCTCAGCCCTACCATTTGACGATTCACAAGGGTGGTGTCCACTCTCAGCCTAGGTCGCAAATAAGTATTTTCCCTTGGCACGCTTCCCTAGTGCTGTCACTTCAAGTGCCACATCATAAGTTGACATCCCATCCCATATGTACAACCCGTCACCCTAGGTTAATATCCCATAAAAACTCGCCAATGCCACAAAACATAACTCGATGCATCATATGAAACAACATTTCATGTACATAATTTATCGCACAAAATTGAATCCACATGCACAAAACATTTCAAAAGGAACCCACATGAAAACAACCATCACAGGTTAAAACCATTCACATGCAGTAAAACATTTGCATAGTAAAACAACTTTGGATAAACCAATTTTAGGGGTTAGAACTCTCACAAAACCAATTTTATGTAGGTAGAAACTCTCACCTTTGCCAAAATTCAGGATTCCTTGAAAAACGCGCACCAACTCAATTTGTGTGCCTGATCTCGATTTTTGTGTAAAACTAAAAATTTGCACAAATCACATCACTTTAATCCTTAAGACACCCTAATCAACATATAATCATCAAAACCTATTTTTCTCATAATTTCTCCATTTTTATATCAATCTTTCTTCCATTTTTGCCTCTAAAAATCCAAATAAATATCTCCAAAACTATTTTCTCTAGTCTTTCTTCACAACAAATCATAATATCCATATAACTTCAAGAGAAAATTATTGAACTTAGCCGGATGCTGCGATTTCATGCAAAATGAGGCTATTTGTTGCTAAAATCGAGACACCAAGAAGTCCAAATCCAAATACTTTTGCACAAGCCTCTAGAGCTTGATTTTAGAGGAATTTATTAACTTTTTTCAGAATTTTCTGTTCCCGAACGTGCCCTCACGCGCCCCAAGAAGTTACTCCACGTGCCCCCACTCGCGAGGCCCAGTTGGCGCGTGTCCCACACACGCCGATCGTCTTCTTCCTCAGCTCACCGAATAGCAACGCCGATCTCTGGTTTTTTAGCCATATCTCCTTCATCCGAACTCCGATTGACCCCCGTTTGATTGACCCCCTGAACTTCATCCGAACTCAACTCCCGTTTGATTGGAAAAATCTCTTAAACGCTAATTAAATAAGGAATTAAATAATTTCTTAATAAATTCTAGACCCTCTAATGGGTCATTACATCCCCAACTTAAGTACGCTTAACCCGGGAGTCCTTTGCCTACATTTAGTCCAAAAGATATCCAACCGGTGTTGTTTCCTTCCTTACTTATCCTCGATATATACTACCCTTCTCTAGGCTCTTGCAGTATTACATTCTTCCCCCCCTTAAGCACATGATGTCCTCGTCATGCGACTTTACAACTGGTCCTAGCTCTCCCCCATCCAATGTCCCCGGTCCTGGTCCAGTACCCCCAGCCTTAGGCTAGTACACGGTCTCCAGTCCAGTGCCCCGAGCCTTTGGCTAGTACACAGTCCCAACACACAACCCGGATTGTTCTGATACCACCTGTAACATTCCGCATCGAGCGATAGGAAGGAACGGAACAACTTACCTTAATGAACCTACGCGAACTTACCAGGGGTCACCCATCCTTAAGCTTCCCTAGCTCAAGCATGCTTAACCCTAGAGTTCTTTGCCTAAATTCAGCCTAAAAGGTATCCAGGTAGTGTTGTTTCTTTTCTTACTTATCCTCGATATACACTACCCTTTTCTAAGCTCTTGGGGTATTACAAGCATCCTAACCGAGCGAGATTCATGGACTGATTATACTCACAAGACTCCATAGTTGTGTATAATCTAATATGTTGTGATCAAGGTAGCATATCAGATCCAATCTGACATTGGAAAGCTTTCCAATCTCATGCTTACCCTAGCCAAGGAATTTTCAATCACCACCAACATAGACAATATAGGATGTATGCCTCCATCCAATGGAGGTTAACGGATCCCATCAATGAACATCTGCCTCCATACACCACTGTACAGAGACCACACAAAGAGCATTCCCACCTTTTACACGAGATGGTTCTGCTCAATGGCAAATCCCTAACACCAATGCACAAGACACTGTGTCGCCTCTAGTCTGAGAACCAAATACACAATTGAGAGCCAGCAACAAATCATTAATCCTCTAAGCCATGTGATTTTTCGCAGGCATCACATTCAGTGGATATTCTACCAATACCGTCCCACGTGTCTATTAAATGCATCCCATGCAATGTGGCATGTGACTCCCCACTCCATTCTCATTAGCATCCTATGCTAATAATGGTAGTAGCCCACGTGTCAGTCCACTAATCAATAAATTATATTCCCCTTCTGATAACTCTAAGGATCGAGAATTCCTTTAAGAAATCCTAAACTAGAAATCCAAGTCACATAGTCTCAACCCCTTGAGAGTATGAACTCTATCAGGAAATCTAGGGACTCGTTCATAAAGGTGATATGGAGATATATGAATGAAGATATGATCTTCTATTAATATAAAAAATACATCAACAATGCCACTCACTTACATCTCATGAAGTGTAAATCTAACATTTAGGGCATTATCACTAACAAACTCCTACTTGCACTAATGCTAAATTACAAGCAACAACTTTTGAATTATTGCATGGTATCCAATACTCATCTTCTGAAAATGGCAATCCAGTTGAGCCTGAGTCAAAGCTTTAGTTAATGGGTCAATAACATTCTTTAATGATGCCACCTTCTGCAGTTGCATGTCCCCATGTGCTACAATCTCTCGGATTAGATAGAAGCGACGCTCAATGTGTTTAGACTTCTGGTGAGACCTGGGCTCCTTGGCATGTGCAATAGCCCCATTATTGTCGCAATACAAAGGTATCAACAACTCAATGGATGAAACCACACCCAATTCAGATATGAACTTCCTCATCTAAATAACTTCCTTGGTTGCATCACATGTTGTCACATACTCTGCCTCCATGGTGGAATCCACAATTATATCATGCTTGGAACATTTCCATCTAATTACTCCACCATTCATGACAAAAACAAACCCAGATGTGGATTTCCTATCATCCACGTCAGATTAAAAGTCTGAATCTATGAACTTGTCTAAACAAAGATCACCTCATCCATAAGCCAGAACCATATCCCTAGTCTTTCACAAGTACTTCATGATACGTTTCACGGCCACCTAGTGTTCCTCACCTAGGTCAAACTAATATCTACTGATAACACTTACCACATATGCGATATCAAATCTCGTACATAGCATAGTATACATGAGGCTCCCCACTGCCAAAGCATAAGGAACTTTCTTCATGCACTGCCTTTCCTACAAAATATGCAAAGACATCCTCCTAAAGAATGGAACTCCATGCCCAATTGGTATTAACCCTTTCTTAGAGTTCTCCATGCTAAACATCTTTAACATCTTGCCTATGTGTAAGCTTTGGGAAAGACCAATTCATCTCCTTGCTCAATCTCTTTAAATGCAGATTCCCAAGATGTTGGTCACATCTCCTAAATCTTTCATGGAGAATTTACTAGACAACAAAACCTTAGTCGACATCAACATGCCAACATCTTTCCCCATAAGGAGAAGGTCATCCACATACAAGATAAGATAGGCTCTTGTGCTCCCATTTACTTTCTTATATATGCAAGGCTCATTTGGATTCTTTACGAAACCAAACTCTTTGATTTCATAATCAAAATGGATATTTTAAGAGCATGATGCCTACTTGAGGCCATAAATGGACCTCCTCTACAAGCAAACCTGATTAGGGTTGCCTGACTAGAATCCCTACAACTATTCAGTGAATATATCTTCTTCAAGATAATCATTCAAGAACATCGTCTTAATATCCATCTGTCAAATCTCATAATCACAATGAGCAAAAACGACTAACATAATCCTGATGGACTTAAGCTTATCGACCGATAAAAGGGTATTTTCATAGTCAACTCTTTGAACTTTTGCACATTCCATCAGCCCCAATCTTCCTCTTATAGATCCATTTACATCATGTGGGAACAATTTCCTTAAGAGGATCCACCAAAGTCCAAACCTAGTTGAAATACATAGATTCCATTTCCACCTGCATAGCCTCCAACCATCTCTTGGAATCAATATCAAATATCGCTTCTTCATAGGTGGTAGGATCAACCATGAGATCACCCTCGCCATACAAGAACATTTCTTGCATCACCTCCATACTAACCTATAACACCTCCATACTAAATCCATATCGTTCTTGAGGACAAGATACTCTACCAGACCTACAAAGTGCCTCGGGGATGACATTTGTAACGCCCCACTTTCCAAAATACGCAACAATGCGAAATATAAACTGACATCGCCTTCAAGCGTTATGGAAACCTTTGCCAACAAAAGCATTTGGATCGAACCTGCAAGCTTAACGAAAGCTAAATAAAGGGGTTCCCACTGGATTCCTTTATATGTACAGGAAATGCATACAACTTTCAATAAACCCAAAAGACACAACTCACTACTTATAGTTATAACTATAAAACATGCCCAAGCTAGCGAATAAACCCTCATCATGGCAATTTCCCCAAACAACATTTGAAGTGCATCAATTGAGATATTACACCCACACAACTCTTAGTACAATTGTAGGACACCCACACATTTAATACAAGCTTGAGCATCCTAGCTGCTATTACAATACATCACTTGAATTACATAATGAAATAAAACCCCAAGCTAGCTGTAAAACCCAAGGCTAGCCAAGCACCACCTTTTTGCCCTTGCTCGAACTAGAACCTGGAACACTTGGCACTTTTGATAAACCTGGGACGTTGAATGTCCCAGGGGTATGAAACATCCGAGTTAGATAATAACATCTAAGTGACTGACTCAGAAAATGAGAGTACATGCGTGCAAATGCAATAACACCATTATGAAATCCACCCCTGTGGTAGCAATGCCAAGGTGTTGCAATCACCCATGTGATCATCATAGTCACTCCTGGCTCACTGTAAGAGCACGAGATCTTCCATGATGTCCCAACAACTAGCCATAGTCACCACAACAAACATGATATGTGACAAAGTAGAAGGAATATGCATAACCAAGGAAAAATATGATATACAAGCCAACATCCACACACAAGTGAAGAAACAAATGCTCAAAGTGTCACAAAACATGCAGGAATCACTCGCCTTGACCGATTACCTTAGGAAGCATGGTTTACAACGAGCGGGATGGGTTTTCTCATAATTTTCTTACTGCTTGGCATGAATTTTGAGAAAGACCCAAAAACTCTATCGATGCTCGTTCTCCCTTGATTTTCTCCCTTCTTTTGATAGCGTTTCCTCTCTCAAATTCACTTCCTTTTCCTCCTTGCTTGGTGCCCAAAATGAATAACCCCAAAGCCCTTATTTATAGGAAACTCTAACAAACCAAATTGTGCCACGTGTCGCGTCATCATGAGACTTCAAATCCTATCTCCTAAGTGGCTAATGAATGCTTACCACATGTCCTTAGGGATAAGGTTTGGAGACTCTTGGAGGCTTAAGTAATCTTGGAGGCTAAGCAAAAGACTTGGAGAAGACTTGGGGAAGACTTAGACTTTAAGCAAAAACTTAGGGAAGACTTGGACTTGGACTTCAAAACGATCCAAAGCTCCATTTGATTTGAGTTTGAAATCCAAGATATTTTTAAGATATATTTTAAGGTTTCAACAAACAACGCTTTGGCCCAAACTTTTCACGTAACTGCACTTAGACCCTTTACAACTTGGTCCCCGGGCCATTTTAATTGCACTCTTTGGTCCCTGAAAATTATACAAATTACGCTAATACCCCAAGGTTTTAGGTAAATTACATTTTTACCCAAACTTCAATATTTACGATTTTGCCACTGGTTCAAAAACTAAACCTTTGTCTCAAGGCTTCTATAATCCCTTGAAATTACCTATTTCCTCAAGTATTAGAAGCTAATAATCTCATATATTATATTATATTTGAGTTTGAAAATCTGGGGTGTTACATCCTCCCCCCTTAAAAATAAATTTCGTCTTCGAAATTTCACCACATTTCTCAAGATTATGGTGTCCCCAAAACACCTTCCCTAAGAGATATCATCCCACTCCCCAAGACCCACATCATGGTGGATAACGTACTTGGTTGGGTGTGCCTCACCCAGCATTGTTGCCCCAACTTCTGGCCTTAGGCACCTGAATTTGACTTGGAAATCAAAGTATTTTATCTGAAAATAGTTGTCGAGGTTTTACCCATTCCCAATTGACTCCCTCCACAAGTCTTATCACGGACACTACTATTCTGATGAATCTCTCTTCGAATAGATTGTTAATCTAAAATGCTTTCAACCATTTACAGACAGTTGGGGATCCTATCACAATGCTCTAGGCCTTTGGGACTTGGATTCTAGTCCCAACTTAATAGCCACGGTGCTGCCCAAACTTTGTCATATGACCGTCTCCGCAGTCCACTAAGTAGCTATGACTCATGGGTCTCACACCCTTACCGAGAGCCAGCCTACAAGCTTCTCCAGTAATTAGTCACAAGCCTATCACTAGTTCTTTGCCTTGGTCCTTAGGCTCAGATCCGTTGTTATAGGCCACACACCCATGGTGTTATTGTTAGGCTAGAGCCTCCTGCCCCATCTCTGAGAGTTGTAATTGACTCGACTCCTATCACTTCTGATACTTCTCTCAGTACCAGCCTAAATCTCCAAATCATGGGTGACACAACACTACTCACAATTTCCCTTCTACTGGAACCCATGCTCCCAAGTGTACCAGAGTGTATCTACTACCGCATCATCCGATATACCAACAAGGTAAGATTCAAGCTAATCAAACCAAAGCCAGCCACCCATAACTATTGGGATATACAACTGTTTGCATACTAAACCAAAGGTCAGGTCGGTAACTAGAGTAAAATTTCCCTTCCCCAAAGGCCAAATCTAGGGATCACACAACCCCATGCATACTGTTCTAGGAAACACGCTTCCCTGAGCAAGCCCATATCACAACACTTTCCTTCATCATGAAAACATACCATTCATAGTTACAACCTACCTCGACATACGTATGTAACCACAATTTCATCACCCTTCTCACGCACAAAGTTTAGAATCTGCAAGCCCACACAACTTATTCTGCAGAAGTCATTTTCCTGATACCTCAGTTGTCGCTTCCAACCTTATACTGCCTCGATCTTTGGAAGACTTATGGCCAACTTGTTCTCTTAGAAAAATTACCTGCAATGTCTTTAAGATAATCCTCAAGTATTGCTCGATTTCCCTGCAGGCTAAGTATCAAAATATACTCAACCAATACAATCATAAACCAATCCAAGTACGATTTGAACACCTATTCATCAAACCCATACAGCCTATAGGTGCGTTGGAATCACCAAATACTCATAATATCTGTAACACCCCAATTCTCGGGAGGGCGTTACGTAACGTAAGATTCCGGAGATATATTTTTTTTTTCCAAATAAACAACAGAAACTCAACATAAACCATTCCCCGAAGATCCCGTTACACCTTCTCAGTATATCAACTATGAACCATCAATAAACCAAGACAGGTTCACCAACACAAATGTGGAAGCTAGATCGAACCTTAACGGGTCATAATCGAAACCACTTTATTTATAATATAAAGTTGCACCAACGCTTACATGATGTTCTCAAAATAAACAACATAACTAAAAGGATATAATATAAAACATCCTCTAATCGTCGTCACTCGTTGGCAATTCCTTTTCTCTTCGCACCGCTGCCTTCATCTGGAACGTTTGAATATTCCAGGGACATAGTCCAAATTAGATGTTGAATCATCTAAGTGAGGGTTTAAAATCGCATTTTTCATGAATGAATGCGAGAGATGAAATAAACCAATACACCCGGTAAGCCCTAGCCCAAGAGAATCCCCAGGGCTTAACCCTACCACGGGAAAAGAGCAATCTCTCTAAAAGTTATGCCACCATACCGACTCGACGACACGACGCGATTCTAGCTTAAATGGGGTTGCCAACGCGTCTCACCAGAATACGTTCCCACCTTAAGCATCCAGGAACCACCATACAATCCTAACTCCAAAATTTCACATGGACCACCTAGTCATCCTAGTGCAACTTCCCTAGCCAAACGGCCTGGCACGGAAACCAAGGCGGCTATCCTAACATGCACACCAGCATCAGATACCCCTATTATTCCGTCACGCCCTTGGAGAATTACAGCTACACTATCCAAACAACATCCTAGGCTGACATCCCACATGAACAACATAGTATGGACCACCTAATCGTCCTAGTGCAACTTCCCTGACCAAATAGTCTGGCACGAAAACCAAGACGGCTATCCTGACATGCACACCAGCATCAGATACCCCTATTATTCCGTCACGCCCTTGGAGAATTATGGCTACACTATCCAGACAACATCTTAGGCTGACATTCCATACGTACACATAAAACTTAAGACAATGCCACATTTCACAATTCAAAGCATCATATAAACAACAGTTTTATAAAATGCAATGCACAAGTACAAATCGTTTAGAGACAAACCTCCCTCACAAAACCAACCGTCACCGATTATCATTTGCATGCAACAAAACCATTTGCATGAACAAGTCAAGTTTGATAGTGAACAACTCACAGTAAACAAGTTTTGGGGGCGAACACTCACAACTTAAAACCAAGTTTTCAGGTAGAACACTCACCTTGAACGAAACTCAAAACACCTGGAATCTTGTACCCATCCTCGATTTTCGTGCAACTCCTCAAGTCTTTTAACCAAACCACCTCCTTACACGTCCTCACATTCTGCCCAAGTGCTCTGCACGTGTGATGCTTCGCATATGCTTAAAAAGCCCTATATCCACTAAACCCGAAGCACTCTTGTCTAGCACGAACTTCTCACAATTTTGAATGAGAAACCTTTGGCTATGAACCTCTATTTGTAGGTTTTGGAAAACTTAGCCACTAAGAAACATATATTCTGCAATTATTTCAAATCTTTCAAAATCTTTTACAATCATTCCAAATCTTCTAAAGATCTTCTGCAATTATTGTAAATCTTCTAAGATATTATATAATCATTACCAAATCTTCTAAGATATTCTGCAATCATTCCAAATCTTCTAAGATTTTATATAATCATTACCAAATCTTCTAAGATATTCTGCAATCATTCCAAATCTTCCAAGACATTATATAATCATTACCAAATCTTCTAAGATATTCTGCAATCATTCTAAATCTTCTAAGATCTTCTGCAATCATTGTTATCCGAATTAAATCTTATCCAAATCAAATCATATCCAACAAAATCTTATCCAATCAAATCTTATCAAATCTTGTCCAAATCTTATCCTTAAAGTCATCATGAGCCTTCATCTTATCTCTAACGTCATCATGAGACTTCATCTTATCTCTAATGCCATCATGACACTTCATCCTTATCTCTAAAGTCATTTATGAGGATTTTCTTGAATCTCCCAAATGCCCCTAATAAAAAGATTTCAAGAATTACACTTTGGCCCGAACTTTTAGATAATTGCACTTTGACCCTTTTCAACATGGTCCCCGGACTAATTTTTAATTGTATTTTAGTCCCTGAAGAATGGGTTAATTACGCTAATACCCCTAATTTTTAGGTAAATTACACTTTTACCCGAACCTCGAAAATTATAATTTTGCCCCTGGCTCAGAAATTGAACTTTTATCTCCAAACATCTGCAATCCCTTAAAATATCTTATTTCCTCAAGTATTTGAATCTAAAAATCTCGAGTATTACATCCCTTACGATCATTCGATTTTCTCAACCTGGTAGATAGTTGTACCAAAAACTATTCCCGATCCAACTTCTTTTGATGCCTAAAATCATAACTCGAATCACTCGTCGATACTATACCATTTTCCTTGGCTATCTAGTATCCGGGGTACTCCCTCTAACTAATTCGGCCGTCCTGTGACAGTGTACCCTATAGTCTCATTTTTTCGCAAATTCCATTTATGCCCTTCATCAAATATTATTTATAACCTCAAACTATTCCCGAGTATTACAATATCCGTAACAGGATCTAGAGCAACTTTGCTACGCCTTCCTTTTAATCCTCAACGAATATATCATTCTCATATTCCAAATGTTTATAAGCAATTAGACAATATAATAGTCTCCCAAGCATTTATTATTTAAAATCCTCAAGATCTTAAGTCCATCAAACACCTATAAAACATTCGTTAATCCTAACGAACCGTAAATCAAAATGTCTTCAAAACCCATTTAGTCTCCCAGAATTCCATCTAAAGGTTTCTTTTCCCTAGATACTTACAAGTCTTGTTCCACAAAACAAACATCTCCCAACTTATATGTTGGAATTCCATGAACTAGGTACCTACTAGATTTTACCAAATTTGGAAATCTCAATTCAATTAACTCCCAAAATTCTTGCAAAATAAGTAGTCTCCCAAACGATTACTTAGTACTCTCAAAACTCCAAGTTTATCAAATCCATGTAATTCAAATAAGTTTCAACTAAAATATCCCCAAGTAATCTTCAAGTAAGGAAGATGTCTCCCAAAATCACATAAGTCATTCAAGATTTTTGGTAGGGGTTTAATTTCACCAAGTGACTAGAATACTTACTCATACCAAGTCCCGTCCTGTAAAACAATTAGGCATCTCCCAAACAATTATTACCTAGAATCCTCGAGATTCCAAATTTGTCAACTCCTGTAACCTAACCATTAGTACGAGACTCTAACGAACCATATATGGGTATATTTCCAAAATCCAATTAGTCGCCCAAGACCTCAAATCCATCAATTTCCTATAAACAGTTGTTGATAAGAAATTCTAACAATCCTCAAATCAAAGTACTTACTCGTTGGACTTTACCATAGTCATTGAAACAACATCAAATGCCATGTAACCCATCCTATCACCAAAGCCCCAAAGATTAGTAACATCAATTAAAGCATCTCATCTTACTATTTTACCTTCTAGGATCCTCAAAACAACCATATAATCTATCATGTCATCAAGGAACCCCAAAGTTAGTACCATCAGATATATCTCTTGAATCCTAAAATTTCTGCAAGAAATAAAATAATCTTCCAAAGAAACCCCCAAAATCCTCAAATTGTCATAGGGTCTTCATGACCTTGATTCCATTTATTCCTCGAGTTTCAAGAATTCTCATAAATAATGACTTACAAAAGAACCTCTCAAAATCCTCGAGACCTAGATCCACCAGGTTTTCGCATCTTACCCAACTTACTTATTCATCAGATCATGTTGTCCTTAACAAGGATAACCTCAAACAACGTGTAACCTATCCTGTCATCAAAACTCAAAGATCAACAATAGGAAAACATCATACAATGTTATTTACATTTATCGTATTTGTACACGTATATAGACTCCTCATTTCACTATTTTGTCCATTCAGGTACATCTACATACAATCCTTTATCTCGCAAAACCAAAAATAATTCTTCCTTGGTTTTGGATCTATACCTGTCATAGATCAAAACATCCTCAAAGTTAGTCAACTCATATCTAAATCAAAACCACAAAGCCACCACAACCCATAATATCCTCAAAGTTAGTTAAATCAAAATCTAAACCCAAATAATATATTTAAGCTCTGATACCAACTGTAATGCCCCACTTTCCAAAATACGCAACAATGCGAAATATAAATTGACAATAAACCCAAAATCAAGGGAAGCGTTTGGATCGAACCTGAAAGCTTAACAAAAGCTAAATAAAGGGGTTTTCATTATATTCCTTTATATGTACAGGAAACGCATACAACTTTCAATAAACCCAAAAGACACAACTCACTACTCGTAGTTATAACTGCAACATATGCCCAAGCTAGCGAATAAACCCTCATCATGGCAATTTCCCCAAACAACATTTGAAGTGCATCAATTGAGATATTACACCCACACAGCCCTTAGTACATTTGTAGGACACCCATACATTTAATACAAGATCGAGCATCCTAGCTGCTATTACAATACATCATTTGAATTACATAATGAAATAAAACCCCAAGCTAGCTGCAAAACCCAAAGCTAGCCAAGCACCACCTTTTTACCCTTGCTCGAACTAGAACCCGAAACACCTGGCACTTCTGATAAACCTAGGACGTTGAATGTCCCAGGAGTATGAAACACCCAAGTTAGATAATAACATCTAAGTGAGTGACTCAAAAAAGGAGAGTACATGCGTGCAAATACAATAATGCCATTATGAAATCCACCCCTGTGGTAGCAATGCCAAGGTGTTGTAATCACCCTCGCAGTCATCATAGTCACTCATGGCTCACCATAAGAGCATGAGATCTTCCATGATGTCCCAACAACTAGCCACAATCACCACAATGAATATGATATATGACAAAGCAGAAGGAATATGCATAACCAAGGGAAAATATGGCATGTAAGCCACAAAGGCATGATATGAAAGCCAACATCCACACACAAGTGAAGCAACAAATGCTCAAAGTGTCACAAAACATGTAGGACTCACTCGCCTTGACCGATTACCTTAGGAAGCACGGTTTACAACGAGCGGGATGGGTTTTCTCATAATTTTCTTACTGCTTGGCATGAATTTTGAGAAAGACCCAAAAACTCTATCGACGCTCATTCTCCCTTGATTTTCTCCCTTCTTTTTGGCAGCGTTTCCTCTCTCAAACTCCCTTCCTTTTCCTCCTTGCTTGGTTCCCAAAATGAATAACCCCAGAGCCATTATTTATAGGAAACTCCGACGAACCAAATTGTGCCACGTGTCACATCATCATGAGACTTCTAATCCTATCTCCTAAGTGGCTAATGAATGCTTGCCACATGTCCTTAGGGATAAGGTTTGGAGACTTTTGGAGGCTTAAGTAATCTTGGAGGCTAAGCAAAAGACTAGGAGAAGACTTGGACTTTTAGCAAAGACTTAGAGAAGACTTAGAGAAAAGACTTGGACTTGGACTTCAAAACGATCCAAAGCTCCATTTGATTTGAGTTTGAAATCCAAGATATTTTGAAGAGATATTTTAAGGTTTCAACAAATGACGCTTTAGCCAGAACTTTTCACGTAACTGCACTTAAACCCTTTGCAACTTGGTCCCCAGGCCATTTTAATTGCACTCTTTGGTCCCTGAAAAATGGACAAATTATGCTAATACCCCAAGGTTTTAGGTAAATTACATTTTTACTCGAACTTCAATATTTACAATTTTGCCACAGGCTCAGAAACTGAACCTTTGTCTCAAGGCTTCTATAATCTCTTGAAATGACCTATTTCCTCAAGTATTAGAAGCTAATAATCTCAGGTATTACATTATATTTGAGTTTTGAAAATCTAGGGTGTTACACATTTGACAGACCGACTAGTTTATCCTCTTGACTAGGTTGGATCTACACCCTGGAAGACTCATCTTCCAAATCTATCTTCCTCCCAATGCCACTTTCCTGAAGAAACTCATTCTCCAAGAATATAGCATCTCGACTAATCAAGACTTTATGATAGCTAGGAAAATAGAACCGGTACCCTAAAGAATCCTTAGGATACCCCACAAATCTACCTTTGTTAAAGCGAGCCTCCAACTTATCTATTTTAAGCTTATATACAAAAGTCAGACAACCCCATTGTAACGACCTGAAGATCGGGCTGATATTAATAAATAATTCAGTATTACTTTATGTCTCATAGGTAGAATTATTTGTTAAGTTAGTTTGGGATTCAGTGTAGTGTGAATAAGTATGTATTTTACTGTTTTGGGAGACTTAGGAAAATAGTAATTGAGGTTTAAGAGTGATGGTGGAGGAGTATTAGGAATGTTAGAATGTGGGATTCAGATGAGGGAGGAAGCATCCAAATGAGAGCAAGGCCATCCAGATGGCTTGACGGCATTCAAATGTAGTGTCAGTGAGGTTGATTCGAATTCTACAATGAGCAATCTGGATTAGATGTGAGCAATTCGGATTGGGTGTGGAGTAATTTGAATTGCTTATTTTACTGTGTGCGGTTTTTAACTTGTAACCCAATTTTAACCATGATGCAGCTCAAATATCTCAAAACTCAAAACATGAAAATTGTAGATCTTTCTCTTGTTACTCCATAACTTCTTAAATAACCTTAATCTGAGCTCAGAAGAGGGAGTTATTCCCAAAATTAGAAAAGGTGTCAAAACTACCCAGAATCCATTTTTTAGCAAATTAAACCCTCATATCTAAATAGCCACCCTTCAATCCGAATGAGCCAAGTGTAAAATTGGGTGAGCCATATGAATGGCTCACTATTGCATCCGAATGTCTCTTGCATCCCTTAAGTCTCGCGTCTAATTTCTCCCACACACTACGAATACATGTATATATATATATCATCAGAACTGCCATTGACTCATGAAACATATAGAAGATTCTAGATTGGAAAATAAGAAAGGAATTTAGGAAAATAAATGAAATGATAAAGATAACTTATGAAGAAAGTATAAAAGAAAAAGTTTGTGGGGAATATCACTCGAACAAAGCACTCTCTCTTGTAAGTCTCTGGAACGTTTCAAACCCTCTTTCTCTTCCTCAACACCAAGCCAAAATCTACCGCTCAAGGGATCTCTAGCCTCTATCAAGCATCACAAAAGGCTAAAGTAGGTAAGTTCTTCCCATTCCTTTCCTTTTCCTGAAGTTTATTTCTCTACAAGCTTGGTTAAGGCTTTTGGAGGTTTGGTGGAAACGCCCCCAGTTAATCTTAGGGGTGATGAGAGAAAGTCCATAAGATTGATTTACGTCCGTGAAGGAGTACTTGAGGCTGTATAACATAGGAGAAATACACATTGTTATTCTCATTAGGTCGTGGGTTTCACACGGCTGTCATTTAAATACCTTGGGTTCAGCCTCCGTAAATGTTTTGATAGCTAGGAGGGGCTTGTTCTTCCCCTCTATTCTTAAGGAATGGTGATGTTGCTGGAAAGTTTGCATGCAAACCTTGTCTCTTCCCCATGCCCTGTTACCGGTTCATATGCCTAAAAATATTTTATCTTACCTTGAGACTTGAGCATGAAGTTCCTTTGTAATTTTGGTACTTTTCAGTAACTGTGACAGCCCTGAATATGAATTGAGAACAATTTCTAAATTTGGCATGTACTTCCTACCATGGCATGTCTTGAATGTATGGTAATTGTGCATCATGAGCACGTCTTGGCTTGATCTCTAGCATCATATCTCATGAGTGAGCACGAACATAGACTTTTATTTATGTCACATGTGTAATTTGTATGTGGCCACTTTATGTATTGTATGTGCATTGAAAAGACATGGACAAAGATTATATACCGCCGAGATATATCCCCCAAAACCAGTAGGCATTAGCCTGGCTAGGGTTACGCTCCTGTGGTGATGACTAAGAGACGCACTCATTGGTGATGACCATGGGTGAGATTATATGTATATGTATGGCTATAGCCAAGTATATGAGATGGGACCTATAGTCCACATGTTATCACTGCTTCTATGGCTGCAGATATCAGCTACGGGCCGATATGTGTTATGATGCATTTTATATTACTATGTGAGGCCACTGGCCAGTTATGTGTTTACCGGCTTTCATGTGTTATGCATGACATTATCTTCATGGGTAGGTGTGTGGTTTATGTGTTATGATCTATCATCCACATATATATGCTTATCACATACCACCCACCATACTTGTATCACATTACTATCTGCCACATTTTTCCTTCTTGTTTCTTATACTTGCTGAGCTTTGTAGCTCACTTTGTACTCTCCACCATTCTAGGTAAAGGTAACGAAATAGCTAGCGAGGAGTCAAGCATGAAGGATGGGTAGAAAAGTGTGTGTACGGGTCTACTCTCACATCAAAGGTCTTGGGAGATTTTGTTTGTGATTGTTTAGAATGTTTTTTGTATAACGTAGCTTGAATGGAATTGTGTTTGTAACCTTTAAGGTTTTTGTTTTAGTTTAAATTTTATGGGGGATATAAGATGTATGTTTACATGTGGCTAGTTATTGATCCTTTCATGATCCGTAGTGCTCTCTCTTCTAGGTTTTCCCGAGGATAGGGTAGCTTGGGGGAGGGGTGCTACAAAGTTGGTATCAGAGTAGTCGAGAGAAGACCCGCGCCCATAGGATATTAGGTAGAGTTAGGAGACAGTCCTTCAATATGCGCTTTTAGCAGAGCTTGATAATTGTGAATTAGATTCTAGTTTTAGTATGTGTTCAGGGATATAAGTGCTTGCCAAGGACAACCATGGACTCGAGGTCAAGGACGAGCTACAACTGTCCCTAATACAGCATCTAAGGCTATACCTGAGGCTTCAGAAGGGTCAAGTGGTGATTTGCGCCAAGGGATGGCCGCAATGCAAGGTACCCTAGTTGGGATTTTGCAAGGTATTAATAGGTTGGTAGATAATCAACCTAGACAGGAGCAAATGAAAGTGGAAGAGCTCATAGTGAACCCTGGAGTGCAAGGAGTAGGAAGTAGAGATGGAGGTCAATTGTTGAAGAACTTCATGGCACTTCGACCACCTGAATTTTCTAAAGGGACAGATGTAGCGGTGGAAGAGAATTGGATGCTTTCTATAGAAAAGCACCTTCGATTTATAGGGTGCACAGAAGCCCAAAAAATGCAATTAGGCACATTCCTTCTTAGAGATGGTGGGAGACAGTCTGCCAGAGGTATGGGCATAGGGAGCCTACTTGGGTAGAATTCCAGAATGTGTTTAATGAGGCTTATTGTCGAGCATGGGACAAAGAGAAAAAAGTGTATGAATTCATTGAGTTGATGCATGGCAACAAGACAGTGGCTCAATATGAAGCTGAGTTTACAACCTTAACCAAGTATACCCTTGATTTGATTTCTACAGAGAAGAAGAAAGCTTCCAAGTTCTAGCGAGGACTATGCCTAGAGATCCGACATGCATATGGCGGTGTGAGAGTCACAAATTCCCCCACAATAGTGTAGAGGGCTTGTGCCATTGAGCATGATCTTGGAGAGTGGGAAGTAGCTTTGTTGCTATGGAGAGTCCCCAGGTGTAGGGTCGAGTCTTTGCTCTTATAATAGCTGAGGCAGAGAACGGCTCTGGTACTATTCAAGGTATTATTTCCTTATATAAGCATGATGTTCAGGTACTTTTTGATACAAGGTCTACCCATCCCTTCATCTCATTGCATACCACATGTTATGTTCCTCATTCTCTGATTTCTTTGCCATTCCATTTGGTGGTGTCCACTCCAAGAGGTAATGAGTTATGGGGTAACGACATGCTTTTCGACTGTAACATTGAAGTCCATGATAGGAAATTGCCAGGGGACTTAGTGATTTTGGATCTTAAAGATTTCGACCTTATATTGGGAATGGATTGGCTATCATGTCATTATGATAAGGTTGATTGTTGTCAAAAGGTCATTTATTTTGAGTCTCCCTTTCAGCCTACCCTTGTGTATAGAGGTGTCCAGCCCATGTCAATGAACCCCATGATTTTAGTGATAAAGGTTGAGAAGTTGATGCATTAGGGTTGCAAAGCTTATTTGGCATTTGTGACAACCGAGGGTGGGAGCAGTACACTAGTAACAGAGGTACCAGCTATATGTGACTTTCTCGATGTGTTTCCTGATGAGCTTCTAGGTTTACCACCTCACAGGGAGGTAGAGTTTTTAGTGGAATTTATACCGAGTACCCAGCCTATTTCGAAGACCCTGTATCGAATGGCGCCTAACGAACTAAAATAGTTGAAGGTCCAGTTGCAAGAATTGATGGAGAAGGGATTTATTTGCCCTAATACTTCATCATGGGGTGCCCTAGTCTTATTTGTGAGGTAGAAAGATGGATCTTTGAGACTATGTATAGATTATCACCCGCTGAATCAAGTAACAGAGAAGAATAAATGTCCCCTTCCCAGAGTTGATGATTTGTTTGACCAGTTACATGGAGCTAGGGTTTTCTCCAAGATTGATTTAAGATTGAGGTATCAGCAGGTGAGAGTCATGGATGAAGATATTTAGAAGACAACGTTCCAGACTCGCTATGGTCATTACGAGTTTGTTGTGATGCCATTCGGTCTGACAAATGCCCCTGTAGTATTTATGGGCTTGATGAATTGGGTATTTCAAGCGTACTTAGATTAGTTTGAGTGTCTTTATAGATGGCATTCCGGTGTATTCTCCCAGTCCTAAGGATCATGTTGTACATCTATCTATGGTACGGGGGAAGCTTAAAGAGGAGCAGTTGTTTTTAAAGTTCAGTAAATATGAATTTTAGCTTCACTAGATAGGGTTCTTAGGTCATATCATTTCAGGAGATGGCATAGCCGTGGATCCTGAGAAAATTAGAGTTGGTGTGGATTGGCTCAAGCCTACTACAGTGACTGAAATTCGACGTTTCTTGGGACTGGCCAGCTATTATAGGAGATTCATCGAGGGCTTTGTTAGGTTGTCTTCTCCTATGACAAAATTTACTCATAAGATACCCAATTTAATTGGACAAATGAGTGTGAAACTGCATTTCAAGAGTTGAAGAGGAAGTTAATTACCACTGTAATACTCGAGAATTTGAAAAGGACTCAAGAGTAAATTATCTCAGGCAAAAGTGAAATTTGTAGATAAATTGATGTTATAGGGTAATTTCTTACCGTTATGAATGAACGAATCGACTGTAGGGAGTACCTTGGAGTTGAGATGTCAAAGGAAAATGGTATGGTATTGACAAGTATTTCGATACATGATTTATGGCATCGAAAGAAATTGGATCAGAAACGATTTTCAGTACAGTTGAAATAAAACTGTGATTTAGGTTGCAAAATCGAATAATCATAGGGGACTTCCAGGTAATCAACAGAACCTTTAGGAGGTTCATATTCGGTATGTAGAATAACCCTTCATTGGTTTTAGGAAGAAACAAAAGGGTTTATAGCCAAAATGAAGGTTTGGGCCTAAGTGCAATTTTCTAAAATTGCCAAAGGGAGGTCGAAATGATGTTTTTTTCAGAATCTTCGGGAATGAAATAGAAGTTTTAGGACTTGAGGGTCTTAATAGCAATTATGGAAAGTTTAGGGGCTTTGTGAAAAAGGGCCAAAGTGAGAGCCAAAACTATAGGGAACAAAGTGCAATAAAGCAAAAGTTTGGCAAATAGGAAATCGACTAGCAGCTTTTTCAGTCGCCGATTATCGATTTTGGCCATGGGGAACCCAAAGGGGTTGGTCGAGGATGCCTGAGGGTCAAAGCTTGGCCGACACCAGCCACCGAGGTGGCTGGATGTAACACCTCAATTTCCGGGAGCGTTAGGTAACGTAAGATTCTGGGGATATATATTTTTTTTTTCAACAAACAACAGAAACTCAACATAAACCGTTCCCCGAAGATCCTATTACACCTTCTCAGTATATCAACTATGAACCATCAATAACTAAGACAGGTTCACCAACACAAATGAGGAAGCTAGATCGAAACCTTAACAGGTCATAACCGAAATCGAAACCACTTTATTTATAATATAAAGTTGCACCAACGCTTACATGATGTTCTCAAAATAAACAACATAACTAAAAGGACATAATATAAAACATTCTCTAAACGCCGTCACTCCTCGGCAATTCCTTTTCCCTTCGCACCACTGCCTTCACCTGGAACGTTTGAATATTCCAATGACATAGTCCAAATTAGATGTTGAATCATCTAAGTGAAAGTTCAAAATCACATTTTTCATGAATGAATGCAAGACATGAAATAAACCAATACACCCGGTAAGCCCTAGCCCAAGAGAATCCCATGCGCTTAACCCTACCACGGGAAAAGAGCAATTTCTCTAAAAGCTATGACACCACACCGACTCGACGACACGACGCGATTCTAGCTTAAATGGGGCTGCCAACGCATCTCACCAGAATACGTTCCCACCTTAAGCATCCAGGAACCACCATACAATCCCAACTTCAAAATTTCACATGGACCACCTAGTCATCCTAGTGCAACTTCCCTGGCCAAACGGTCTGGCACGAAAATCAAGGCAGCTATCCTGACATGCACACCAGCATCAGATACCCCTATTATTCCGTCATGCCCTTGGAGAATTACGGCTACACTATCCAGATAACATCCTAGGCTGACATCCCACATGAACAACACTGTATGGACCACCTAGTCGTCCTAGTGCAACTTCTCTGACCAAACGGTCTGGCACGAAAACCAAGGCAGCTATCCTAACATGCACACCAGCATCAGATACCTCTATTATTCCATCACGCCCTTGGAGAATTATGGCTACACTATCCAGACAACATCCGAGTCTGACATTCCATACGTACACACAAAACTAAAGACAATGCCATATTTCACAATTCAATGCATCATATAAACAACATTTTATAAAATGCAATGCGCCAGTTCAAAACATTTAGGGATAAACCTCCCTCATAAAAACCAAACGTCACCGGTTACCATTTCAATGCACAAAACCATTTTGCATGAAATCCATAACACATTTAGGAAACACAAACACCAAGTTTTAGGGTAAACTACTCACCTCGACGTATTTGGATCGCCTCGATCCTCGTGCACGACCTCGTTTTGTGTGCCCAAACACAAACACTTGAACATACAGTCAACCTTGAACCACAACACTTCCTAAACACCATAATTAATTAAGAAAGCATTAAAATCCATTTTTCTCAAATTTTCCTTAATTTCCTCTATTTTTCTCCCATTTTTCACCTTAGTAATTCCAAAATAATTATTTCCTCAACTATTTTCCAAAATATTTCAATACAGAAAATTCTAAAATAATTAATTAAAAATTCTGGAATCGAAATTACCAAAAAACCCCTTACTCACGTGCCCTCACGCGCTAGGCGCGTGTGTGAGGGTAAAGGCTGGCACGTGGCTGCACGCGCCACCGTCCTTTCCAAAGATCCGGTCGCCGGCGGTTGCTCCGATGGCCCCAAAACCGATACCCCCTCGAAGCTCTTCTTCAGTCAATCACAACCCCACCAAAATCAGGCCGAAACAACACCGGCAAGGCCTCCAAAAATTGATTTACAGGTAGCCCTAGGCAGTCCGCCTCTCATTCACGGCCAAGCTTCGATTGGCCACCAAATGAACACGAAAATACCTCAAAATGCTCCCAAAATGATCCTTGATGCCTCGCAACCAAAAGCCCTCTATCAAAGCTCCAAAAATCATCCAAACACGCGGTCGATTTCTTGCAAAAATTTTGAAACCCTCGGCCCCCATTTTATAGCAATTTTCGGCCATCTCTCGTCCAATCACCGGCCAAGGCTTGGCCACCAAGCATTCTTACGCCGTATAGCACCTCCCCCAAGCCACCCTTGGCCGTCCCATCACCAGAAACGGCGGCCACGTGTGATGGCAATGCGGCGGCCGTTTTCCCTTTGTGTTCACACTGCCAGACTTTGGTTTATTGCATTTTCACCCCCTTGATTTTATCAAATCTCATTTTGGCCTTTTCCTTGATACCCCTGATCTTCCCAACACCATCACTAAGTCCCACAAGTCTTGTACTTTTCACTTGCCCCTTAAACTTCTGAATAATTACCGTTTTGACCTCCCTCGGGCAAAATTAGAAAACTGCACTTAGGCCCGGCTGGTCGATTTAACCCTAAATCCATTCGATTCAACCCGAAATCACTTAAGGGTTGTTCTATACAATAAATATTAGTCCTTGACATGCTCCGTTGACTTTCTGGATGTCTCCTACGTCAATTCAATTTTCTCAGCCCAGTCGACAGCTGTACCAAAAACTGTTCCCGATCCAATTTCGTTCATCACTAAAAATCATAATTTAAATAACTCGTTAATACTATACAATTTTTCTTAATCTTCTAGGGTCCAGGGTACTCCCTCTGACTGATTCGGCTGCCTAAAGCTGTGATAGTGTACCTTAAAGTCTCATTTTTCCGTAAATTCCAACTATACCCTTCATTAAATACCATTTATATCCTCATACCATTCCCGGGTATTACACTGGATTTTTAAGAAATCCGATCGGAAGTTTAGTCGCAATGTCAAACTCTTTAAATCGAGCTTTTGGTCAGATAAGGTTGCTTCTAGGCCTATCTAGGGGAGGTAGAGGTGCCTAAGGGGTCGGATTAAGCGGCCAAGGGCATTTCATTGCTCAATTTTGTCTATAAATCGAGCTCGAGTGGCTAAGGGTTTTGAAGGCTTTAAGCTTCAAATCGAGCTCGTTTTTTAACGAATTAAGAGACCAAATTAAAGGGCTTTTGTTGCCCATGAGGTGAGGATCATTTTTGGAGAGTTAGAAGCATTTTCGTAGTGATTTGGCAAGGTTTCGAAGCTAGCCGGAGATGGGAGGCGGACCATGAGGTTGAGACTTTGGCCAACAAATTGGAGGTCTTCGGCTATCCTTTCGACCATCAAGATGTACCATGGTGATCGACTAAGCGAGTAAATCAAGGTGGCAAGGAAACCCAGCATCTCTAGTGTGCCGAAGCCGAGGAAGAAGGCCAGAGCGTGGGCTCACTTGCAGCCATTTACGCGCAGCGCGTGGAGCTTCTTCTAGGGGCGCGTGAAGGCATGTTCGAGCTCGAAAAATTCTAAAAAAAAATCCTAAATTCCTATCAAATAGAGATCTAGAAAGTGGTGCAAAAAGTTTTGATGTTTGCCTTCCTGGTTTCTCGATTTCCATAACGACCAGCCTCATTTTGCGTGAAAACAAAGTTTAGAGCTAAGTTCTAGAATTTTCTTTTGAAGTTCTTAGAATATAATGAATTGTTGTGAAAGAATATTGGAGAAAATATTAAAGTGGTATTTATTTAGAATTTTAGAAGAGAAAATGGGAGAAAATGAAGAAAAATATGAAGAAATTGGAGTATTGATATACTCCATGATTAAATATGATTTATAGGATTGTTGTGCTTGAGGATAACTAATTTGTGCAACTTTTTAGCTTTTGGAATTAAAATCAAGGTCGGGCATGCATATCGAGGCGATGAGCAATTTTTGAGGTATTTTGAACTTCATGCTAAAGGTGAGTGGTTTTGTTCCAAGAACCTATATATGATATGATTGCTGAATATTACATAATATTCATTGAAATTATAATCATTTTGTCATATTGCATGGAAAGTCGTGATTTTCACATGGCACGATATTATTGGCATATTGATACTCGTGCATGGGATTGGGATGTCGTCCTAATAGTGTAGTAGTAATTCTCCAAGGGCAATTGATGGAACAACGTTAGGATTATCCTACAAAAGGGTCAGGATTCTGCCTAGGGTTCTGTGCCGGGTTGATAGGCCAGGGAAGTTACACTAAGGCATATGTTGTTCATGTTATTTGCATCATGCATTCATGTATCTATTTTTGAACCCTTACTAGAAGATTCATCTTTTAATTGGGTTATGCCCCTAGAACATTCAAACGTTCCAGTTGAGACTTCCAGCTTAGGCAAGGAGGTCGTTGAGATATGACGACATGGGGTGATGTGTCCGATGGATTCAACATGTGGTTTCAGTAGTTTGTTTGTTCATGAAGATCCGGACATGTATCAGATGAGTTAAGAAATGACAATGTATATTTGAGGTATCATTTGATTGCACCTGAGGTGTTTAGTTGTTATCTCGGGAAACTAGTCTCCAAGTATTAAGGTTGTTGAAGATATGATGTTAAACTATGGTACGGATTCTTATGTTATAATTTAAGTGAATTTGATAATGCAACATATCAAGTTTCTATTATTGCTTCCACATTTGTAATGATATGTTGGGGGGTTTCTCTTTGAAATACAGTATTTGAGGTTTAAGGAATGTATTTAAGAAAGAGAATATGTATTTATATGTTAAGCCCCAGCATAGTGACACGCTTGGGAAAAGTGGGGTGTAACAACCACCCCGGTATTAGCTATTCCTAAGAGTGGGGAGAAGTTTATTATCTATAGTGACGCCTCATACACGGGCCTAGGATATGTATTAATGCAAGAAGGCCGTGTGATTGCTTATGCTTATAGATAGTTGAAGAAACATAAGGTAAATTATCCCACTCATGATTTAGGACTAGCAGCCGTGGTTTTTTCTTTAAAGATATGGAGACATTATTTATATGGTGAGAAGATAGAAATATATACGAATCATAAGAGTCTCAAGTATCTGTTTTCCCAAAAAGAATTAAATATGAGACAGCGCCGGTGGATTGAGTTCTTTAAGGATTTTGATTGTGAGATCTTATATCATCCTGGGAAGGCAAATGTGGTAGCGGATGCTTTGAGCGGAAGCAAAGCTTCTATAGCTATGATGATGGTACAGGAGTGGTAGTTGTTGAAGTGGTTGGATGACCTAACTATTGGAGAAAATGAAGAGGTCCCAGGGATGTATTGTGCCTATTTGGGAATACAGTCAGATTTGATAGAGTAGATATAAGCCCAGCAGCCCTATGATGAAGAATTGGGAAAAGTGTTGGAACGGATAGAGGATTATGTTTACATGGGGTACAGTCAACGGGGAAATGAACTATTGTTATTCCAAGGCCGTGTTTGTGTGCCAGATGACCAGGAGATGAAGCAGGAGATTCTAGCTGAGGCACACAATGCACGATATACTATTTATCCAGGCATGACGAAGACATATCAAAACCTACGATGATTATTTTGGTGGCTTGGCATAAAGAGGGATGTAGCAGAGTTTGTTTCCAGATGCTTGGTTTGTTAGCAAGTGAAGGCGGAACACCAGCAACTCGTAGGATTAATTCAGACCTTACCCATTCCTGTATGGAAGTGGGATGATATTTCTATGGATTTCGTTACAAGATTGTTGAGGACTTCACGGGGGCATGATACTATTTAGGTGATTGTAGATAGACTTACTAAGTTTGCCCATTTTCTACCCATTAAGAAGACGTTTCCTTTGAACCGTTTGGCTCAGATTTATATTAGAGAGACTGTTAGATTGCATGGAGTGCCTTCTAGTACAGTATCTGAATGTGATTCTAGGTTTACTTCTCACTTTTGGGACGCGTTGCAAGCAGCTTTGGGGACTAGATTGAAATTTAGTACAACATTCCACCCTCACGGAGCGCACTATCCAAACTATGGAGGATATGTTGAGGGCATGTGTGCTCGATTTTCATGGTAACTGGGATGACCACCTACCATTGATTGAGTTTGCATATAATAATAGTTATCATTCTAGTATTAGTATGGCACCTTATAAGGCACTCTATGGATGACCTTGTCAGTCACCATTATGTTGGGAGGAAATTGGGGATAAGATTATGCTTGGACCAGAAATAGTGGAGCAAACGACTAAGAAGATCCTGACTATTAGCGCCAGGATGAAAGCAGCTCAAGACAAATAGAAAAGCTATGCAGATCGTCAAAAACAACATTTGGAATTTTCTATTGGGGATCATGTATTCTTGAAGGTTTTGCCAGTATAGGGAATCCGGAGGTTCGGTGTTTCAAGGAAGCTTAATCCACGCTACATGGGTCCATTCAAGATTTTGGAATGTGTTGGCACCTTAGCATATCGACAAGCTTTGCCACCCCAGTTAGCCAGTGTGCATAATATATTCCACATCTCCATGTTACGCAAATATGTTCCCGACCCTCAACATGTGATTGATTTCTAACGTCTCGAGTTAAAAGAAGATTTATCATATGAGGAATTCCCTAGTAGCATTCTAGACTGCAAAGAGGAGGTGTGAAGGACTTGTGTTATTCCTTATGTAAAGGTCCTATGGCAACAGCATACCTCGAAGAAGCGACTTGGGAGTTGGGAGTTGGAAGATGAAATAAGGCATCTTTATCCCCATTTATTCGATTAAGCAAGAACCAAGCCTATGTGGTGGATGATGGAAGGAACAGAGAAAGCAGTGTTGTTCGAAGCTGATAAGTGAACTTGTATATTTGACATGATTTCAAATTTATGGATTTTATAGAAATAAAAGGTAACAAGATAAAATATATATACCCCCATAGCCTTTTAGATTACCGAACCTGAATTTGGAGGACCAAATTCCTAAGGGGGAAGGATTTGTAACGACCCAAAGATGGAGCCAATATTAATAAATAATTCAGTATTACTTTGTGTCTTGTAGGTAAAATTATTTGTTAAGTTAGTTTGGGATTCGGTGTGGTGTGAATAAGTATGTATTTTAGTGTTTTAGGGGACTTAGGAAAATAATAATTGAGGTTTAAGAGTGATGGTGGATGAACATTAGGAATGTTAGAAGGTGGGATTCGGATGAGGAAGGAAGCATCCGGATGAGAGCAAGGCCATCTGGATAGCTTAAGGGCATTCAAATGTAGTGTTAATGAGGCTGCTTCGGATTCTACAGTGAGCAATCCAAATTGGATGTGAGCAATTCAGATTAGGTGTGGAGCAATTCGGATTGCCTATTTTCCTGTGTGCTATTTTCAACTTGTAGCCCAATTTTGACCATGATGCAGTTGGAATGTCTAAAAACTTAAAACATTAAAGTTGTAGATCTTTCTCTTTTCATTCCATATCATCTTGAATCACCTAAATCCGAGCTCAAAAGAGGGAGTTATTCCCAAAATCATAAGAGGTGTCAAAACTGTCCAAAATCCATTTTTCAGCAAATTAAACCCTCCTATCCAATTAGCCACCCTTCCATCCGAATAAGCCAAGTGTAAAATTGGGTAAGCCATCCGAATGACTCACTGTTGCATCTGAATGGCTCTCACATCCCTTAAATCTCGCGTCTAATGTCTCCCACACACTGCAGATACGTGTATATATATATATATATATCATCAAAACTGCCATTGACTCAAGAAACATATAGAAGATTCTAGATTGGGAAATAAGAAAGGAATTTAGGAAACTAAATGAAATGATAAACATGACTTATGAAGAAAGTATAAAAGAAAGAGTTTGTGGGGAATATCACTTGAACAGAGCACTCTCTCTCGTAAGTCTCTGCAACTTTTCAAACCCTCTTTCTCTTCTTCAACATCAAGCCAAAATCTACCGCTTAAGGGATCTCTAGCCTTTGTCAAGCATCATAGAAGGCTGAAGCAAGCAAGTTCTTTCCCTTCCTTTCCTTTTCCTGAAGTTTATTTCTCTACAAGCTCGGTTGAGGCTTTTGGGGCTTTGGCGAAAACCCCAACAGTTAATCTCGGGAGTGACAAGGGGAAGTCTATGAGATTGGTTTAGGTCCATGAGGGAGTAGTTAATGCTATATAACATGGGAGAAAGACACACTATTATTCTCATTAGGTCATGGGTTTCACACGGCTATCATTTAAATACCTTGGGTTCAGTCTCCATAAATGTTTTGATAGCTAGGGGGGGCTTGTTTTTCCCCTCTATTCTTAAGGAATGGTGATGTTATTGGAAATTTTGCATGCGAAGCTTGTCTCTTCCCCATGCCCTGTTACCGCTTCATATGCCTAAAAATGTTTTATCTTACCTTGAGACTTAAGCATGAAGTTCCTCTATAATTTTGGTACTTTTCAGTAACTGTGTCGGCCATGAATATGAATTGAGAACAATTTCTAAATTTGGCATGTACTTCCCACCATGGTATGTATTGAATGTATGGTAATTGTGCATCATGAGCACATCTTGGCTTGATCTCTAGCATCATATCCCATGAGTGAGCACGAGCAAGTATTCCCCACCTCAATCTGATCAAAGTACCTTAATACTCTTTCCAATTCGGTTCTCCACTTCTACTTTATACTCCTTAAATTTCTCAAATTCCTCGAACTTGTGTTTCATCAAAGACGCATATCCGTACCTTGAAAAATCATCAATAAAGGTTATGAAATAGGAGTAACAACCTCTGGCCATTATAGAGAACGGCCCACAAACATCAATGTGAATCAAGCCTCGCAATTCATCAACCTCCCACTTTGTCCAACAAAGGGTCGCTTATCCATTTTCCCAAGAAGGCAAGACTCACAAGTCAGCCTAGATTCTAAACTCACTGGATTAATAAATCCACGCTTAGCCAACTTGCTAATCCTCCTCTCATTAATATGGTCGAGCCTGGGGTGCCATAAATGCTTAAGATCAACACCGATACCGCAAGAACGCTTCTTGTTTCTCGTGGCTGTAACATTTACATTTTCATCTCTCATTGATTTATGTATTTTTGAAACATAAATATCGTTAACCAATGTACCCATTCCAACACATTCATTTCCAAAATGAATATAACACATTATCGAAAAATGAAAATTCATAATTTTCAGCTACAAGCTTAGGAATGGAAACAACATTCCGAATAGCTTCTGGTACATACAAACAATCTTTAAGTTTCAATGCATACCTAGTAGACAAAGTAATAGAATAAGTCCCTATAGCTAATGGATAGATGGATGCTCAATTCCCCACTCTAAGAAAGACTTCCGACTTCTGAACTGACTTACTTGTTTATAGATCCTACATGCAAACACACATGTGAAATGATTCTCCAGAATCCAAAATCTAAGTAATAGGAGAACGACCAATAGAATTGATCATCTTAATCACTAGCAAGGAAGAAGTACCTACCCCTTGAGTTTCCCCCCTACGCTTGCCCCCAGGGCCATGCTAAATCTCTAAGTAGTTCCTCTTCCAATGTCCATCTTGTCCACATTGGAAACACTTTCCCTTGGGTACCTTAGCTTTGGACTTTCCCCTAGAGATCTCCTTCTTTAGCCCCACCAACTTCTTCTTCTTCTTCTTAGAATAACTCCTCTGCTTGGAAGATCTAGAAGTCAAGGCAATGGCAAGAACTCCTTCTTTACCTTTCCCTTTCAACTGGGTCAAAATTATCTCAACATGTTGAGTAGCTCTGGGAGCTTCCTCTAGATCTTGTTCATATTGAAATTCATAATGAACCTGTAGAATGAATTCGGGAGTGACTACAAGGTCAAGTTAATTTGATCGATACACCACATTCCAATTAACATCCCATGCTAATAATGGTAATAGCACATGTGTCGGTCCACTAATCGATAAATCATATTCCTTTTCTAATAAATCTAAGGACCGAGAATTCCTTTAGAAAATCCTAAACTAGAGATCCAAGTCACACAGTCTTAACCCCTGAGAGTAGGAACTCTACCAGGAAATCTAGGGACTCATTCATCAAGCCGAGATAGAGAATTATGAATGAAGATATGATATTTTATTAATATTAAGAATACATCAACAGTGCCACTCACTTACATATCATGAAGTGTAAATCTATAATTTAAGGCACTATCACTAACAAATTTGACCCCCAAATCAACACTTTCTAGTTTTACCCCTGATTTGGCCTATTGTTTCAAAATATAGAGATATATTTTGAAATATATAAACTATCGTAACTTTTATTTAGGTTCAAAAACAAGAGTAATATGTATTTCAGAACATTATAGAAGATAAAATCTATATTAGCATATTGTTTTGAAACAAACTTAGAGGATTTTTGAAAGTTAAAGCAATAACTGAGTTTTCAAAACATATTAGGTCCTATTTGGAAAATTAATGCTAAAGCTCTAAAAAATTGATTTTGTTCATAATCAAAAAATCAAAGAGTTAAGTTTCAAAACATTGAAGATCATATTTCAATACTTAATGTAAAATGTAATTTAACAAATTTATTTCCATCAATTATCCCCATTCTTTGATAATGACAAAACCAAGTTTTGCTAAAATAACCACAATAGATATTCCATGCTTAACATCAATTTCTCCCTCTTTTTGTCATAGTTAAAAAAATTATCCAATAATAAGAAATGGAAGTCATGGGAGAAACAACCAAGGTTCTTAACAAATAAAGACAATATAGTCATGAGAAAGAAATTTCAACAAATAACTTCAAAAGATATTCCTTACACAAAGACAATTAACTTCAACAACAAACTGAATATACATCCAAAAGATAGAATATTCGTTACACATATGGGTTAAGTAAATAGTTATGAATAAACAAAAACTAGCCTAAGTATCCTTAGAACTATGATGAGATAGGGTATCTTGGTCATTTTTGAACTCTAAAGCTTCAACCACTAGCTCTTCCAAATTTCCAATTTGATCCCTAAGACAGTAAATGGTTGATTCATGAACTTTGTTTGAGTCATCAATTTTGTTGTGAAGTTTGGCAAATCTTTGAGTAATAACCTCTTGAACTGAGTTAAATATCTCACTAGTGATAGTGTGAGATAATCCTTTATGGGCCCTCCACCTCTTCCTTCTTCTTCGTGTTCTTGCTCTTCTTCCTCACTTGAGCCAAGATTAGTTTTTTCACCCTGAACTCTATCATACTTACCACTAGTGTCATCCAACTTATATCCCATTTTGGCCAAAGACGTTTTGGTGAAGGCTTTATTAGGGTCATGATAGATGATACGAGTAGATTTGAGAGTACAAATTTTGGATATTAGAAGTGTTGAGTAAAATATATTATTTATGTTTTGATGATGATGTTGATAATAAAATATTAAAACTTTAATTAATTATGTATCAAATAATCAAGTGAGCCCTTGAGCATAATTCAAGGGAATTCAATCTACTTGAGTGGGAGCTTTATAAGTATTCGAGTGAATGCAATGAGAAAGATTTAATCATCTTTCAAAACACCCCGCGAGTGAATTTATGTTAGGTTTTGAGTAGAAAATATTTGGGCTTACTTAAATCGAGTATCCAAATAACCTTGGTAAGGCTTTATCGAGTATCAGCTTGCTAATCTCAAATATCTCTCTAAAATATTGCAATCGAGTGATGAAAAATATATTCAAATATTTAAGTCAACAATTGAGTGACTCATATTCACTTTGAAAAAATCCTAAAATATCAAGCCTTTATGCTTGCATCATTAATCGAATAGCAAATTCTTCCAATCGAATATTTGATTGACTATAGAATGTTAAGTTGTTAGACTAAGGCAGCAATCGACTGAAATAAATATCAAATTGAGTATCTTGATTTATTTAGTTGAATAGGTTAATGTATCATAGTCTAATACTTTGAAAAAAATAGAGAGCAAGTCTCTGAATCTCTTTTACCAAATGACTATTAGGTATTCTATACTCAAGTGATGACATATCCAATCAAATACCAAATATATTCAATCAAGGGTTCTTTCTAATGCATATCTGCTAATCAATTGAAAGTTATCTTGTGTTCGAATAGCATTATCCATCCAATCGAGTATGTAGTATAACCCAGTTTAGTGAATTAACTTGGACAGAGAGTTGGTCTTTGTAGTTTAAAAAGTACTTAACTGAGTATTTATGCAATCAAGTGAAGCTTGTGATCAGTCAATTGTCATTTAGTCCACGTGAGTATGTGCAAAATTTAATCGAGTATCATTATTTTTCACTCAAGTATCTATATGACAAAATTGAAAAATATAGCCGTTAATTAGTCATTACACAAATCAATAAGAGAGGATAGTTTTGACCATTTGTGTTTTCTTTCTTTATTTTATGTGGTGTGATTACTTTCTCTTTTAATAGAAAGTAAAATATGCTTATATTTTGTGCAAATTTCTTTCTTTGAATATATGCATATTTTGAATAACTAATAACAATCAAATCAAAGAAGTTGTTGAGATATGCAGGTAACAGATATTCAAGTTCCTCAAAGCTTCTATATAAGGCAATAAGTTGCACGAGATCATGTTGCTAACTTCCCAACTACCTTAAGATAATGTCGAGCCAAACTGAGCTAAAGTCCATCCAAGTTAAGCTTATTTCAAGCCAAACTATATGGATTGAGTGATTATCTTATCATGATCATATTCTTTCATCTCAAGCCTTCATTTGGTCAAGCTTTCAGAAAAATTATTTAAACCATAGTTTGACAAAAGAGTGGAATGTCTCATGTTTTATTCCTTACACTTCTCTTTATTATACCCTCGTGAGCTGTAATTTTTATATTTTGAGGGTCATCCTTATTGTGACTCTATCTTTCATTTTCCTACCAACAAGTGATTGTAAGAGTTCTACCTTAGCTCGCAAAAGGTATGTAAGGTTACTGCTTTGTTCATAAAATAAAGGTTACCGTTGAACCTGTAAAAGCAAAGGTTCCAATTTAACCTTTAAAAGTTGAGATTTCAATTTAGCCTACAAAAAATTGAGGTTCAAATTTATCCTAAAAAAGTTGTTTATAAGCTATAGTTAATCCCTTGAAAAGCTATCACTTTAGTGAAGTATTTAAATCCTAAGTGAAGAACTAAGATAATGGATGTAGGCCTTTTTGGCTAAACCACTATAAATGTTTTGTTTTGAATTTGCTTCTTGTTTCCTTCATTTTTTATTTCTACCTACTGCGTATTTTTATATCATCAAATAAACCTTGATTTAATATTTCAAGCATAAAGATTTTTTAAAAAAATATGAAATTTAAAATTATGAATGTTTGTCAATTTATATATCATTCATATGAAACTCATCAACAAGTTCTGAATGGATATGAATCCTCTCAAAATCAATGTTTATGCATAAGCTTCATAACTAGCAAAAGTTTTGAAAACTCGCAATTCACCCCTCTTAGGTGCACACTCCTAAAGGTAACTTACAAGTGGTATTAGAGCAAGTGCTCTATATTTTGGCTTAATCGCCAAGAGTACATCCTCATCCATCTCTAAATTTCATTGTTTTTAGAATGCATACCTCATGGGTATTGCTTCTCATTGTTTTTAGAAGCCATACCTCATGGGTATTGTTTCTCATTTTAATGGCTTCATTTATGATCAATAAGATTTAATGATTATTATCCATATGATTGCATGAGTCTTGTTGATATGAATTGGGTGATTTTGATGAGCTTTGATAAAATCATAATTTTCTCTCAACTACATACTTGTTTATCAAATGAACTTTCAAATTCTTAGAATATTCAATGAACAAATTGACTCTTGTTATATCAATTCTAGCATTTAAAAAGTTGCAACATAAAATCAGTTGTCCTAAGAAGTATCATCTCTATAAATATACTTAAATGGGAATGAAGAGGAGAAGGTAATCGCTATTTCTACATTTAATATTGTTCATGAGTACAGTGTTTAGATGTTGAAACTCATGAAATTTCTCTTATATGAGCTCTCAAGAGATATTGGACTTGAAAAATGCATTTCATCAAGTGTTCAAAACTAGTTGCATTATTTATCAATGATCTTCAAAAGGGATTTCATATCAAAATCTTTTCTCTTGACTTATTAAAAGAGAAGAAGGCAAAAGCATATGGGACACAACATGGGCTTACAATGCCAAAATTTCTTATTCTTGAATACTATAAATTAGGTCACACTGTGTTCAACTGATTGATTGTAGGGAAAGTTTCTATGTAGACCTATGATGCTAAGAATCTTTAAGGGTGATTATTATTTGATGATCATTATACTAACACTTAAGGACCAAAAGAAAATGAGTACCAAAATGTCCTCTATAAGTTCTATTAGTGCAGATTTAAGGAGAAGTTTCAAAATCATATTGTCAGATGTTAGAAGAAAATATCCAAATACAATCAAAGAATAAGAAGTCAAACAAAATCATTCAGAATATCAAAATAAAATGGACTTATTAAAGTTCGAAGAAATGCTAAAATAGGTATCAACGTAGAGTATATCTGAGGTATACTTTCTATATAAATCTTTAAGTATTTCATGTAGTGTCAATGCTAATTGACTATAGTAAGAATGTGTATTCAAAAATCATGCCATTAGCAAAAGTCAAATTAATCCCTCAAATTTCTTAAAAGTTTACTATTTCATTATCAAACAAGGAATCAAACTATCTTTATCTTCTTAAGCTATAAAATTAGGAACCACCATCTATTGAGGGGGGGGGGGATTTTACTTTGTTCTGAATATATTTGCTTCTTTTATTACGTTTACTCTTACAACTACTCATTATTTAGTTCTGACCATTTTTTAGCTATACTTCAATCATATCGTGTACAATTGTTGTTTTAAATTATTGATTTTGTACTTTAATTTATGCATATATTTTAAATTATTATTTCCAGTAGCCTTCAAATCGCGAATCATATTTAATATCATTCTTAAATCATCACACATGGTCACACCTGTTTGTATCTTGTATGTGTCACATTTGAGAGTCAAACCCTACAATCTCATGGCACTAACACCACCCTATTTTGATTTCAAAGTAATCCACATGTCTTTTGTTGTTTTATATTCTACAAACTCTCCAATCATATCATTTTGCATGTTGCTTAAAAATGTAAAACATGTGTAACCATTATTCTTATACCAAGCTTGGTAAGTTGAGAGTTCTCTCTAATATGTTAGGCTATCTCCAATGGAGATCTTTATCTCGATCCATATTATATTATAACAATTCACTCCCTATTTTGATTTTGTCTCGAAAACTGTGTGTGTTCTAACCACACTCCATATTCTCTTTTCTATTTGATTCCCTATTTCATTTACTTATTAATAAACTTTAATTCTATTTATTTTTATTGCTATACACAAAATAATCAAATACACACATGTACAAAATTAATAATCAAATACATAAATTAATAATCAAATATACAAAATAATTAGATACACATAAACAAAATCAAATATACAAATCAATAACCAAATACACAATATCACTCATCCAATACACAAATAAATAAAAAATTCAAAAACAAAATCACAAACCAATCTAGATGGACGATTAACAGCAAGTCACACAAACATTGTCGTCGATCATTCTACTCATCGTCGCTGATGGCACTTTCGCTGCTTGGCACAATTGCTGAATCTAGTGGTCAATTTTGTCTTCCATGGCACTTACACCTTCTCTTCTCTAGCCAACGTTATCTTTGTCGCATCTGGTTGGCCTCTTCCGGTGTTGATGGCTATTGTCAAGAGAAAGATAGTGAGGATCCTCTTGTAGATTTTGATCGCCACATCTAGCAATACTTTTGAGCTTCGCTAAAAAATTAGCAAACAATTTTAGCGATGGTGAGGTCCATTGGAGGCTTCAATTTGGGGTTGACTCCCTATATTTGGCATAGCGAGCAAAAATAGCAACATCATTGGAGATAACCTTAGAGATGTTTTGTCTGTCTTAGCCATTTTATTAGTCAAAGTTTCTAAAATTCCATTACTTTTAACAAGTACTGGACTTTTTAATAACAAATATTATAATTGTTTTCATTCAGTTTCTTTCTCTTGTTAAGATTAGTAATAATATTTTTGAGACTATAACTACAATGAGAGTCGCATAAAAATTATTTTGTGATTAAAGCATATACACAAGTAATTGTAGCAATTAACATAAATTAGGAAAACAAAAATCCATTACAAGTTACAAAATCAAAATTTGACATATACCCCAAAATCATCTCCACACTACCAAATTGTAAAGGCCCACTCTTGGATAATTCTGCTAGTATAGGATATCCACAAAGAGGTCATCACAAAGATTATACATAACAATAAAATTCAATACCAAATTTCTATCCATAGATAATATTAATGAAAGCCAAAATAAAAGTTTATATCATCATCAGTTTACATCCTCTTAGCACCATGGCCTACATAAAATGTATACAAGGGCACTAATATAATTAACAAAATAAAAATCTCCTTACAATGTGCCCTCTCAAAACCACTACCATAGACTGTCTAGTTTGTGATGTCTCTATACACCTCCAAACTTGGGCTCTAGCCCAACTAGATTCTCCCTCAACCACTACTTTACCTTTACCTGAAATAGTATGAGAGTATAACAAGGTGAGCTACAAGTCTCAGCAAGCATATATATATATATATATATAAAGAATTGAGAGATAAAATCAAGGGCATGGATAATCAAAATAGAGTAAATAATGACCAAGAAAATGTGTAAGTAGGACACAACTCATAAGTTTCCATTCACAACCATTTTCTTATCGTGATTATTATACGTGTCATGAATTCATTTTCATGCTCATGCACATACATTAATAATCATAAATTCCACATGCTCTGTGTGGCTCCCAAGGCCACCACATCCATATATGTATACATACATCATGAAAATAAATTAACAAGCAACAAAAATTTGAGTCTTACCTATCGTGCTTATGGCCACCTCAACTCGCGTTAGACGCTCATATGATATCCTTTTCTCACCCACGAACATAGCCGTCGCCCAAAATAATAAGTGCACAATTATCTATCATGCAACACTTAGGCCTTTCAATACAAATATATAACATTGTAAGTCTTGCCCATTTCATAGCCATGGATACATTGCTCTATTTCACCCTTACTTTTAGATTACCCAATCAACAAATGAATGTTATAATTAATATATGAATTACAACCCTTATCTCATTATGATTTACTTATAGATTATTTTTCCACAATTCTGGGTCAAAAAATAAATTATGGACATTGAAAGTCGACTCTTGAAAAGGTGACAATCAACTCTTGAAAACAACAAAGTCAACTTTTGAAGCAAAGAAAGTCAACCCTTTAAGTTTGAAAAGTCGACCCTCTAAGACTGAAAAGTCGACCCTTAGAACCCAAAAACCAAAACACAGACAAAATGTAGTGCAATTCAACAATTAATTGCATTGCTTTAATCTAACCAATAAATATGTCATTTCTTGAAGGATTTTGGAGTGAATCTAACCCCAAAGGAACACTTCAACAAGACCCTTCAATACTCAAGAATTTTTACAAAATGGTTACAATAAAAAGAAAAAAAAATTATCAAAAAATGATGTTATAACAATGGAGGAAAACAAAGTGTGCTCAAAATGGAGAGAAATAATCAAGAAAAACTTGTCTTGAGTAGGTCCAACTAAGTTGCAACTTGGAGCCTAAAAACAACCATCTCTTGGAGATTTAACCTTGTTGAAAATGGAAACACAAGTAAAAGAAGAAGAAGAACTTATTATTGGGAGAGGGGAATGAGAGAGAAGAAAAATGGTGGTAGAAACAAAGGAGAAGAAATAGGGGAGGAGTGGGTCGTATGTCCACTTCCAATCATCCCCTTGCTATTGACCATTACCCTTTACTTACACACACAAACCACAATTATCCCATGCCCCTTTTAATTTTTTGCCACATAATCAATTTTATTTCTCTTTTCTTTATTCTCCCTTTTCCAATTCCCTCATTTGTCCTTTATCTTTTCTCATTCATAACTCTTTCATTAAACCCTCATTGGTCATTTTACAATTCATTTCATTTTAAATTTAACACATCATTTTACAAATGGGCTCAAACCCAACCCATTAACCCAATTCATATAAATTAGGCACAACTCACTTAAGTCCCAAAAGATTTATTTTTCAACTTGGCCCAATCCATTCCATTTGAATTTAAATACACAATCTATTCATGGCGGCCCAATCCATTTAAAATAAACTTGTTTAAACTTTAGTTATTCTAAGTTTTGGGCTTTTTTCACATTAGCCCAACCTACTTTCATTAAATTCTCAACCCATATTATTTAATTTACAATCTTTAATTTTTTTTTATAATGTCAAGATATATATATGCATCAAAATAAAATCAAATATTAATAATGACATTACACAAATAATTTAATATTATGTCCCTAATTTATTTAAAACGCAATTATAGGGAGTTAAGGCATAATTTAAACAATTAAATATATAATTATGCTCCAGAAATAAAATTTAAAGTGTACATACACCCTAATGTGTCTCTCTAGGTTCAATAATTTACTACAAAATTTTGCAGCATTTACAACAAATAGCTATATCAATTGATCCAAACACATGCACCTTATAGCATACCAAGATAGAAGTATAATATCATGTAGGCACAAAAAATAAAAATTACCAAAATTTTCATGCATATGAATAATTTTTAAGAAATTAATCATGCTATATTTTTATTTTTACTATTTTTATCTTTTTCTCACCTCCTTAAAAAATGGTCTTTATCTTTTATTTTATTTTATTTAATGGTCTAGTCCGAGGAATTAATTGAAGCCCAACCTAACTAAAAAATATTCCTTGGCCCAAATCTTTTAAAAAAGTTTAGCCCAAAAAGGTATCACCCAACAAAATAAAATAAACAATAAGATAAAAAATAAAAAATAAGATGGGTTTAGGAAGATTCGAGAATTAAATTTTATAAAATTATTTTTTAAATTTTGATTGAATCAAAAAATATGTCATCTTTCGTTGATTGTCAAGAAAAATATCGTAAATATTTTTAATAAATATTTTATTTAATTTTTGTGTAACATTGTAAAATAATTTTTTTTATTATAAAATACATGGTATTATAATTCAGTTTATTACATTTGGGGAGATTTTAAATTATCTTTTTAATTAAATATTTGATGATTCAAATTGGTGTTGAAGAAGGTTAAATTTGTCAAATTCAAACACATTTTCTTTCAATTTAAATTATAAAAGAATTATGTATCCACCTTTAAATTATAATATAAATCTATTTAGGGATTTTAGTAAAGAGAGAATTAATATAATGTAACACGTGACGCGCACACGATGGTTGACGTTGAAAAATGGGGAAACATGGTGCTTCACGTGGATATATAAAATAATAAGTCAGGACCACAAGATCCAGTACTAAAACCACTATTGTTGTTTACCCCCTCAAATTATCATTTATTTTCCCTTAGTCCCCTTGCTACGAGATATGTTACTTTTACCCATGCTTTTACATAAATTATTGAATTTTCCACTTAAATTCACGGTATCGATGAAAAAATTTTCACTCTATTTTCTTATGGTTACCACCCCGTGTTTGAACCAAAATAGCGTGCCTGTTGATTTGTTACTTTTTTTTTGTGAAAAATATGCAAAATATCAATGATATATAATTAATAAAAACTACAACTTTTAATAGGTTTTATTTCTCATTCTTCCTAGTTATTTCTCTTTCTCTTTCTATTTTTAATCTTTTCTCCTTTCCCGATAGCCTCATCTTGGATAAGGTTGCGAAAAAACTCATCGATGATAGATATTTTTTTGTATTTGTTGACACACATTTTTGTAATATCCCATATCGAGCGATAGGAAGGTCCGGGACAACTTATCCTAATGAGCCTACGCAAATTTTTCAGGGAGGTTACCTATCCTTGGACTTCTCCAGTTCAAGCATTGTAACGCCTCGTTTCTCAAGCGCGTTAAAATTCAAGACAATTCTGGGATTTTTTTTTTATATATATACTACTAAAACTAAGACTAAACCATATCATTGCTCTTATCCATCTCAAAATTTTCATTCATTTATCTCCAAGGAGAATCATCATAAACATTAAATGCGGAAGGTAGAATCGAACCTAATATCATAACATTAATAAAAAATCAACTCTTACATCACGAGAACATAAATTTCTCAATATGACTTAATCATAAGTTCTCAACTAACATTAACCCTAAATAGGGTTTTATATCATCATTTCTCAAATATTTAGAATTCGAAATAGCAGAACTTAAATATATGAGCAACATAACATACGTTCAACTGATCATACAACTCATCATGCACTTTACTAAGTGCCATTACATGCCTCATTCATCCTCGTTTCTGCTACTATCTTCATCTGGAACTTTGAATATTCCAGGAACAAAGCTCAGGTTAGATGATGAATCATCTAAGTAAGGATACAAAACATTTAATGCTCATGTATGTATGCAATGCACATAACATCATAACTCTCATGTTTGAGTCGACCGCATCTTAAGATTACCCGCCATTTTTTCAGTCTCCCTACCAAATCGAAGTGTATGGGTGCACCCTTGACAAAGTAATAGAGCCAATATCGAATCTCAAACCCATGCAACGTATGATCGAGAATCTCATCATGCTCATATGCATATTTCATAAATCAAACATGTAAATGCAATCTACATGACATACTCACATCAAGGCATGATAACATGATAAAATCATTTACGTAAAATCAGGTTTTGGATCGAACCACTTGCAAACCAAATATTTTCATAAAACTAAATTCAGTTGGGAAAGTACCACTTACCTTCCAAAAAGATAATTTTGCCCCTAGTGTAATTTTGCCTCAAAATTCGCATCGGACTTCCAATCTTACTCAATTATGAACCTTGGCGTACCCTAGGCATCATAATTATTAAAGAAAATCATATTTCTAATTTTCTCTAATTTTCCTAATTTCTCTCATTTCCCCCTATTATTTCCTCAAGATTATGAAATAAATACTTTCTCATAATTTTTTCTCAATTTCTCTTCTCAATAATTCCTAAAGCATATTCCTAAGCCCCATAAATTTCTTTATAATTTTCAAAATTCATGTTCTATTTATTTCTCATTTTCTCTTTGATTTTCAAGCATCTATTGCCTAAAAAAAATCCATAATAAATACTAATCATGCATTTCTCTTCCAATTTCATCATAAAAAATTCTAAAATATCATTCTCATATTTCTGAAATTTTTGAAGAAATTTTTGAAGATAACTCACCTTCCCGCGGAGCAATTCGATATTCTTCAATATTGCGATGAAACCTTGATTTGCATATCCAACAACGCCTTTTGTTACAAATTTTCACACAAACTACTAAACCCAACCTACAGAATTTTTCTAGGAATTTTTTAACATTTTTCTCTCTCTATTTTTTTTTTCTTTTTTTTTTTCAATCTCTCTCTCACTCTCAAATCTTTATTTCTTACAACATTTTTTCCTTCTAATCTAAATTCTCAAACTTTCAAATTTCCTCTATTTATAGAAGGTTGAATTAAGTTTAACATAATTATAGTGACCCATTATCTTTAATTATTTTGTCACATTTCTTAATTATTTTTCACTAAATCTCACTAAAAATCCTTAATTATTTATCCACACCTTACTTTGTCTCCCACATTTCTCAATTATTTCACCCATTATTTTTTACTATTTGTCCACACCTTACTTTGTCTCTCACATTTCTCAATTATTTCACTCATCATCTTTAATTATCTTGTCATCTTTCTTAATTATTTTTCATTAAATCTCACTCATAATTTTTAATTATTTGTCTACTAAATCTCACTCATAATTTTTAATTATTTGTCCACACCCTACTTTGTCTCCAACATTTCTTAATTATTTCACTCATTATCTTTGATTATTTGTCCACACCTTAATTTGTCTCCAACATTTCTCAATTATTTCACCTATCATCTTTAATTATTTTGTCATCTTTCTTAATTATTTTTCACTAAATCTCACTCATAATCTTTAATTATTTGTCTACACCCTACTTTGTCTCCAACATTTCTTAATTATTTCACTCATTATTTTTAATTATTTTTTCACCTTAATTATTTTTCACTAAATCTTCTTCTAAATAGATTATTCTTTTATTTAATTCATTAATTTTAAATCTATTTTCTTAATCTACTAATTAGCCCATTTACTTAGCCTTTTATTTTTTTCAACTTAACCTACTAACTCTAAGCCCATTTACTTAGTTTTTATTTTTTCAATTTAGCCCACTAACTCTAAGCCCATTTACTTAGTATTTATTTTTTCAACTTAGTCCACTAACTCTAAACCCATTAATTTTTTTTTCAATTATAATCTCTAATTGATGTTAAAAATATTTTAAATACAAAATTAATTATTATTATTCTCAAAATGCTAGGATATTACAAGCACGCTTATCCCTAGAGTTCTTTGCCTATATTCAGTCCAAAAAATATACAGTTGGTGTTGTTTTCTTCCTTACTTATCCTCAATGTATACTATATTTCTCTGGACTTTTGAGGTATTACACACATGGTGTTATTATCATGGGTCCATACCCGTGGATCAGTTCTTAGCTCCCGCCCTTCAACGACCAAGAGACCCACCACACTTATGAGCCCTTCAGTAGTTGCCCAAAGGGTAACCTGATGTGAGATAAAGAACCGGTGCTTACAACACCACCTCAAACCCTCTCTCTAAATGTGGTGGTGCTCGTGAGCGCAAACCATCTCAAGGGTGACAAAGAGTGGTTAAGACCAGGGCCCGTAGGGCCTAGGGTTTCCCACAAATGACGCTAGAAGATCTGGGATAACTTACCCTGATGGACTTACGTGAACTTTCCAGAAGGATCACCCATCATTGGGCTTTCCTAGATCAAACATGCTTAACTCTAGAGTTTTTTGCCTGTATTCAGCCCAAAAAATATCCAGCTGGTTTTGTTTCATTTCTTATTTATCTTTGATGTATACTACTATTCTCTAGATTCTTGGGGTATTACACACATTATGTCATCATCATGGGCCCACAGCCGCAGATCAACTTTTAGCCCTTACCCTTCAACGACCAAGAGCCCCACCGCACTTATGAACCCCTTAATGGTTATCCTCTGAGCAACCTAATATAGGATCGAGAACCAGTACTTACGACACCAATATCATATGCCCTTTTCGAAAAAACCCAAATTATTAGGCTTCATTGATAAGGTAATAGCATTTGTCTTTTAACTGTTCAAACAAAAGTGATACATAATTCATAACTTCAAGAGAAATTCTTATCATTTCTCAAATGTCAAAAATATCAATATCATTTTACTAAATCTTATAAATATCAAATATAATACACCTAAAAATTATATTTAGAAATTGAATTCAAAGGGTAGCACAATGGATTTCTTTTCCACGTCAATAGTCTCCATCTTTGAATTGAAAAGACTCAGACACTTTTTATCGACACATGCTTCTTATTTTTTTTATTTTAAGTTTTTGCCCTTGTGTCTTTTTAATTTTTCTTTTATTGCTTCAATGTAAACAATAATATATCTCTTTCTGGCTAATAAAATAATCAAGACTCATAATAGTTGTAAGTTCACTTATACCCCTAAGATATTTCTTTATTAACTACCAAATGCCACGAGTTCATGTTATAAATACTAGTTATATATCTCTTATATGTTATCTTGTGTATATGTGCTAAAATAGATATATCATATTGGACAAATAATTAAAAAATTAAAAATTTACTTTTTTTTAATAGTAGTGATAATTTAACATTGTAACAAATTGTAAACATTAAAAGATGGGTTAATAAAATTAGAAGTAAATTTCATACAAACTTTAGGTAAATTGATTAGACAATCATTGAACTTTGGTTATTTTTCTTGAATATCTCTTGGATTTTTAAATTCATTCAATCAAGTTTTCAAAACTAATTACGATACCCCTTAAATTAGTTATGACACCTTTAATCTTGGTCTTTTACAAAGGTATTTTACAAAGGTATTGTGGTTAATTTAAAAAAAAATAAAAATTAATTGATCAAATCTTAAAGTTGAGATTGTTTAGCCAAAAATACCAAAATTTAGAAAGGTATGCAATCAATTTACCGACAAAAATTTTTACCATTTCCAAACACAAAATATATAAATAAAATAAGGGGCTTTCTTGGCATTAAATCAAATCTAGAGGCCACACTGTGTATTATGAAAATCTTAGCTCCGAACGGAATTATGTTAAACTTCAGCGGTATGAATGTAAGTAGTCCAACCGCAGTGCCTGATATGGCCCTCCACAATTTGTCCCGACCAAGGTGACGTGGCAACCCACTATTGGCCAGCGTGAACCTTCCGCGAAAAGACTTCAGCAGCCGGCCGCCATGAAAAGCTCTATTTCTTTTTCCTTCCTTTTCGCCGTTCTTCCTCTCCTCACTCTCACTCTGCAAAAAGATCAGTTCGCCGGGAACTCGAACAAGTCGCCGGCGATGACGCTCGTCGGAATCCTGGCTGGGTTGTTCCTCCTTCTAGCCCTATACTGCGGAATCGACCCGTTCAAGCACAGCCCACTGGTCAATTTCCCGGACTTCGAAACGTTCAAGGCGGACATGCCGCCTTGGTCGGAGATGCCCAAGGCCAGGGACCCGGAGAATCTGCTACAGAAATCGGAGCTCCGGTTCCTGAACCAGATCCAAGGCCCCGAAAGCATCGTCTTCGACGCTCAGGGCCGCGGCCCTTACACCGGCGTCGCCGATGGTCGAATCCTGTTCTGGAACGGCGAGGCCTGGACCGATTTTGCATACACTTCGCCTAATCGGTGAGCTCTTGTATTCCTTCAGTGTCCTTTTTTTACCCGTTTCTCAGTAAAATGGAAAGCCGGAGTATGGAACCCCGGGCCCGTAGGTCAATACGTGCTCTTGTAAAACCCATATTACGACTTAGTAATATTATAAGTCCTTATGATGAGGGCACTACCGAGGCATTAGAAGAGGTGCCCAATTATCGATGTCTCGACCTCAAGAGCTTTACGGTCTACCATTAATGCCATGGGGTGGTCGGTGTTGGTTTTTTATTTGTAGTGGTTTGCAATTCTTGTTTTCCTTTGGGGCCTTTTTGGAGTGCTGTTGATTCATGGCTTTTGTCTTTCATGCTTGCTTCTGAAATTTCTGAAAACGGAAAGCAGAAAATGTCTATGTAATTGTTTTCTGGTAACATAATGGCCTCTAGAACAGTGTTTGATTTCTTGAAACGACCGTTTTGGCCTTATAATTGAATGTCTTTTACATAAAGATACTAACTTTTCATTCTGTGTCTTGCTTCTCCATATATCTGGAACATGTTCAAAGGAAACAAGAACCGAAAAACAAAAAATAAAAGAAAATGGAAGTTGAATCTTTTAGCTGGACAGAGTAGTCGGCAAAGATGCACAAAAGAAGAATGAAATTTGTTTTATATCCTTTATTACCCATATTGTCATGCAATTTGGAAACATTAGTTAATCAATGATACTTATGATAAAAATTCAAAAGCATAAGTATTCTGAATCTCTAACTACTCACATTGTAAGGTCCAGGCAAGCCCGGGCCCAGCAAAGTCAGTGTCATTGGACTCTTTATGTGGTGTCTCAGGCTCAGTCTATCGATGAAAATGCCTTGTGGCTTGTCTAATATTTTCGCTTGTTCGATAAGTGTTGTGTTGGGTGCCAATCCATTTTTTTCTCTTTATTTAGGATGTGTTCTTATTAATTTCTTAGAGAGTTTCTGTGCTTGCTGAAGCCTGAAGCTGCTGCTCCTGTTATTATGCCTCTCTGAATTTTTGGTGTTCTTATTTGGGATTCAGGTCATCACTATGTGATCCAAAGCCATCTCCATTGAGCTATGCGCAGCATGAGCACATATGTGGGAGGCCTTTGGGGCTTCGATTTGACAAAAAATCAGGTGATTTGTACATTTGTGATTGTTATTTTGGGCTGATGAAGGTTGGGCCTGAAGGTGGATTGGCAACATCACTAACAACCGAGGCCGAAGGGGTGCCGCTTAGGTTCACCAATGATCTGGACATTGATGATGAAGGCAATGTTTATTTTACTGATAGCAGCACCAGATTTCGAAGGCGGTGTGTATACTGGAATAATTTTCAAGCTTTGCAGATTATCATACTATTTAACACGTCCATTTTCATTACATCACTTTATAGTTCCCAGTTCCTATACCTTTTCTTGCGTGGTCTCGACTATGGAATTAACTAGAGACATAACAGAGCTGTCCACCAATTCTTATTTTAACTTCTTAATTGATACACCTGACTAATTATTTGGTGAGGAAACCCAAATTTGATTCCTGCAAATTGCTAATAACAGCCCTGCAGGTGAAATATCTTATTATGCTATGGCAATTCAAGTGTAGCTGCTTCCTTGTTCAAAAATAGCTTTTATTTGCTTATCATCCTAGTTCTAACAGAATAAATGTTCCCAGGCACTTCATGCAGATAATTTTAACTGCGGATGATAGCGGAAGGCTTCTAAAATACAATCCCAAAACCAAAGAAACAACTGTCCTCCTCCATGGTCTCCAGTTCCCTAACGGCGTGTCCCTAAGCAAGGACCGTTCCTTTTTTGTATTCTGTGAAGGATCTATTGGAAGGTAAACATCATGGCCTTTTCAGCTTTTTTTACAGCCCTAACATGTTGACTTTATAGGCCATGAATTTGACAAAAGAATGCACAACAAACATTCTAGATCTTCAGTCTAGTGGATTATTAGTTCCCTTTATGATCTAGTAGTTGTTATTTTACAACTATGATCACCTTTATCAACTATGAAAGCAGTCTTGATGCTTGCAAGCAATTAGTCTAGTATATCAGGAATTTATTTCCTCGTCTCTGTTGCACTAAATCATGTGAAGCTCAAATGTTGTCCTCTGACAATCTGACTGTACACAATATACTCTCACTGCAAAATGGTAAATATAGATCTAGTTGCCAATCTATGAATCTGATATTATTTGTGCATGTCTGGTTATCATATCTGTGTATATGTATATACTTATGCATGTACATATGTGTATGTTTATCACCACATTGTAGAAGTTGAAAGGCATGCCTGGTTGATAGAAGGGAGCTGCGAGTGAATCTTATTAGGATTGTAGGCTTCAGGTGCTAAAAGCTTCCCCCCCCAATTTTGTGCCAAAGCCAAATTAGTCAGTTTCCTTAACACTCTAGAGTCAGCCTGCTTGGCATGTTTCGTTGATATAACTCTAGAATCAATCTGTATTGCCAATGCAATGATCATCTTGAGATTTTCCATGGTTATGCCACAATATTTGCCATCAGAAAATTGTTGATGCAGGTTGGAAATAGCCCTTAGGAGTTGTGAGTTACCTTCATTTCTGTTGATGCAGGTTAAGTAGGTACTGGTTGAAAGGTGAAAAGGCAGGGACCTCAGAAGTCTTTGCCGTCCTACCTGGATATCCTGACAATGTCAGAACCAATGAAAACGGTGAATTCTGGGTAGCAGTCCACTGTCACCGCACCTGGTACTTCTACATCACCTCTTTGTACCCAAAACTCCGGAAGTTCTTGCTGAAGCTTCCAATTCGTCAAAGGATCCATTACCAGCTCCTTATTGGGGGGCACCCCCAGGCAATAGCCGTTAAGTACAGCCCTGAAGGTAAGCTGGTGCGCATATTGGAGGATCACGAAGGGAAGGTGGTGAGAGCGCTCAGCGAAGTAGAAGAGAAATTCGGGAAGCTGTGGATGGGGAGCGTAGCCAATTCTTTTATCGCAGTTTACCAGTTATGATCAGATCAAGAGATGTATTGATTTTGCATCCGTTTTTGGCTCTGATGATATTGCTCCTTTGGCAAGCCATTCAGCTCTTTTGGGAGCTGCAGGGATTTGAATCTTTCACCCACACTGTTCTGCAAATGTGCTCTAGCTTTTCCATGACATTTTGGTGTTTTTGGTTTGGTAGTTTTTCAGCCTCAAATCAATCTTGTAGGATTTGTTTTTGAAGTTGCATCTTACTTAATTCACTCTGCTTTCTGCTTTTCTTTCCCCTTTCAGTTTATCTGTATCTTTCTCATTTTGGTTCCTAATCTTTTAGCTCATTTCTGAATTCCGATACTGCCAGCAAGTTTGAGTAGCTCAAACCTTCCATCTTGGCTCAACTCTCGATCTGAGAATCCTCTGGCTGCGGCTTTCAATGTATTCTGCAAATTATTATAGGCTATCATGCACCGATACTAGACAGGTGTTATCTCCAAATTAGAACTCATGGAATATCTAGATCTAAACCAAGAATTGGAGAAGACAAATCACATCTCTCAATTGTACTCGTTAAATGAGAAGATAAATCTCATCCCTGACGATGAGATAAATTGCATCTTTCAATTATTTTAGATAAGGGAAGTGATCAACTAATTTGTCTATTATCTATTTACCTTGTATAAATACTGAATAATTATTATCAATAGATATTTAAATCCATGTGGGGGCATTTATATTTCTAACATCTCTCCTCACAGACATGAACATAAATGCTCTTAATTTACACATTAATACGTATCCAACATAAAAGTGAAACACACTATACGATTGTAGAACACACTCATAGATAGAAGCTTCGCACTAGGTATTGTTAGTTTAATTAATGGCAAAAAATATCCCAAGAGGAGGTGGGGGTGAATTGGGATATATATGTCTTGACTTCTTTTTACAGCGTATAATGAAAGAATATTTAGTTTTGAAATGCACGAATTATGTTTTAAAATCAAAGTTTTTGTTTGAGCAAGTTTCAAAATATAGTGTACAGATTTTGAAATACAAGTTTTTGTTTTTAGCTATTTCGAAATCTCCAGCTTGTAATTCAAAATACCAATTTTAGCAAAAGGTGATCTTCTTAAGAATAAGTAAACAATAGTGTTTATAATCAATAATACTCGTTTGTTTTGAATAAATAGTCCTTTTTGACTTGACAAAATTTCTTTCAAGAGTTTGAGCAATGAACAATTACAAAACAAAAAGTAATTTTGAGTACACGAGTATTTTAGAGTGGTTCGGCACCAAACCTAGTCTACTACCTTCAATTCTTCCCACTTGAAAGATTTTCAATCCCAATCACTTTCAACAAAGAAAATAAGGGTTTTACCAAAATTCACCCAAAACCTTTACACATAGTAAGTTTTTAAGGGTAAATTAAAACCTTACGACAAATGGTAAAATAAGAGATTAATTTTATAGCTCAAACAACTATGATATCAATAAATGTCTTACCAATAACTATACAAATCTCTTATAACAACAAGGGGAGCTAGGAGTAATAACACTTCTTGATTCCATTTGCTTCTCCTTTGTACATTCAATGCACAATAATAGAAGATTCTTTACTTTGATACCTCAATAAATGTTTTTTGGTTCTATTATCTCTTTTTTCATCTTCAAACACCTATTATTTAACCGTTTCTAGTAGTTAGAGACAAGATTTCACGAAATTTGAAACCATGTTTCGAAACATAACTAATCGGGTTTCGAAACATCCCAATTTACATTGAGGTTTCGAAACATATACTCCATGTTTAGAAATATTCGACTTTATAGCTGGCCCTGCAGACTAAGATAGCATTTAATGCAAGACAAAAACATTTACCTAGTAAGTTTTGCAATGATTACAATTTTAAATTTGAATTTGCTTTCACAAAAATGGAATTAAGAGTTTGAACTACTTTTAGATAAAAAAAAAAAAATACAAAAGATATATTTCAAATTTTCTTGAACTTGCTATTAGAAACAACAAAGATTTCGAAATATAGCATGCATGTTTCGAAATATGGATACTTAAAAACATTTGTTTTGGACCAAAACCTCATTTCGAAATACATACATTACATAGATGTTTCGAAACATAATATTCAAATTTCGAAACATAACATACATACTCAGAAAACATTTGAAATCTTATCAAGAGAGTTTCAAAACATATATAGAAACATGTTTTAGCGAAATTTCGAAATATAGACAACAAGTTTCGAAACATAATTCACAAACTTTAGATTTTTCGAACTTTTAAATTTTCGAACAAAAACCATATGTGCATGCTTTGAAACCAAGGACTCTTATTTCGAAACATGATTTCAACACATTAAATTTTTGGATCATCAAACATATTTTCCCATTTAATAAAAAATATGTCACAACAAGTATCAGTGTGAAGGCATCAACCAATAGTGTCTTATGTACCTCAGACACTTTCAATCACACTTGATTGAGCACATTTTAGTACTCTAGGTTCCATGGCCGCTAACATAATCAATAATGAGCTTATAGTGTTAGATATGAGCCCTAAAGACCAATTCTAGAGACACAAAGGGATTCGATCTTGTAATTTTTAAATATTATTTAAATGGCAAGTTTATGTTTTATTTAAATTACAATATAGTTTAAATTATAAAACATATATCCATTAATATAATAAGGAGTGGATATCATTTTTAAGAGTTAAGAATACGAGTTACAGATAATCCACAGTTCGTTATACTATAAATATGTTACTGGCCGTAAAATTTCTAATCTAGATAATAGTAATTCGTAAAGGCTAGCACATCGTCTTCTTCCTTATTCAGTATGAGATACTGAAAGATAAGATTGGTGAGTCTCATGCCATTTTGTATGAGATATAGAAAAAGGATGAGTGGGTGCTGGTTACAGGAACGAGTTCACTGAACGGAACTGTTAACATTAAATCACATGGGTTATTTCTCACGGGCTAATGATTTAATATTAGCTACAATTGTGCAACTAGTCCTTAGACCCGAGATGACATGGATATCTATGTATTGGTGGATTAGGATATCAGCGATATTATGTGATTGTTCTAATCAAGAATAATCATACGTATCTATGTGCCTGATTCAGTGATACATGAGATATGTGTGCATCAGACATGGAATCTATCACCTCGAGATTTATGAGGAAGATATCCTATGCGATCCAGTAATCACTTGACGATAAATCCTTGGCCGAGGTAATATGACGATGGAATTTGTTCCATAAGAATTGTGTCATAATTAATCAAAATTGATTTTGAATTTGGTCATATGACGAGATTAAGAGATTCGATCTACTGACAACGATCTCATATCTTGTTGGGATATAGGATGATAGAAGGACCGTATTGCATGGTAACGTAGTAAAAAGTTCATAATGCCTACTTCACAATAAATTAGGTAATCATAACATATTGTTAGATGTCACACATGATTTATGAGAATTAATCGTTGATTATTCTCGTTACCAATTTATTTGTGAACCCAGAAAGTCTCACCAAAAAGAAATCACTTTCAAAGAAAAGATGGGTAAATTAATAATTTTATAAATTACTAATAATAATGCATTTATTTATTGAATTAATAAGAATAATTAAATAATTATATTATGAATATAATTATTTAATCATTAATTGGATTCGGTCTTTTGCTAGCACACTAGGCTTGGTCTAATGGCACTATTGAATTCAAATAAATACTATTAGATTGGGTTTGGCCCAATAGCATTAAATGGAAATAGGGTTAATGAAACCCTATATATAAAAGCTCTCTTAACTCTTCATTTAATACACTTGAATCATTTTGAGTGTTGAGAGAGTTTTGAGGAATTGTGTGTGAATCCATAGAAGTGAGTTGAAAATTTTTGAGAAAAATTCCTTCCACTTCCATTTCTCTTGATATTCTTGGATAGAAGTGGTTTCAGGTGGACCGATTCGGCATCCTACACTTGGAGGATTATGCGGCGGGAAACCTAACAGTGAAATCAGATTTCATCAAAGAGGTAATCTTTCGTTTTTGTTTTCAATTTCTTAAAGCATATTTTTTGAAAAACGGAATACTTGCAAACTAAATTTTAATTCCGCTGCGCATATGATAAGATCTATATAATCTCAACACATAGTCATATCAAAACCCTAAGTAATGATGTGACTTTGCATGTAGTGGGTGTCATTATTGTAGTGTAATGCCTTTCCTTTGTCCTAATGTCATTACACAAGATTTAACTACTTTCCTAGTCATGTCCCATAGGGTTGCATCAATCATAACATTTTAGCAACATGCTAAAATAAAAAATATCAAAATGTTGATTCACGACATAGTCAAAGGTCACAGAAAGGTATGAGAACATAGGGATTTATTACTCACTTCACTATATGTGGTTGAAAATAGCTCATGTAGTAAGAAGTGCATGTTACGGTGGACTTTCCTTACTCAAGGGGCATATGCCATTTGTTTTCAAAAATCAATGCCATATAGATGGGCCTGTTTGATTGGACATATTTTTCATGAAAAATTGTCATTTTCCACCCAAATTCTAGCTTTTGAGGTGTTTGATTGACCAATTTTTTTATGAAAAATATTTTCTAAGTTGTGGTCACGTGATAGTCTTTTCCCACTTTTACTAGAAAAGAAATTCCCATGGAAGGGGGGAGAGAAATTATTTTCTAGGCAATTGCACTCTCATTCCCGACCCTCATTCATCCTCTTGTTTTGATGTCCGACTTCCCCCAAGATCTGGAAGTAGATCTAGAGTGAGAGAGCGGCCAGCGAGCGAATGAGAGGCAGCAACAGACTGAGCGAGAGAGAGGGTGAGCGAACGAGAGATAGCAACGGAGTAAGCGAGAGAGAAGGCAAGGGAAAGCAACGGTGAACGATGATGGCAACAGCGGTGGCCAGTGACAACGGTTGTGGCTGCAACGGCCAGTGATGATGGCAATGGCAGTGGTGGCTAGTAACAACAACTCTTTCATCCTTTTGCTGGGTGTGTATGTATATTTGATTTATTTTTTGAATATTTTGTGTATGTATATTTGATTTATTTTTTAAATATACGTATATTTGATTATTTTATATAATTGATTATTGATTTGTGTATTTATTGATTATCTGCATGTGTGTATGTGATTATTTTTATAGAAAATAATAGCAAACAAACACCAAAAGTTAAAAAAATATAACAATTTTTCAGTAAAAAATTAAGCCAATCAAATACTTTCAATTGACATTTTCTTTGGAATTTAATTCTAGGTAATTTAATTGCTTAGAAAATATTTTCTTTCCATGCAAATTCCATGTTTGCAATCAAACGCACCTTTAATACAGTTGCTTTCTCGGCACCATACTCAAGTCCTCTATCATCAATTCGTAAAAAAGGGTGCCACTTATCAATTACCACTAGCACCTAATTAAGGTTTCGCATTCGACTCCATCTAGGTAACATGATTTTCTAAACATCACGTGCTCCATGCTGTTGGAAATGTATGCCCTAAAGACATGTTTTGTTTAATTTATGGTAATGATGTTTCTTTTATTCAGTTTATGGCACATATATTATTTGCATTTAATTGTTGGAAAGGTGTCCATGCTATTAAGTAAGTGATTCATGTGATGGGTCGTTCTTCACAGTTAGGCATGAATCATGGGTACTTAATAAGCAAGAAAATATAACTCTTGATCTTTTGATAGAACTGGGCATTCTATCATGATAAGATCATTGTGCAATGGATCCTAATGGAGGATGGCTTGCCTTAGCCAGTAAACAGTCCGTTTACTCTAATTGTACAAGCGCATTTGGAATGCGTAGAGTGGACCTGTGATAGAAGCTAATGACAAAGTACTAATTATCATGGAGCTAGTCTATCACTGCTACTACGTGGACGAGTACTCTAATACTTGAGTATTAGTTGGTGGTCTAGTGAACCTAGAGCTATATTCTTAGATTCATTGTAGGTGAGGTCTGTCAAAGATCAATATCCTTTTGAGTTGGGAGTATGGTTTCTAATTAGCTAAGACAGACTGATACAAGATAGTTTCTGTGATTCACCCCCTTGTGATTGTCCAAGAATAATCGAATAATCCAGGGCCCTGGGAACGTGACTTAAGAGTGTGTGCTTCTGGGTAGCTCCCAGTGATAAGCAAGTACATTCGAGTAGTCACGGATTATTGGACTAGTGATCTAAGGATGGTAGAAGTCATTTAGAAAGGTGTTAGTACATTATTCCTTTCTAAATGATGGGTGTTACGCAGAGGGGTATTTTCGTCATTACACTAGTAGGTCAAAGACATGGCATATGCAAAATTATTCGTGGGGTCAGTGTTACCATATGGTGATAATTGGAACACTTAGAATGACAAAATATAGCTACTAGGTAGCAGGGATATTTTGGTCATTTTAGTAGCCGTGAATAATTTGTCTTTTGGTCCCCGGGGTAGCTCGATGTAACTCATGTATTTTTTAATACATTTGGCTTGTTGGATGAATCACATTGAGAGAGAATTATTTTATTCAGAATGGTCCATTGGGCTAGAATAAAATAATAGTTCATTAGGGTTTTTAATTAATTAATTGGGCTAACCCAATTAGAAAATTAATTAAAAGATCTTGGCCCATTAGGGTTTGGCCCACTAGGGTTTTAACCCTAGGGTTCTCCCTATATATATCTCTCTTTAGTTGTTTTTTTTTTCATCTAAGTCGTTTTTCATTCTTCTTCACCGAAGAGAGGCCACGAGTTTGAGTCATACTCCGGAAGATCAAAAGGGTGCGTTTGAGTTCTGATGCGACGGAGCCGAAGGCTAGCAGGACAGCCGTCGTCTCCACCACGCGAAGAAGCTCCCATCGCTCCATTCCGTCCTGTAATCCGCCGTAAAAGTAAGTCTCCTAGACTCTAACCAATACGAGGATCAGTTTTGATTTTAAACCGCTTCCGCTGCATGCTTTGTTTCCTCGTTCATGATCCTTCACATGCAAGGTGACATAATCATCGATGTCGCTTTTCAAGTGCTTAATGATGTTATATGGCTCTTACAATGCTAAAACATTTAATGTCTTATCTCTACTTTGCTCTATCAATGCTAAAGGCAACCGCTGGTATGAGTGAGACAATCTAAACTTAGTGGCATATTGATGTATATGTGCCTTAGTGTTATAGTATTTATTCATGCATCCATAATCACGAGATTTAAAAGAAATAACACATGCTTATCTTTTAAAAAAATGATAAAGAATGACCATGTTATTTCAATGAACTAAAATAAATCACAAAAAACAACATGTCTTGAAATGAAAACACATTAAGTAATCCCACCTACGCCCATTCTAGTAACATGGGTCCTAAACGCATTAAAAGGACTAGTTTTGGTCAACAAATCAGTCGTCATGTTTTTTTGTAGAAATATGAGTCAGAACAATTTCTTTATTTGCGACTACCTCCTAGATGTAATTGTGCTTGATGCCTATATGTTTGTTCTTGCTATGGTACTTAGGATCTTGAACAGATCCCAAGATATCCTTGCTATAACAATAAACTATGACAAGTGTCTTAGCAGCAATGGAGACATCCAAGCTCTAGAAGAATATAGATCCTTTTATCCAATTCTACATTGAGAAACATTGTCTTAACATTCATCTAATAGAGTCCCATGTCCAATTGAGCTACAATAGCTAATATTAAGCAAGTTGAGGCAAAACTAATAACAAATCAAAAAGTTTACTCGTAATCTATACCCTAAATTTGCGTATAGTCTTTCGCTACCAAATGGGTCTTATATTTATCTATAGATCCATCGTCTTTTTCTTTTCTTTTTTCCTTGAGACATGCTAAGCCCTTGGGGCCAGGGCCTGGCTCATGAAAGCCAAGGGTCAGCCATCTTGTGACGGAACAACTCCCACTCCCGTTCCACTAGCATCTGTCTCCAAGGTAAATATCCTATTAAAGTCGGGAATTCCCAGTACGGGTACTTTACTCATGGCTTGCTTCAAATGCCCAAATGCAGCCTCTGCCTTTTCATCCCACCTGAAGTTATCCTTCTTTAGTAAAATCAGTCAGGGGTTTGCTTATCACCTCATAGTTCTTTACAAAACGCCTATAATAGCCCATCAGCCCTAAGAACCCTCTCAAGGACTTAGCAATCCCTAGTCTAGGCCAAGCTACTATAGCTGAAATCTTCTTAGGGTCAATGCTAACTCTAGCACTAGAGATCACATGCCCCAAATGTCTCTAAGAAAAAGCACATTTGGACTTTTTGATACATAACTGATTGAATCTAAGGACTTGAAATGTAGTCCTAAGGTGTTCTAGGTGCTGAGAAAATGTAGGGTTGTAGATCAAGATATCATTAAAGAACACCAGCACAAATTTTCAAAGATAGGGCTCAAAGATGTGGTTCATTAGTGATTGAAAGGTTGCTAGTGCATTGGTTAATTCGAATGGCATTATTGTAAACTCGTAATGCCCATGGTGAGTTCTAAAAGCGATTTTGGGTATGTCAATTGGGTTCATCCAAATTTGGTGATATTTGGATCTTAAGTCAAGTTTGGAAAATACAGAGGCATGGCTTAATTCATCTAACAAGTCTTTAATAATGGGGATAGGGAATTTATCTTTGATGGTGATGTGGTTTAGCTGGCGGTAGTTAATACAGAAACGCCAAGTTCCATTTTTTTTTATATTTTATTTTACCAAATGGACAAAAGAGGCAAATGGGCTTCTGCTGGGACAGATTATAGAATTGTCAAGCATTTCTTTCACTAATTTTTCAATCTTGGTTTTAAGTTTTAGGGGGTACCTATAGGATCTTATGTTAATTGGTTTAGCATTGGATTGTAAGGGAATGAAATGATCAAATGGCTTTTTAAGGGGAAGGTCCCAAGGTTCTACAAATAAGTCCTGAAATTCAATTGATAATGTGTCTAGGGAAGTTAGTTCATGTACTTGCCATGGGGGTGTTGTTTGGTGACTGTCTACCATCAAGCACTGTCCTTCATGTTCCCCTTGCTTCTCTGTCTCCTCCATTGCCTCAATCAAGAATAATTGAGCCACTTGGGAGAGCTTTCATTTGAGCAACTTATGTAACCTCTCTCCCTTAATCAACTTGTAAGCCCCTGTTTCCATATTCCCTCTGAGAGAAATCCTTTTGCCTTTCTTTTTTTTTTTTTTCCAACGTGACCTCTATCTTAGTGAAGTCAAAGCTGATAGGGCTTATCTTTTTCATCCAATCAACCCCCAAAATGATTTAGCATCCCTTTAGTTTCCACAACCTCAAATCAACTTCAAATGTTTCCCTTTGCATCATCCAACAAAATCCCAAGTATTCTGATTTACTCAACACCTTTCTTCCATTAGCCACCATTATTGATAGGGGTTGGGTGCTTCATAACTCACAATTCATCCTCCTAGTAGTCTTTTCGTCAATGAAGTTGTGACTAATCCCACTATCAATCAACACCATGAGAATACCCTCTTGCATTGGTATTTGGGAAAATACTTATCCCCATACCTATAACATAACCCTGTTGGCCTCCTCTATTCTGACACTCTTCCCCTTGTTGCCCCGTAGGGCCAGTAGGTGGCAATGCCTATAACTTGGGTATTGCCCCAGCTCTATACGTCTCCCTTCCTTACATTCTTCCCAAATATGGCGTTAGGCCATAATTGCCTTCCTTTCCCTGATCCCTTTGCTTCTTCATCAGGGCTTCCACAGTCAATTCTTGGAGCAAGGCGTTCTCAACCGCTTCTTGCATTGTTCTTCGTCTCATCATCTTTATTGTGAGCTTAAGTTCATCACTTAGCCCACTAATAAAACTTGACACAAAGCAACCTTCGGTCATGTAGGGATTTCTACTGAGCATAAAGGACTTCAACTCCTCAAATTTGACTTGGTACTCTTGCATCGATCCACTCAGCTTCATCTTGTTAAACTCATCCACTATGTCAATGATTCTCTTCTCCCCAAACCTCTCGCATAATCCCTTCACAAACTCATCCCAATTATATTCATCCCTCACTCATAACCACCCTTGGAACCACACGTCCCTAACATCATTTAAGTAAGCCACTGCCAAATTAACTCTCTAATCCTCGGCCACTTGATGTATACCAAACAACTTCTCACACCTTCAAACCCACCAGCATGGTTTTATCTCATCAAACACCAACAACTCCAATTTTGAAACTATAAAGTTGGAATGATTCAAGTTTACCTGGATCTCCGGCCTCCTTTGCACACCATTATCCCCTACTACTGTCAGATCAACCTCTTCTGACAAGCCAACCACCCTCTGGCTCTTGCCAATGCTTGGCAATATCAGATTCATTTTCTCTTGCAGGGGAAAGTCAAGGGATATCCTCACCTAAGCCTGGCTCGAGAACATGAGCATAAACTGTTGCATCTGATCATGCAGCATGTTGCTCTGTTCTCTCATCTCCTCTCAGATTTGGTTACGCATGTCTCCTCGTAAAAGATCTGAGGCCTCTTCCAACTTCTTATCAACTCCATAGATCCAACTCGCGACTGCATATCCATCACCATGGTCGTCACCTGTTGTAGTTGCAATTCTATCTGCTTCATACAGGTATCGTCCATCATTGCATTGAAATCGTTGAAATGCTTGGGCCAAGAAGGAGCTCTGATACCAATTGTCAAATCCCTTGATCCGACAGAGTTCTCCCATCTTTGTAGAAGAGAATTAGGCATGAATTGTAATAGAGGGAAGGGGGAAAATTATAGAATTAAGAAAGAAGGATTGAGAATGAGAACGAGAACGAGCGAGAGAGAGAGAGAGAGAGAGTTAGATAGGGAAATTGAGTTGAGAAGCAATTCAAACTGTATTTCCATGTTTCATAATGAATTTGGGACAAACTTATATACTCGGTCCCAACCGAAAGTTGGCGCCAATAAACGGTTTCCACTTCCTGCATTCAAATTTAAAAGTTTCACCAATTACACCCTCCAATTATACTTATTACAATAGTCCCCCACATAGATATACGACAATTGTACTCACTAAGGCATTCAATTATTTGACTAAGATAAGAGTTTGCTCGATTACGCCTATCTTTTAGTCGATTAATGTCCAAGTACAGAAACTTGACAATTTTTCACCCAATTAATCACTCGAGTAAGATATTTGATTATTCGACTAAAAAGATGAGTTTCTTGATTACTAGTCTTTTTTAATCAATTAATGTTACAAGTACAAAGACTTGTCATTTCGGCCTAATTCTTACTTGATTACTAGATTTAATTACTTGATTAATATCACAATTAGTCGATTCATTACTCTGATTAGTCAATTGAAACTCTTCAGCTCTATACTCGAATACATCAAGCATATACTCTATTAAGCCTTAGTGTATTCAAATCTTATTCAATTTAAACTAGTGAGTTAGTTGAGTATAATTACTTGTCACTCAACTAAGCATTTTCTCACTCGATTACAATATATGGTTACTTGACTAATATATCAATCAGTCAATTAATACTTTGATTACTCGATTAATGTTATTCCAACACTTACTTGAGTAATGCACAATGAATAATTGATTAATGAGTATATGCTTTGATCTTTACTCGACTACAATGATAACTTAGTTGAGTACAACATTTGTTACTCAACACTAAAGTATTTCCTTAATCAAACTGATGATTACTCTATTAAGCTCAAGCATTAGTTAATTAATTCTTCTAGTCTTGGCATGTCTTACTTGATTATAAATATTTAGGAGTTATTCTTTTAGTGTTTCAATTTTGAGTTTTGAATTTATTTTTAGTTTTATATTTTGAGTGTCTGTTTTAAAATTATTGAAAGCGTGTTTTTTTCGTCTATAGCATTTTTCGCGTTTTGAAAATTTCGAATATGTTTATGATAAAAATAGTCAAAACGACTTTTTTGTTATTTTGAGTTTTCTTTATAAAATTTTTCATTATTTTCAAAAACACGTTTTTAAAAATATAAAAGTAAACACGTTTTCATTATTTTAGAAAACTAAAAATTAAAAACAGCCTGAAAACAGTAAAAATAACATGTCCTTAATTACTCAAGTAATGTTTGAAAGTTAATTACAACTGACTTTGTAAACATAATTACTCAATTAAAGCTTTACTCAAGTAAAATGTGTTAATAGACTAATGACTAGTTTTACTCAATTAACAATCTACTTTTAGTTTTAAACGTGTTAATCCATTTTGAAACTCGTGTTTTAAGATTTTTTTCAAACATTTGAATGATTTGATTATTAAGTAACAACATTTAGCCTTTAAGTCTTTCATTCAATTTCAACTTGAGTGTTTATCCTTAAAGTATACATTCATTCACTCAAGGGTTTGATGATTGTTACTTAAACATCTAGTATGTATTCGAAACAAATATTTTTCTTAAACCTTGAGTAATGTTGTCTTTTAGATGTTTTACCTTAAGCTCACTCTATGTTTTACTTGATTAACACATACTTGAATACTTAGAATATCATTATAAGTTATTCAAGTATACTTTTTAAGTGCCACAAGCTATTTTGATTTCATTTGTGTGCTATGGACACTTTAGATTTAACCTTAAAACCCTAGTAACATATTAAGAATAATATTATTGAGATTCATTAAACTTTTGCATTTAGCAACAACCTCAAAAACTCCTCAAATGGTTATTAAAGTTTTGCGTTAAATATTCATCATCAAAACATTCTTAAAATCAAACTCAACAGATACATTTATTCACTCTAAGGCTTAATTTCTCATATTTGTGGAAAGAATTATGGACATATGTTGCCAAACCCTAGGGGCACAAATGTTCTAAATTGGGTTTATTCTTAGTCCATAATTCATAAGTGGTGGTGATCGATTTTGTAAACACTAGGTTAAGTATGAAGGTTGTAGTTATTAACGCATCACCCTAATAACATATTGGGAGATTTATTTGCGCCATCATTGATGATGATCGTAAAAACAACTCTGACAAGTACACCAATCGCTCAAGTAATATAGAAAATAAGTAAGGTTTAGATTATTGTTCCTCAATGATTGCAAATAAATTAGTACCAAAACAAATATTAAACCTAATTTTATTTCGAAAATCAAATTTATGAGTTAGAAAATTAAATAATAAAAATAAATAAGAAAATTAAAGACTAATTTATGAGATGTAATACGAAGAGAAAACGCACTAGGACATAGGCTCACCAAACCAATGCAATGTAGATTTCAAATTAAAATGCTAACAAGAAGAAATTCTATTTATGTGACAACAAAAATTCCTAAATTATTTAATAGTCTTTCTTTAAGATATATTAAATCTACTTTTAGCTGTCAATCTAATCTCAATGTAGATTTAAATAAATAAAAGTACATTAAGTTATGCGAAAACTCTAGCTTAGGTAGAGACATCTTGATCCACCCATTACTACTGCAGCAATTATGTTTGTACGTATCTGTATTTCATTCAATTCATGGTATGCATTATTATCGGCTATTATATGTACCATAATTTATTTAAAAGGTGATTAGGCTTTTAAAAATATTAAACAAAATAACACATACTCTTAAATAGTATAAAAATTAAGGATGATACTAACGGTACTCTATGAGTTTACACCATGGGTTACACAATGCATTATAAATACCTCACCATCTTGTGCCGCCTCATCGCCTTAGGTGAGGGGTATTTTAGTCTGCGCCTCACCGTTTCATGTCGTCTTACCGCCTTACTCCATCACATTGAGTGAGGGATATCTTAAACATTTTAACTACATTACGTAATCCATGGTGTAACCCATAAAATACCAATAATATTTTTCAAAAATTAAAGACGCTACATTATCTAGGTGTAGCTACACCATAACCTTAGTTCCTAAAATTAGTTCATGGAGAAATTAAGAACATGAAAAGTTTTAGGGAAACAGAAGGCATAATCTATAAAGGGATAAATCAACTAATTAAACGAGCTAATTTAAATAAATAATTTTCTTCCCTGTTTCAGATCTGATACCCAGAAGTGCTCCAGATCTGTTCCAAGAGCTATTTCTGTCACCCGCTTCGGATCTACCTCCTGATTCCTTGCCTTTTACTCTACCTCGCTGCCGACGTCCGCCTCGCCTGCTTCAACCATGCCTGCCGAGGCCAATCTTGTGGCTGCTTGCTCCTGTTGCGTCTACCCTGGCTTGCTGCGGCTTCTGCTTTCTGCGAGTGGCTGTTGCGTGCGGCTGCTGCTGTTCTTCTCTCCTTCCTGCCGAGATTGCTTCCTTTTCATCATCATTTCTTCAAAACCCTACTTCTCGCTTTATCTTTTCTTTATCTTCATCTTCCCTCTTTTTCCTCAGATGCCTTTTCTTTTTAATATTAATTCTTTAATATAAAATTTCAATTAATTTTAAAAATTAATTTATAATTTCTTCTTTAAAACTCAATAATTTGAATTTATTTCCTTTACTTATTTCTTACAAAAAAAAATTAAATTATATAAAATTCATATAAACTCACACTTTAAGTAAAAAATAACATAATTTAAAACCGAAATTAGATAAAAATATGTATAAAATTAAGCTCTTGACGTAGCCATTTCAAGTAAGATCTTATCTCTTCTGTCTACTACACCATTTTATTATGGAGTTTATGGCATAATTAGTTGTCTTACTATTCATTTTTCATCACAAATATATCTTTAAACTGATGTGGTAAGTATTCACACTTAGAATCAATTTAAAGAGTTTTTACTCAAGTTTAATTGATTCTCAACCAAACTTACTATCATAATCCAATGCTTTGGTCTTTTGGGAGATCAAGTAAACTATTCCATAACGTTTATAATCATTAATTAAAGTGATAAATATGAACTACCATTCCATGTCTTAACATTCATACGTCCACATATGTCATGATGGATTAACCTTCAAGGGTTGGATAAATTCACTTTAGCCCGTGGCCCTAATAGACTTTCTCTAGCTAGCCTTTTTATGCAATTTTGCCCAATGTGACCCAATCTAGCATGTTATTTGATAATTTCATTCACAATATCATCATGCAAAGTGAAACAAGAAATATTTTAATTAGAATTAAAATGAGCATCCTTAACATCCAACATAATCAAACCATTATAAATAAAATAGCATAAAAGGCATCCCATGAAAATTTTAGTGAAATCCCAAGATAAACTAAATCCATGGCCTAATTTAAGCAAAACAAATATTGAAAGCATATTTCACCTAATTTCTGGAGAATAAAGAATGTCATGAAGAACTAATGTGCAACCATCTTACAACTTTAGCTGATAGGTACAAATTCCTAGCACTTCTTCATTGGTGTTTTCTCTATCTCTTTGGAAGTCGACAATACTCCACATACCCTTCACGGTCTCTTGCCATGTGGCTTATTGCTCCTCTATCTACAATTTAACCATGGAGATAATGAATAGCAAATACATTTGTACAAACAAATATAAATGTATGAGAGATAGGGTTAAAAGAATACCTCTTATTTCTTTGGCTTAGTATAGCATGAGTAAAATGTCTAAGATTAACACAATTATATCAAATACTCCATGGTTTCCCTTTGCCTCCACAATGCTTCCCCTTATGACACTTGGTGGTTTTGTCTTTCTAGAGACTAGGTCATTTTCCTTGTCTTTGAGGACCTTTTGCTTCTAGGCACTTAACTTGAAGCTCAAGGTGTCAAGACACATCTTTAAACGTTTTAATGTTCTCATCATGTGTCAACATGAGCTTTATTTGATCTTAAGAGTCTAAAAGAGATCGGATGATAGGTAAGACTCTTTGCTCATCAATGAGGTTGTTTATAGTAGCCTTTAGATCACAAATCATATTTAATATTGTTCTTAGATCATCACGCACGGTCACACCTACAGGTATCTTGTACGTGTCACATTTGAGGGTCAAACCCCGCAACCTTGTGGCACTAATACCACCATATTTTCCTTTCAAAGTAACCCACTTGTCTTTTGTTGTTTTATATTCTTCAAACTCTGCAATCATTTATTATGTGTTGAAATAGTTAGTTTAAAAAGGGTAATGAATTAAGTTTTTTTCACCTTTAAAAAAAAATTAAAGAACTGAAGTAAAATCAGAATGTAAGAATGTATCACAATTGATTTTAAGTGGTTCAACTTCAAAAGCTTACTCCACTATCTCGGTTTCTCACCAAGGATTTTGACAAACACAATTTTTTCTTTACCATTGTAGCTTTTACATAGGCTCAGCTACTTAACCTCTACAAGTTAGCTTTTCAATACTTGGCTCAGCCACAACCAATGCTTTTTAAGGTTCAAGCTTAACCTTTACAAGTTTTCACAAATAATGTGAAAGCATCTCTCAAGAGAAAATAAGATGTTACAATGAAGAACAAAAAATTCTCTTGAAAGAAAGAGGGATTTAGAACATGAAATTATGGAACTCTCTCTATGAAAATCTCAAACAAATTTATCTTTTGAAGCTCTTGAGTGCATGAGAAAAATAAGATCAATAAGCTTTGGTGTGTTGCAAAAGATGTTATCAAAGTTGTAACCTTTTTTAGCAGGTTTATCACCTATTTATAGATTTTCTGTATTCAATGTTTTTGACAAGTTAATTCACAAAAATAATGTTGGTTTGTCTCACAACTATCATATTTTGTCGCTACAAACTTCAATCAAATGGCTAGTCATTGATAAAATATGTATATGTTGTCTGAAGAGCATTAAATGAACTGAAAAATAAAAATTGGTTTCATTACTAACAAGAAATACTTAAGTATATTCTAGTATTACTTGACTAAGTTTGATCGTTACTCGATTAGATGTATTATATAATCGATTATATTTTATGCTTACTCAAGTATGAGAATACCATTACTTGATTATTTTTTAAGCCATTGAAAGGTGCATTATCTACTTGATTACAAAGCAAAGTTTACTCGATTAATTATGATCTTTACATGAGTATAAGGACTATTACTTGATTTAATTAAGTCCAGAGCCTTAGTCAAGTTTCATCCTATGTTTACTCAATTATATAAGATATCCACTCGAGTATGAAACAACATTACTCGATTAATAAAAAAACATTCACTTGAGTAAAAAGATGCCCAAACACTTCGACTTAAGATTACTCAATTACAAAGCAAATTCACTCGAGTACAACAAATAATTGCTCGATTACCAAACACACCTTACTTGATTAATTTGAAGATGATAGAAAGTTGTGTTACACAATCGAGTACAGGATTTAGTTAGTCGAGTATATCCTATCTTTACTCAATTATTCTTATCTATGTAATCGATTATTTTGAAAATACACTGAGCATTACTCGATTATACATATGGCTTACTCAATTGATTTTTACTTGAAAACTTTACTAATTTCTCACATACTCGATTATTTTGAACATATTACTTGATTAAAATTTTATCAAACTTAAGAATTTTTCAAATGGTTTTAGTCATCATCATTAAACCAAATTTACTAAAAATATGTTCTCATCAAATCAAAACACATATTTCTCAACATTACTTATGCCAAGATTGGTAAGTTGAAAGTTTTGCCTGATATGTTAGAGATTTTTTGTCTAACTTAGCCATATTGTTAGTTAAAGTTTCTAGAGCACCCTATTCTTCTAACAAGTACTAGTCTTTTTAGTGGCATATATTATAATTGTTTTCATCCAGTTTCTCTCTCTTATTAAGATCGATAATAATATTTTTTAAGACTATAACTACAAACGAGAGTTGCATAAATTTTGTGATTAAAGCATATGCACAAGTAATGGTAGCAATTAACATAAATTAGGAAAATAAAAATTCATTACAAATCACACAATCAAAATTGAGCATATGCCCCAAAATCTGTTAGAATAATATGATCGGATCATATGCAATGGAAACAAAATATGATTTTACAGGTATCACGTTTTTTAGATCATAGAGTTTATAAAACTAAGAGATAAACAAAAAGGTATCTGGAAACTAAAATATAATTTTGTAGCCAATAACCTGTCGTATATCTCCCATGTGTGAGATGCCGAGTTGGTCCACCTAAAATTGCCTAGACTCCAAGAGACTTCGAGAAGAAAGGATATAGAATTTTCTGAAAATTCTTTTCTTTCTGGATTCAACTGAATGCACTTTTTCTCTATCTTAGATTCAGGGCTTAATGGCATATTTATAAGCCCTTAAAACCCTAAGTGTAGTCGGACTAAGCTTGATGTGCTAGCAAGAAGTCTAATCCAACTCAATAATTAAATAAATAAGCATATTAATTATCCTTATTTATCCAATAAATAAATTGCACTTAATTAGTAATTCCATAATTACTAATTTGTCCTTTCTCTCTTTAAAATGATTTTTTATTAGGTGAAACTTTTTGGGTTCATAATTAAATTGTCAATGAGAATTAATCAATTATTAACTCTCGTAAATCATGAATGACATATAGCAATATGCAATGATTACCCAATTTAAGATGAAGTGGGTAGTGTGAATCTTACACTACAATGCCAACAATACGGTCCCTCTATCATCCTATATCCCGACAAGATACGAGATTATGGTTAGCATGTCAAATTTCTTAATCTCATCATATGGCCAAATCCAAAATCAATCTTGACTAATATAACACAGTCTTTATGGAACACACATTCCATCGTTATATTACCTCGACCAAGGATTTATCATCAAGTGATTATTGGATCGCATAAGATATCTTCCTCGTATATCTCGAGATGATAGATCTAATGTCTGATTCACACGTATCCCATGTGTCACTGAACTAGGCACATAGATACATATGGTCGTCCCTAATTAGAACAATCATATAATATCGTTGATATCTTAATCCACTAACACACGGATATCCATGTCATCTCAAGTTTGAGAACTAGTTGCAAATTTGTAGTTAATATTGAATCATTGACCTATGAGATAAAACCCATCTGATTCAATATTAGCAGTCTCGTTCAGTGAATTCATTCTCTTAACAAGCACTTACCCATCTCTTTTCTATATCTCATATAGAATAGCACGAGACTTACCAACCTTATCTTTTAGAATCTCATACCAAACAAGGAGGAAGATAATGTGTCAGCCTTTGCGAGTTGCTAATATCCGGGTTAGGAATTCTATGGCGAGGAACTTATTTATAGTATAACGTACTATGAATTAACTGTCATGATTATTCTTAATATTTAATAATGGTATTCACTTCTTATTATACTAAAGAACATTTATATGCTCAATTCAAATCATTTTGCAATTCAAATTAAACATAAAACTTACCATTAAATTGAATTTAAAGAATTACAAAATCAAGCCCATTTGTGTCACTAGAACTAATTTTAAGAGCTTATATCTAACAAAATCATCCCCGTGCTACTAAATAATTTAATATTATGTCCTTAATTTATTTAGCGCACAATTATAGGGAGTTAAGACACAATTTAAACAATCAAATGAATAATTATGCTCCAAAATTAAAATTTAAAATGTTCATACACCCTAGTATGTCTCTCTAGGTTCAACAACTTATTTCAAAATTTTGTAGCATTTACAACAAATACCTAGATCAATTAATCTAAACACATTCACCTTATAACATACCAAGATAGAATTATAATTTCATGTAGGCACAGAAAATTAAATTACCAAAATTTTCATGCATATGAATAATTTTATGAAATTAATTATGCTATCTTTTTTATTTTATTATTTTTATATTTTTCTCACCTCCTTAAAAAATGGGTCTTCTATTTTATTTTTTTTAATGGGCTAGCCCAAGGAATTAATTGAAGCCCAACCTAGCTAAAAAAATTCCTTGGACCAAATCTTTTAAAAAAGTTTAGCCTAAAAAGACTTGACCCAAAAATAACTAATATAGGTTTTTGTTTTAACCCAGCCTAGTTGGGAAAAATCGACCCAAAAGAAAAAGATAACTTTTATTTTTTATGCCTAGTCCAACTGGTTAAAGGGTTGGCCCAAGAAGGAAAAAGAACGACCCCAATTTAGAAATTCTTCTTCTTTATCCTACAATAGAAGGAAGCAACAACCATTGCCACTCGTCATCCATGATTTGTTGGAGAGAATGGCAGTTGTCATGACACCATCGTCGTCTATCATAGGACTTTTTGCCTCCTCGCCTTTTATTACCGTAAGGTATTAGAGAACAGGAAGTCGAATGGTTGTAGGGGATTGCAACTTGATACCATGGTTGGTTCCTTCTACACCTCTAATCGACGTCGAGAGCCATAACCTAGAAGGCAATGTAAGCTATCATATTGCTTGTAAAGATAACAATAAACAATAAAACATAAAAAAACATCATGCCCATAAATCTTAGAAACTTCATGTAATTCATATAACTTGATTAAATAACAGCGTACATCGATCCATTAGAACTTGAAGCAGTAAAAAAGTTGTCAGTTGAAGAAGAAAACAACTGAATTTGATTTCCCTGCCTTAACCCTGACCTTAATGATGGATGAAAAATATAACTTTAATTTGGTTTCTATGTTTAGGTTTGGGAGAGGACCAAACGTCTATTTATAATTGTAGAAGTAGCCCTCATCAAGGCTTATCAGGAGTTATACACATCTTTTAAACCAAATTGAATTTTAATAATCAATTATCTCATTAAACCCTTTAATTATCTCATCAAATAAACACAATAATATTTGATAAAATATTTACTTCAATTATTATGTGAGCCACAAAATAATTCTTATAGGCGAAGGGTCACAATGACTACATGCTACCCGAGTTTTGTCATCCCAATTGCCAGATCTACAAGCCGCTTTCGCTGTGATTCTCGAAACACTTTGTCGTCGTCACTGACCCTTCCATGTGTTTAGTCTCCTCGAGCGCTTGAACTGAAGGTCTGGCAATGAGCTACTACCATCTCACATTCCATCGCTGTCATGACTACTGTGACTTGCTATTTTCCAATGAAGTAATCACCTACAACGAGGAAGATGAAGAGGCATGGGATTCCTATCACTGGATCTACAAGTTGCAACCATCGTAACTGTTGTTTTCAGCAAATCCAACACATAGGAGGCTTGAAGAAGAAGAAGAAGTATATATGTATATATATTTATATTTTTTTATTTAACACCATACACGAGGATTTTATGAAGAATAAAAAAAAAAAAAAAGTTCTTCATAGAAAACACCCCATCGAAAAAACATGATTGAAAAATAATCACAAAAAAATATACAACGCCTCTAATAGCGAGATACAAGTAAAATGGCTTTAAAACAAATGTAAACAATATCATACCAAAAAAAATACTATTTACATACCATAGTAGTTTTAGGATCAGGTTTACACTACGAGCTTTTAGGCATTCAAAAATAACAAATCTTCAATACTCAGTGTATAGTTATTACTAGAATAATTACAAACACCCACGGAGAGCCTGACTCTGGATGTTACATGGATAGAGAGACTTGTATTTTAACTATTTTTAGATTTAGATGACATCAAGTATGTAATAGGGATACATGTATGATATTCTTGTAATTAGTAAAATTGTCATATCTTCATTCATTGCTCTCCAACTGTGTATGAATGATTCCCTAGATTTTTTGATGATCTTATTCTTAAGTTGTGAAGAATATGTGACAAAGATTTATAATACAAGATTTCTTAAAGTTATTCCTAATCCTAAGATTTCTCATATGTGGACTATGATTAATCGATTATAGACTAGTACATGGGCAACTATCTTTTATTAGTATGAAATGCTAATGATAAATGAAGGTGAGTTACATGCCATATTACATAAGATGTAGATAATAGACATGTGGGTAGGTATTGGTTGAACATCAACTAAATATGACACATATAATAGATCACATGGCTAAGAGAATTAATGATTTGTTACTAGTTTTTGAGTGTGTATTTGGTTCTTAGACTGGAAGTGACAAAGTTGTCTTGTGCACTGGTGTTAGAGATTTGTTCTTAAGTAGAACCATCTGGTATGAGAGACGAGAATACTCATTGTATGGTCTTTGTGCTATGGAAAACCCTTATGCGGTCTTAGTTAGTTGTGATTGGAAAACCCTTGGTCAGGGTGTGCATGATCAGAAAAGAGTTTTTGATATTGAAAGAAGTTTCTATATGTCATCTCAATCACAATATACTAGATCTTGGCATAGTTAAGGAGTCCTTGAGTTTGATCAATCCATGGCTTTTACTTAGTTGGGATGTTAGTCAATGGAAGGATTATAGTGCATGGTAATTGAAAACCTTAATAACCTTACCTAAAGTATTGACTTCATTTCCATTAGAATCGTCTTGATATTATGTTAGAGGTCACTCAAGACCTTTTGGGATGCTGTGAGGAAATGGAAAGTTTCTCATAGTAGATAGAAGTACTCGATTGTGTCAAAGAGTTTAATGTGTTCTGATTGATGCATGACTGTGAACCTACAAGGTCACACATAAACTAGGTAATGCATTAGAATAGTGATTCTTAATTGTCATGTTTTATCAATCATCATTAAGAGTTGATGATGATGGATTTCTTGTTAAGAGTTAACAAATGGATTAACAAACTGTTAAGAGTTAATAGAGAGAGAGCATTAAGTGTTAATAAGAGTTGTAACGGGCATGTTGTTAAGAGTTAACGAGAGGTCTTGTTTCCATTAAGAGTTAATGGAAGGGCCATTAAGAGTTAATGGTGGGCCTTGATGCAATTTGTGGAAATTTGGAATGAAATGCGTGAAACAATCTACAAGCTTCTTGAACGGTTAAATGTTTAGTTGAAATGATTGACTGGTTGTCTCGAACTATCGACAATTTTTGAGAGCAAAATTTGATTTTGCATGACATTCTTCCATGGTTTCAAACGATAAAGCATTTAATGCTCTACCAGGTCAGTATGATGAGTCCTCAGACTCATTTATGAAAGAAAGAGAAGAGGGAGACAAAAAAGAAGGAAGAGCAGCTTATTTTTCACGCTTGCTCCATTCATTTTTTCGTGTGAAGTGAAAAATAAAGGCTCTTGGCTCTTCTCTATTCTTCATCTTCTTCCTCTTGCTCAATCACCACTTTTCTTTTCTTTGCTCCATTTATTCTGTTGATCTGAAGGTCCTGAGACTACCATCTTCATCTGAGGAGAACCAAGCACAGGTTGGTGTTACTTTTGATTGTTTGTGATTTTATGTAACCCATGAATAATATGCAAGTATACGTAGTCAAGACACGTAAAGTGATGAGTAAAGATCGTTCGCATGGAGATTGGTAACTTAACCTCTTAATTACTAAAATTGGTCACAACTAACTATATTTAGACAGTCGATTACTCAAAGAAATTAAACCCTAAATTGTGCAACTAGAAAGAAGAAATTAAACAACTAACAATTACTTAAATTCTCAAGAATTAAAATTAAATTGATTAAAACCTAGGGTTTTCTAAATTCACCTAAAAAATTCACTTTATCGAATTATCTCAATCTCGATTGATTAGGTTACAAACTATGTTAATTAGGTACTCTAATTTATTTTTAGTAGCCTATGTTTAGGTCTAACAAATTTATTCAACTAACTTAACTCACTATATGTCTATGTGAATTAGAATAAGAGAACACATTAAGCATAGATACTCATAATATGAAAATATTCACCACAAATATAGTCAAAAATTGCACATATAATCAAGTGAATGTCTTTCCCCATTAACATATGTTATTTTGTCTAAGACTCTATTCCTTACTTATCTATATCTAGCATCATAAGAAATCTCAAATCATATAATTGGCAATCAAGTAATTACAAGCATTAAGTTTAGAACAAAATAAGCATAGTCAAAGTAACAACCACAACCAAAAATTGAGTAAACTAATAAAGTTTCAATTCATAGGATCCTTTAGAAACCCTAAAAAATTAATTATCCACTCATAATATGTAATACTCCAAGAGCCCAGAGAAGGGTAATATATATTAGGGATAAGTAAGGAAGGAAACAATACTACATGGATATCTTTTGGGTTGAATGTATGCAAAGAATTCCTAGGTTAAGCGTGCTTGAGCTGGAAAAACTCAAAGATGGGTGACCTCTTGGGAAGTTTGCGAAGGTCTATCAGGGTAAGTAGTTTAGATCCTTCCTATTGCTCGATGCAGAATGTTACACAATAAATAATATATCTCCCAAATCATCCAAGAGTTGTTACATAATTGAGATCCCAAATAAATAAAAAAATAATTTAAAAGCTAAAACCAAATTTTCTTTGATGTTGCATTGACTTCTTCTTGATGAAACTCCACTCTTTATTGAACCTCTTGCCTCAAAAACCTTACTTTTGGTTGCTCTAGGGCTGCTGCAAAAGTTGGGAATGAGTAGACAAGTGGATGGAACAAAAGGCTCAAAAGAAGAAGGAATCAAGCAAGCAAAATGGTCTCTTCGAAAAAAAATGTCTTTTCTCCTAAAAGTTGCACTTTTTCTCCCCTTATTTTTTAGGGTTTCTTGATGTCCAATCTCCTCCTTAATGTGTCATTTCCCTAAATAAATGGCTCTTCTAAGAAGTCCAAAACCAACTTGCAAACAAATTCCCAAACTAGCAGGTCTTATTTCACAGTAGGGCTACACACGTCTAGAAACTTTGCATGAATTATAGATTGCCTTTCAGTTAGAAATGGGCTTTGTGGGTTTCATGAAAGTTATAGATAATTGTCTTAGCTTTTCAACGCATATAAGAACACCCAAATATGATATCTATGGAGGAAGTTATGGCCTAAAAACCAAGCGAAGGTCCAACTTGGAATTTCAATCCTTTTGCACGTAGGATTTCAATTTGACCCCAACTTATTTTTCCATGTTAATTAAGAACTTTGACTTCCAATTAGCCTCTTATTTCCTCTTGCAACTATACCACATAATAAAATAAATATTAGTGCAATATTAACTCAAAAATAAATTAGTTAACACACTAATTACAAAAAAAATTGACATTTAACAGCGATTTTTTTTGTATTTAGCGACAGTTGTTAAGTAATTTAGCGGTGGTTTTGAAAATCGCCACTAAATCAGCCGTCACGGAGCATTTAGCGGCGATTTTGACCAACTGCTGGAATAATCGTCGCAAATCATATTTTTTTACGGCGATTTTTAAACCACCACAAAATTAGTGATTTAGCGACGATTTTTAAAATATCTAGCGGCGACTTTGGAACCTATTTCTAGTTCCTTGATAAGGAATCTATAATGTGTGTATGTGAGAGAGTAAGAGAGAGAGAGAGAGAAAGAGAGACTGTATTGTCAGTGACGATCATTAAAAAAAGAAGGAAAAGAAAAAAGAAAGAAGAGAGACAAATGAGATGGGATAATACTTAGGGTGCGTTTGATTGCAAGTATAGAAATAAAATATTTTCTAGATAATTCAATTGTCTAAAATTAAATTTTAGAAAAAATGTTACTTGAAGGTGTTTGATTGTCTTAATTTTCTACCTAAAAATTGTTATATTTTTTCAACTTTTGGTGTTTGATTGCTATTATTTTCTATGAAAATAATCACATACACACCTGCAGATAATCAATAACCAAATACACAAATCAATAATCAATTACATAAAATAATCAAATATATGCATATTCAAAAAATAAATCAAATATATATACACAAAATATTTAAAAAATAAATTAAATATACACACATAAATATATATACACTCAGCAAAAGGATGAAAGAGTAGTCGTCACTGGCCATCATTGCCATCGCCATCGTCACTGGCTGCCGCTGCCACAGCCGTCGTCACTGGTTGTTGTTGCCGTCATTGCTGTTCATCCCTCGGACTCTCACCGTTGCTCTCACTCGTTGCCTCTCTCTCGCTCGCCCTTTTTCACGAAGATAAAACTTGAGCTGCTGTTGGCACCTCGGGAATCGGTGACGTGGCAGCGAAAGGATGATCCATTGTTGCCATGGCCATCGTCTACGTTTTCTCCAGTCATAGCTTACAGCTATCGCTGTTGTCGCCTACGTCTTTTCTAGTCACTGATCTTTCTTCTCTGTTGATGGACGGTGGTGAAAGAGGAAGGCCAGCATGAGTTTTTCATTTCTATGAAAAATTGATTCTAACCCCCCTAATAAGAAAATCAATTCCATCAAAAGTAAAAATAAGCATCACATGACCACAAGTTAAAAAATATTTTTTATGAAAAATTTGGCCAATCAAACGCCTCAAAAGCTAGCATTTGAGTAAAAAATAGCTATTTTCTATGAAAAAAAAGAGCCAATCAAATAGACTCTTTGGGTAAAATAATTATATTTTGTGCTATATTATTAATAAGAGAGACTGGTGTTATTTTTCAAAAAGAATGATGATCGGTGCAATTTAGAGATTTACCCTTAATTTTAATACTTAGTTGTTGTACCACGAAAATCCATGGGCTTTACCACAGACCAGCACTACTCCCCCGCTATGTATCACCGCACGGCATTCATCAGCATCTAGTCGCTTCAGAGGGAGAGAGAGAGAGAGAGAGAGAGAGAGAAGAGAAGGCGAGACAGAGGGTTTGTTGAGCGAGCAAGCGAAAATGACAGATTCATCATCTCAATCATTCTTCAGGAGGCACTGGGAAGGGTATAAAGAGTTCTGGAGCGAGAGGTTTTCGTTCCTGGACAACTATTCGAGATTCGTCAAGCGCGACAATCTCCTCCCCTCTTGGTCAGATGCCGACGTCCAGGAGTTTATCGCTTCCGATCCCGTCCACGGCCCCACGGTATTCCTTTCCTCTATATCACATCTTTCTTTTCGTTATTTTTTCAATCTGCAAATTGCGCAGCTCGTTTGATCCTTTCTCCTTTGGTGTGTGATTTCTGTTGTTAGCTTTATTGAACCTGATGGTTAGGTGTCATGCGATGAGGTGTTTCTAGTTGGCTTGCATTGTTTTGCTCTTTTCATTTCTACTTTTTTTGACATTGTTAGACTTGTATAGCCTGTTTATCATGGAATATTTGTGAGAACTTTGAAGGCACATGACATAATAAAGGGTATTTCACGACACCCCAAAGGAGTTACCTCCTTGTCCAGGTCCTTGTGGTCCTTAACTATTCAGGCGTATTTTTTCTGTCCCATCTCCTTGGGCAGCCACCATATTGCTTCTTTAATCGCATAGTTTCATGTAAATTAAGTTTTCCCTAGTTAAAGGGGCTTTGTAATTCATATTCAACACAGGGTTATTAAAGGCACGCCTAGGCGCAAGGCCCACCTTTGTTCCTGGAATGGTTCCAGGCAGGCGCAAACTAGCCAGTCACGCCTAGGCGTGCCGAGGCCCAACCTTGGGCTTAGGTGCGCCTGGCCTTTTTTTTAAAACTGTTTTTAGGGTTTATATTTTATTGTTTATTACTTTATTTAATTTTTTTTTACTGTTTAGGGTTTATATTTATTGTTTCAACTCCAAAATTTGACAATGATTAAAAGAGCTACTACTTCAAATGCTCCAATTGAATTTGAACTTGATGAAGATGGAGAGGGAGATGATGTGGAAGAAGAGGGTATTGGAGATGATGCTTCTAATGATGAGAAATGTTTGATATTGACGATGAGGATGATTTTTAGATTATTTAAAATGCATAATTAATTAATCTTAATTAAGATTTAAGACCTATAAATTGTTTAAGATTTAATTTAAGTTAACTTAAAAACTCTCAAATTTCATCTTTTGACATTTTTTACTGTTCTTTTCATTATATATATATGTATGCCAACAATAGATTTTAAAATTTCTTACAAAGTTTTTAACTTTTGTGATGCTTATACGTGGGTTGCTGAAATAAGATTACAAAGTTTTTAACTTTTGTGATGCTTATATGCGAGTTGCTGAAATAAGATAGGATGTGCTATGCTAAAATTTATTGGCATTTAACTTGTTTTAATATATTTTTTTATTTAGTATATGTTGAATTTTTTTTAATTTTCTTGATAACATACTTGTGAATATGTTTTTAGGAGTTAAAACTTATTTTATACCTTATTCTTTAACTAGGATATATATATATATATTTAATTATATATATATTTAGTTAGAATGCGTCTAGTTCCACCAGGCGTGCGTCTCGCCTTGCACCTTAGTCTCCAACACCTTTTTGTGCCTTAGTGCTCCTTGGGCCTTTAATAACACTGATTCAACTAGATGAGCTTGATATGGCACTTATTTCTCTAGCATTAATGCCTGAAACACATTAAGCAACACTCTATGGGCAAGGGTCCTACCTTTATATATATGGTCTTTCACTTGGATTCCAATTCTCTCCTATTGTTGTTGAATCCTTTTTCTCAACTATGAGAACTTTTGTTCCTTACAATTTAGCTTGACCTTTTAGGTGGTCACCTCCCTCATTGTGGGTTCTTAACAAATAGTTGGTTGTAACTAAATTGGATTGGTAACTATTTTTGTTGGTATGCTTGATCATTATAATGTTTTTGTCTTAACTTATATTTAGATATAACTCCCACAATCCTTTAGTGTTTGGTTGTTTAGTTCATTCCTAGGAATGTTGTACTAAAGCTGGATTTGGTTCCCTCCTAAAGAGGTCTATCATAACCAGGGTAGTCATGAGCGAAAGGTGCCCTTAAGGCATTATGAACCTTTTATCACCTGAGGCACTAAAAAAGCGCTTGCTTGACCGAAGTAAGGCGCTAAATTTCAAAAATTAATAAAAAATATATTTAATACAAAAAATAATCGGACAATATACTATATAACATTAACACATAAAATAAGTTACATAACAAATGTTCAATATTTATATAAAAAAACAATGTTAAATACTTATAGGAAAGCAAACAAACATACAATATAATATAAATATTCACACAAAAATTATAAGTGACATAATTTATGTAAAGTCATATAATATATAATCTTAACATAAAAACAATATTATATATGACGTTATAAGTTACGCTGTTATAGGCCCATAGTTGTGGCAAACATATATAAATCTTTTGTTGCAAATATTAACAGAGTATTGACTAAAAGTCTAAAGCAAAATATATATCATAGAACAAAACAGTAACTGTCGAGCACAATTAGCAGACTGAAAAGTTAAAAACACTACTGAGAAACAGTGCAAGAGTGACTAAAAAGCAACATTGACAGCATACAACACAAGGAGGAGCCAAGTGCGTCTGCTTTTCTTATTTGTTTTTTCATTTCCTCTCATTTTACTCTTCCTATTACACTGAGACCTTTCGCATTCCTTCTGCAGATGGCCCTTCACTTTCCTTCAACTTTTCTTCTGATTCTGATTCATTACAGCCTAGGCAAGCACTTGTGGTGTTTGATGCCTCTGCAGAGGTGGTTGCCTAGGTGGTGCCTGAGTGAAGGAACCTTGCCTAGCAGTAGTCGAGGCACTTCGCTGGTGCCTTGCGTCACCCAAGTGCCTATGCAAGCCAAGCACTTGCCTTTGACTAGACTGGTCATAACCATACATTGAAGCATGCTTTGGTGTGAGTCTTAGTCTATGAAGCCAAACACTTCATCAAGGGAAAGATACAACCTCTACATTTTACGGACATAGACTTGTGTGCCACCCTTGGAATCATTATGTAGCATGCCCTGTGCTTGCTTTTTTTTTTTTTTTTTTTTTCTGTAATACATGCAGTTTGTTTGTACACTGGGGACATATTGTCAGAATCTTGGGGACAGACATATTTTAAAATTGGATGTCACTTGACATGCTTGGGTGTTTATAATGCAATTTTGACCCTTTTTTTTTTTGACAATAACAAATAGATGGGGTTGTAAATAGAATTAGTCTCAGTTAATGTTGGAAGCAGTTGAAGTGAACTATTCTATGTGAAGCAGCAGTGCTTTGTTCTTCGGCCTTTTATCTTTGTTCTCTACTTCGCATTCTTTTGTGTTTCTATTTGACATAATGATGGTTATTCTGTTTGATGAAGTGACAATTTTATTTGCCCTGTTCTCCTTTTTGCCCATTTTTTTCTTTTTCCCCTTTTTATCATTTTTATGGTATGTGAATGTTATTTGAATGATATATTGTGTTGTATTTTTATTATTTGTGTTTAGATCTTTATTTGTTTACATCTTAATCCCAAACACACCATGCTAAGATCAAAATCAGTAGCTACTGAGAAATATCTTAAAAGATATATATATATATATATATATTTTTTTTTGGGGGGGGGGGGGGGGGTGGTGGGAGTGGTAAGATTTGCAAACTGAGAGGGCATTTTTTTCCTATTATGGTGGTCCTTCTCTCTGGTTATGTTGTAGGATGCACTGCCTTTTAAATGCTTTTACATAATTTAATTTCCTCCTTTTTCCTCAGCTGAGAACAGCTCGTGAAGCTGCAAAATACGGTTCTGCTGGTGCTGTTATCGGAGCAGTTTCAACTGCAGCTGTTGCTTGGAAATATTCGAGGAGTCTGCATGGTACTGTGGGCTATTTTCAGTATCTATTCTGCTTTTCTTTCTCTCTCTCTCTATCCCCCTTTTGATAGGTACCTTTTGTTTCTGCTGATATTCCACATAAATCTGTAACTGTGATTTATTGTTTATTTATATACCATTTTTCTATACCCAAGTAAAATATGAGCACTGATAGAAGGCTATGCAGATGGAAGTAAATGCTCTTGATATGAGCTAAGCTTAGGATACAGTCCCTTGCCAATCCTTGGTCAATCCCATTGGCAGCAAATGGATTTATGTTGTCAAACTTCAATCTGATGGGTCATTGGATTGATATGAAAGACTTGTGGTTCTTGGTAATAGGAAAGAATGTGGTATTGACCACAACAAGATGCTTGTCCTTCATTGAGAGCAAAAATAATAATATAAAAGATAAGTCAATCTTCTATCTATTAGTTTAAATATTTTAGATGAGATGGTGGTTGATAATTCACGTGGTATTAGAGCAGACAAAAGTATTGAGTTTAACTCACTGCAACCCAATATTTCATTAGTTGCACCTGTTTGGACCAATTACTCAATGAAGTGTGGCCACATGTAGGGGTGTGTTTAAGAGTGAAAATAATAATATAAAAGATAAGTTTTTGGATGAGATGGAATTAGAAAATGCAGTCCTATATAGTGATCCCAAATAAGGAATTTACATGTGGCTTCTACCAAGTACACCAAGGTTTTCTCCTCAGGATGTCTGTCATTTGAAAAGGTTTGCATGTGGGTGGAAATGACCTCTTAGGGCATGGTTTGGAACATAGTTGCTAGGATAATGGTATGCTAGGGGTTGTGGTACAAGGTCAGGGATGGGGTTTGTAACTTAGTATGATATGTGGTGTATGGGGCTAGGCTTAGTCAGTATGTTATTTGGGGTTGTGGTACGTTTTAAACTTTTACTTGGGTTGATGTTAAATTTATACTAACCGAATTATATTTTCATGTTTTTTAATAGAAATTAATACTTTTATCAATGTTTAACTTCTTTTTTTTGAATAAGGTATAAATTTATTTACCATAATTGGTAGGCCTAAGAAAATGGGCCAAAATAAATGAATGTATCTATACCCTCTCTTTCAGATGCAACATTAATCACAGGAGATGAAGAGACAACAGTATGTTAACGTTTTTTCAGATGCAACATTAATCATAAGAGATGAAGAGACAACAGCCTGCAAAAGGTTAATGCAGCATTTATCATGGATAGAAGATGAAGAGACAACAGCATGCAAATGTGAAGGTGAATAAAAGATAAGAATATATTATAGAAGAACAAAAAATTGACGAGTAGAGGGAAGAAGTTGAAAGTCCTCTGTTTTTGATCAGCAGACTGTTGTCATCTTCTTCTTTGATGTTGTTGAGCAGTGGACTGTTGTTGAGAAGCAGATTGTTTTCAACTTATTTTTTGTTGTCATCAAGCAGCGGACTGTCTCTTCTTCTTCTTCGTTATTGTCTTACGCTTGTTTTCTATTTATCTCTCCCACTCTGACTCTCTCCCTGTCTCTTTCTTTTCCTATTGTTGTTTTGGATATGTGGGTTGAAATGCTGGATTGTCATTTTTGGCAATCTAGTTCATGACCCAGAGCAACAGACAAATTGGGATGTTTGACCCAATTCGCTGTTCCAAGGGTGGTACCGTGACCATGGCATCCATGGTCCGGAAGACACTTTTTCAGCTTCCCATTGTGCCAAGTCAGTATGATTCTTCCTCATTTCTTCACAATACATTGAAGGATATTCTTCTCCTTGTTTATTTGCTTGAAATCATTATAAATGGTTCTGATTTTCCAGTGGTTAATAAACTTTAAAGTTTTTTTCCTATATAAATTCATCTGAAAGATCTTGGTCCTTTCACTTCACTTTTATTATTTTGTTTTTTTATTTTTGGGGTGGGGGAGGGTTGAGGATCAGGTTGGAGATGCATAGTAGTAGTAATGGTCTCTTGAATAAACATAAGCATGCAAAAGATGAAGGGTTGGGTTAGAAGACTCCACTCTTGTTGATAACACCTTTAGAGGTTAACATCAAACACCGAAAAGATGAAGGGGATCTTTTTCCTGATCCTACGCTATATTGGAAACCTGTAGGCAGCCTTTTAAATTTAACTATCAGTCAACCTGACATCCCCTATGTTATTCATCTAGTTCAGTTATGTCTTCTATTTGGCATCTTCTCATGGTTTTGCTGTCACATTATTTGGTGCCTCTAGTTCTACCCTTGGATTATCTTTTTCTATGCAAAATTCCCTTAATCTTGCTGCCTGCAGTGATGCTGATAGGGCCGGGTGTCTTGGCATGTGTTGCTCTACAGCAGGCTCATTTATGTAACTTACTGATGCTTTGATTTTGTGGGATTGCAATAAACAAGTTGTGGACGAGATAAAAGGTTTGAGTACTAAGCTCAAACTGAGGAGAAACATGTTGGACTTCAAAGGTTTCAAATTGAGCTGGTCTAAATTGTATATATGAAATGTAAGTTTAGACTGTTTTAATACAAATAGAAGTGTGAATGTTATTGTGAGACTTGAAAATCAAGTTATTCCAAGAAAAGACCAATCCAAATATCTTCTGTCAATTATTTTTTTTTAAAAAACAGAAGATTATTGAGAAGACTGGTTATAAGACCAGTTTTCATATCCCAGATTATAGCTGGGATGGAGATGTTATAGTGAACGTGCTGATACAGGAAAAGGGAGAGTTAAAAGCGAGGGCTCTTGGCGAAGACACTCAAACCTAGTTGTCCTCAAGCTATTCCCTTGAGCAAAGCAACCCTTGATGACTAATTACCCCAGGAGCACCTGAACTTAGAAGCATTGTTCTGGTGTGCGAACAATTGTTCTCAAGAGTGAACCACCTCTAGAGCCAATTGCTAAGAAGGGCTTTCTTGAAAAGCTTTGTCCGAAGGATGCTTTTTTGTTTTTGCAATTAACCAGTTGTGTGCTAAATTCATCCTTCAGTCAGACCCCCTCCCCTGCCGGCCCCCGCCATGGGGGGGTGCTTGCAAAATCTCTTTGAATCTTTTTGTAATTTCCGAGGGTTATCGTCTTTGGGATACATTTTTCTTAAATGCAGATGATAAGTTATTTGGTGTTTGTCTTTGGTAGTAAAACTTGCATATATAGTTTCAGTTGTTAACAACAGTTTACATATGTGTATGCACCTCGTGGAGAGAGGGATTCAGTGGTTGAGCAGGCAACCATAATGTGGTTCACTGATTATGTATATAAATAGTTTGCATCTACAGGGAAATATCTTGCAAACTTGTTTTCTCATTGGCTTCCATTTCTCATCACACATTGGTTCGTTCTTGGTATTCCCTAAAAATTAGATGCAATTGCTGGAAAATGAGAATCTTGCCGACTGACCTTTTTTTTTTTTTTATTTGGCAGGTGCCGCACTGTCCTTTGGTGCAGGAGCTGTGTTTGGTTGGACATTTGGACAGGAAGTAGCAAATCATGCGCTGCAACTCTACAGGTTGGATACCATGTCTGCACAGGTTAAGTTCTTGGACTGGTGGGAAAAGAAATGCGCTGAGCGGGCTTAGGTCGTTAAGAATGATGGTGAATGGAACTTTGTCTGGTCTGAATAAAGTTAAATTGCTTGCCTGCTTGCTGAATTAGCAATTGCAGTGTTGGGTGAGCTGGTTTTAGCTTTTGTATTTTGTGTGCCCCAGTGGATTGTTTTGAAATGGGCTAAACTGCTTGTTAATCTCAGCTTTAGACGCCCTTCATCAACCTTCCTTGAACCATTTTCTTCTTGAGGTAAACCTACTTTTTGTGTTCATCGTATATAGACTACTTTCAGGCACAATATTTTTGAATTTATTTAGAATAATTTGTTTGCTGCCCTTTTAGTTCTTTCCAATCTGCTTTTTATCCTAACCTGGCTTGGCATGTTCCAAAAGACAAGGAGATAAAGATATATAAATATATATTACTAGAATATTATATAGATTTTCATCTTTGTTTCATCTTTTGTCCCAAATGGGTTGATTATGATGTATCACAATGGCCCAAGCTGCCTTCGTCAGTATCAACTACTGTGCTCCAACTTCGTTTTTAGGCAGCAATGACAAATTTCCATCTTGACCCTAAAAGCAAAAAAAAGGGCCTTGGGGGAAAGGAAAGGAAAGGAGCTTTTCTGTTCGATTATATTAGAAAATTTTATGATATTGGAGCATATTTTTATTTTATACAACACCAAGTGTTAATATATAACATCAAGTATTGATATACAACATCTTATGTTATATAATACATTTTTGCATGTACAAAATACTCTTTATATTGTATGAGGTATTAGTGTTCTAGAAGTAGAAGTTCCCGCTTGGCTTGTTAATTTCTGCAAAATGGCTTTGACTAAATTTATTTGATATAAATTAACCACTTTTTTTTTTTTTTTTTATTGTTTTGACAAATCAGACATAACCAAAAAGATACTGTCAATAAAGCCAACTTGACAATCTCACCCCTTGCTCCATTTCATTAGAGACATATAGACGTGCATTGGCACATTCCCAGTCTATCTTGCAAAAACACAAAGCTAAGTTTGTATTTAAGGTCTTTAATTTTGAGGTCACAAATTAATCATGTTATAATATCACATTAAAATATAAGACCTAAAATTTCAGCATATATATATATATATATCTATGCACGAGCACACAACCTAAGCTAAGCTGTTGGATTGCGTACATCATGTGCAGAAATTAGACTTGAGAGGACGAGGGTGGTCTGACAAAAGATTAACCAAAATTGTGAAAAATTAAAAAAAAAAAAAAAAACTCTAGAATTCGTTTTTCACTAATTTTTTTATTGTCAATAATAAGCATCCCCAAAAAGTTATGATGAAGTTCCTTTTAGCTATGAATTTAAAAGAAGATCAAAACAGGTACACTTCAACTAGTATTTACCACAAGTGTTAATACAACAAGAAGGGAGTACCGCCAAATAAGCATTTTATTCCATCAGATCTTTACATTGAGGGCCACTCTTCTCATCCACAAGCCTTGCTAGGACATCATGCTTCTTCCAGATTCAACTTCACAGTAAGTGATGAAAATCCAATTTCAATTGCAGCTACAGGTAAAGCTGCTTCAACAACAGCAGATTTAACTCATAAGCTCCCCTCCGCAAACAAAATGGTGATGGAGATGGAGGAACGCAGATCATATTCCAAGCTACAACTTTAAATCACCCCCTCCCCTCATTTATGTAGTAGACATGTCCAAGACCCAAAAACTAAAATCATTTTCTAAAGCTCATCGAGTCACCATCCATCCCGCTTTAAACATGGGGTCTTGCTTGAAGTCCCGACCTGTGATGGATTTGGACTCACCCAAGCGACGAAAACACTGTAGAAGAGCTAATTTTCAGTCTTCTTTTTTTTTTTTTCTTTAAAGAACAAATACACAGGGATAAAGCAAAGAGACAGACAGTAATATCACTGACCTTGTAACAAACAATGGTATCATCTGGGTACATTGCAAATAGCTTTGTCCCAAGGCGGGCATGACAAGAATCACAGAGGCTCTCCTCATTTATCTGCACATGCCTTGATCTTTCCTCCAATCTTCCCAAACTCGCGTCAATCTCCATAGCACGAGATAGGTTATGTACAATCTGTACAAAGGAGTTGAGATAAAACTCAAGTCAAACCCTAAGACAACAGAAATTAACTTCTGGTCTGCTAAAGTTGGACTAAGTAGGCATCTTGTCGTACAACCCTAATACTGGAAAAACACTCATAAAATGAAAAAAGTTGGGAAATGGACTTAGTAAAACTCAGCTAAATTGAAGCCACCAATGAAATTCAGAACAAAGGTAAGTGCATGATTCCCAATGGCCCCCCTCCACCTCCTATTCACTTCCCTCCTCTACCACCAATATGAACAGAAATGTTGTAAGCATGCCATTAGATCATTCATATTAATTTCTCTTGCAAAATGGAGAGCCACATGACTCTGGTAATCCCAAAACAATGATGACAATGGCACATACTGGGGGCAACGAAGTTGCCTCATCTTCAAACATCAACTAAGTAATAAAATATGTTCCCACCTGAACGGCACCGAACTGTCTTCTGAACTCCAACAGGGCAAAGAAACATCTAAACAAGCTACTGGTACGAGTTCCATTTTAGTTGTCAATCTCTTAGCAGTTTTAAATACCAGTTGATTTGTAGATAAAATAATAAAACCGTAAAGCCTATTACCATGGAAAAACTGTAAAATAAACTGAACTTATTATGAAGTCATATCAGCTGTTGAAGGGAAGTAGAGGTTCACGTTTTATATTAAGAATTAAAAATAGCACTTGCCAAAAATAAAAGAGAAGAATTTTCCAACTCAAAAATAGCATTACATATCCAAGTTTACAGAGTAAAAATATGTCCAGAAATTGCATATCTATGGGACAGACATGGTGATCCATAAATTGGTGGTCTGGTCTGTCATAAATCGGGGAAAACATAAATGGTGGAAACCATTTTTTTCCTGGACCAAGAAAACATTTTTTTGCTTCACAAATCATCTCATTTTAAGACTCACAACACCAAGAATATACCTTGCATAAGTCAAGACACGTGAGATACACTTTCTTGGACACTCCATGCCATGAGACACATCCCCTTTGATTTACCCTTCTAAATTCCTAGAATCTGGAATGCTTCATTCGCTTTGGGAATACACATGAAACATAGTGTAAGTTTAAAGAGAATAACTTTGTATTCAGTATCTAATTAAGAATAGAATTTAAATATTAATCCCTCTGCCTGTAGTAGACTTTTCAAACCAAAACCTTAGTAGTAGTAGATAGAATTTTTTAAAATGGAAATCTGGTCCTTTTGTTCCATCCTTCTACTTTGCAATGTGGAAAATAAAAATGATTTAAAGCTATGATATATTCAAATATAAAAAATATATTTCTACCATGAAAACAAAGCCATGTTAGGTAGGATTTCTCAACTGCTATCATTTAAAGAGATTAGGATTTCTAGAGAACCATTTTTTAGTAGAATAGCACACTACCTAGTAGTTTCCTTCTGTTGAAGAAAGATAAGATGAAAAAGAATGGAATTTTCAAGTTGTTGTGTTTGAATAGAAGTTGAAAGGTGATGAGATGATAAGGAATATTTGAAACTAAAGAGATGAGAAGATGAGAAGATAATGTGGTTCCATAAAAATAGGATAAAACTACCACTTAAGTTTAAATTCTACCCTATCTATCTGTAACATGTTTGAACTTGTATTTTGTACTCTATCCCTGTATTTTAGGAGCAATCGTTGCTAAGCTCTTGTATATGTATCCATTCTAAACTCAATACAAAGTGAGAAAACAAGTTGATTTGTTAGTCTCCAATTCTACCTAAGTTATTCCAACTTAGGTTAGTTTGTTCTTGGTATCAGAGCCATCAATCTAGTGGTTGAATACCTTATCCTTCTCATTCAACGAACTGTAGTATTCATAATGGCCAGCAATCCATCAGCTAGTGAAACCTCCACCACCGGTCCTACACCCACTAGAACCACACAAGTTCAGGCTGTTCCAATCTCTCTGGACAGCCATCCCCTTCAAATGACACAACATAAGCTGAATTGGACTAATTTTTGAGAATGGTCTCAATCAGTTTTGTTGGTTATCAAAGGAAAAAGAAAAGTGGGATACTAAAGCAGTAACTTATGAAGTCTAGGATGCCGATAATTCAATTGTTATGGCTTGGCTTATTAATTCTACGGAGCCAAAGATAGGCTGGACTTATCTTTACTACAAGATAACTAAGGAGGTTTGGGAGGTAGTACAAGCACTCTATTCTGATATGGAGAACACTACTCAGTGCTTTGAAATTTGGTCTACCATTCGAACAATCAGTCACGGTAATCACTCGGTCACTGAATACTATATAACATTTTGACTGAACTATAACAGGAGATGGACTTGTTTTACAAAATTAGATGGGAGGGCACCAAAGATGGAGTCAAGTACAATAAAGTGGTGGAGAAAGAACAAGTGTTTGACTTCCTTCATGGACTCAATTCTGACCTAGATGAGGTTTGAGGAAGATTACTGGGAACTAAACCATTTCTGTCTATCTGAGAGGCATTTGCAGAGATAAGATGAGAGGAAAGCCGCAAGAAGGTAATGTTGAGTTCTTTCTCTACTAATGAGAATAACACCCAAAATTTAGCCCTTGTTACTTCCAAATTGAAACCAACACCACTAGGTGGTGAACCTCAACGAGACAAACTGTGCTGTGATCACTGTCATAAGTCTTATCATACAAAAGACACTTGCTGGAAACTTCATGGCAAACCAACAAACTGGAAGGCCAAAAATCAGAGGAAAATTACTCAGACAACCTATGCAGTGGATTCTAAAGAAGGGAGAACAAATAACCTAACCTTGACAATGGATCAATTGGAACTCCTACAACAAGTATTAAATAAGTCGAAAGTCACAAAAACGTCTGATTCAATAGGGCCTCCTAAACCAATAGTGTCACTTACCAAACAAGGTACATCACATCAGTGTTTACTCTTTAAAAATCTTTTTACAGATGTTTGGATTGTAGATATAGGAGCTTCAGATCATATGACATGTTCGTTACATATATTGTCAACTTATAATAAGTGTGATAGGGATGTAACTGTTTCAATGGCTGATGGAACAATGTCCTTGATTAAAGGGGAAGGATCAATTTATATAATAGGCCTGCACCTAAGATCTATATTAAATGTGCCTAATTTGAAATGCAACCTATTGTCCATTAATAAACTAACAAAGGATATGAATTGTATGGTGACATTCCTTCCATCTCATTGTATTTTTCAAGACCTAACTTCGGGGAAGATGATTGGCAATGCTGAGGGAAAGGAAGGTCTTTACTATGTTTCTAGGAGCAACTTGCACCCCCACTGCATCTAGGTTACATAACAAATTCTCTTTTTCTACTGTCTCAGATTCTGATATTCAACTATTGCACATACAATTAGGACATCCTAGTTTATCTGAAAATCTTGTATCCCCATTTTTTTATCAATAAAGGAAGTGATTCTTTCCAATGTGAGTAGTGTACACTTGCTAAACAAACTAGAATATCTTATTCTATTCATTCTTACAAACCCTCAAAACCATTTTATTTGGTTCATAGTGACATATGGGGACTAGCAAGAATTCCTAACTTAACCAATACCTGCTGATTTATCACCTTCATAGATGATCATACCAGAGTTTGTTGGGTTTTTTTAATGAAAGAAAAATCTAAAACTAGCACAATCTTTAGAAAATTTCATCAAATGGTATGTAATGTTTTTCAATCTTCAATCCATGTCCTTCGATCGGATAATGGTCAAGAATACTTCTCAAATGAGTTTAACTATTTAGTCGAATATGGAATTATTCATCAGAGTTCTTATCCCTATAATTCAGAATAGAATGGAATGGCTGAAAAAAAGAATCGTCACCTCCTTGAGACTGCTCGATCCTTCATGTTTATTAACTCAGTCCCTACTTCCTATTGGGGAGAGATAATTCTTACAGTTGCCAATCTTATTAATGAACTCCCTTCAAAGGATCTCAATTTTCTTACCTCTCCTCCCAAAACTTGCATTAATAATTTGTATTTAGTAATTTGCATTAATAATTTAAATTTTTCAACTGCTTTGAAATAATAAGTATTAATTACTATAAAATTAATAATGAATTTTAAATACATGAGTTTTTCAATGCTAATTATGAGTTTTTCAATACATTATTATGTGAATATTAAATATTTAATTAATCCATCAATCAATCAAAAATAAATACTATTTATGAGGAATATGAATAGACACTTAAAATATTAATTAAGTCATAGAAAATTGTTCATTAAATAAAATCTTATCTTTATATAATATAATAATATATAATATCTTTATATATATATACATGTAGGATAGTCTGAAAAAAAAATTTTCCCCCAAAACTTGCATTAATAATTTGCATTTAGTACTTATTTGCATTAATAATTAAAATTTTTCAATTGCTTTGAAATAATAAGTACTAATTATTGTAAAATTAATAATAGATTTTAAATACATGAGTTTTTCAATACTAATTATGGGTTTTCCAATAGATTATTATGTGAATATGAAATATTTAATTAATCCGTCAATCAATCAAAAATAAATACTATTTATGAGGAATATGAATAAACACTTAAAGTATTAATTAAGTCACAGAAAATTGTCCATTAAATAAAATCTTATCTTTATATAATATAATAATATATAATATCTTTATATTTATATATATATATATATATAAAAGTAGGATAGTTCAGCAAAGAGTTTTTCCCCTCAAAACTTGCATTAATTACTAAAAGTATTAATTAATGTAAAATTAATAATGAATTTTTCAATATATGAATTTTTCAATGCTAATTATGGATTTTTCAATGCATTATTTTGTGTATATTAAATATTTAGTTAATATACACATAATAAAGTAAGATAGTCTACAAAAGAATTTTTCCCCCCCAAAACTTGCTTTAATAATAATTAAATTATCTTTATCTTTATATTATTATTATTATTAATATTATAAAAGTAAGATAGTCTGCAAAAAAAAAATTTCCCAAAACTTGCATTAATAATAATTAAATTATTATTACTAAAAGTAGTAGTAATTAATAATTACTATAAAATTAATAATAAAATTTCCAATACATGAGTTTTTTAATGCTAATCATGGGTTTTCCAATGCATTATTATGTGTATATTAAATATTTAGTTAGTAAACAGTTTGTTGTAGACAATTAAATAGATGAATATACATATGCACGTAGGTAATTTTTAATCTGCAGGAATGGATACACACCAAGAAATTACACAAGATGTAGCTAGAATATCACTTTTATATTGATTTTCCATAGTCTTTATGGCTTACTTGCTGAAAATTTATTAAAAGCCATTTATAATGTGTATATTATTTATCCACCAGTTTAAATATTTAGTTAGTTAACTTCTAAGTATGGATTTTTCAATGCATTATTATGTGTATATAAATATTTAGTTATTAAATAGTTTGCCAAACATTTTTTTCCTCCAGTAGTTTGCCAAAGTATTTTTTATCTCTAAAACTTGTTATTCATCAGAGTTCAAAGTATTTTTTATCTCTAAAACTTGTTATTCATCAGAGTTCTTGTCCCTATAATCCACAATAGAATGGAGTGGCTGAAAGAAAGAAGACAACATCACTGCAGAGAGGAAGAAGAGGCATCAGAGATCTGGGTCTTTATTACAGGGGAACTGGGACACATCCCCAAGCGTTCCAAGATGCAAACGCATTGTGTTCCAGTGCACGCGTACTGGAACGTGGTTCCGGGGGGGTGGGGCATATTAGGTAACTATGATCTGTCTGTTGTGGCAGCAATTAGGTTTGGAGTTTGGGAGGACTTCGATGGCGATCTAGCCAAGAGAATTCTGAACGGTTAATATTGTTGCCAACGTGGTTAATTTCCAACCCACAAGTAACCACCGGTTCGAACGGGGAAAGTGAAGCAGGTTAGCCGATCCGAATTTCCCTTTAAATTTTTAGAGATGAAAAGACCAGGTGTTCCGTGTGTGTTTGAGGCAATTTGAATTCAGAACTGTAGCTCACAGAGGGGATAGGATTCAGATGTACAGAACTTATATGCCTTGGTCACCGAAGAATACTGCTTCCACTAAATTGACCATGGGGAGCAATGCACGTATGAGGCCAGTGGAGTCTCAATTGCAATAGAAGGATGCTGCATTTTCAATAGAATGTCCTACTCGTGAAGCTTTGGGAAGCAATGCACACATGAGACAGTCGGAGCCTTAATGGCAGCAAAAGAAGGCTACATTTTTAGTTAGAAACAACAAGAATCATGAGCAGTTTGACCAGAAGAATCAGGCATGGGAAAAGTTGGATAATCAATTTAGTCAAAGGCATAAGGAAACTAGTATGACGCATGAATTGAGCAAGGAATTCGGTCGTATGATACACAAGCAGTTGCAGGAGTTTGCGATGATACTAACTAAGAAGTATCACTACAGCTTTCCCATTAAATTCTTCAATGATTATCACGAGAATTTTAACAAAGAGGAATTCCTGAAAATGGAGCAGCCAAAGGAGAAGTGCAACATCATATATGGTATTAGTAGTGAATGGCATTATCCGAAGGGAATCGGTAACAATCAGATAGATAAGGCAGCAAATGCAAAGGAACCGTCAGATATTTTTGAAAAAGAAGTTCATATAGAGGAAAATTCTAGCAAGCACAAAGAAAAAGGAGTGGCTGGATTATTTGCATGTAATCAGGAGATTCCGACTGAAACTTCAGCCAATATTACGGATGTTGGCATTGTAATTGAAGCGAACAAGTCATTGGAAACTCAAGATTTCGAAAATGAAAGAAGATTGGATGAGGAGATTGGTGTAGACCACACTTTACAAGAATAGGAGATTCCGACTGAAACTTCAGCCAATATTAAGGAAGTTAGCGTTGTAACTGAAGCGAACAAGTCAATGGAAACTCAGGATTCTAAAAATGAAAGAAGATTGGATAAGGAGATTGGTGTAGACCACACTTTACAAGAATAGGAAGCTAATGATCCCGGTGATGAACAACCTACACACCAGATTGGAGATGAGAACTACAATGAAGATGGCTTTCATGCATTTGATAAACCGAGTAGGGGTATTGTTTCACCAAATAATCTGGCTATAAATCATGTTAGGGAAAAAGGTCGAGATGAAGGCCAGGTGTTAGTCATTGAGAAATCGTTGGTTGGAATTGAAGTTGCAGTAGCTTCTAATTCTAATTCTCATAGACAACCTTGGTATGAGTATCCAAGGTAAGTCTACAATTCTCCTGCATTTCCAAGATGTTGATATTTTTGCAACAAAGCATGGTTGTGGGTTGAATGGGAATATAGTAAAGACAAACAATGGATGTAGGTCTGCTATTCTTACTGGTATTGGATGATAAAGAACTACTAACAACAGTCACGGACATAGTTAGTCCTCCCTTTAGACTCAAAGTTTCAGCTGCTAATTATATCGGTCCGGGTGTGGCTGATTATGTTCTTAAAGTGGATACCCATCTTGATTGGATAGCTATTGTAAGAGGTTGTGTTCTAAAAGGCGACTTAGGCGACCGCTGCAAATACAGGCAAATCGGCACCCTAGGCGCTAGGCCCGATCAATCGGACCCAATCGATGCCTAGGTGGTGCCTAGCAGCCTGTTGCGCCTAACTTTCGAAAACATACAAGCTTACCTTGACCTTGATTTCTCTCTTGGCCCCAATTTGTGTGTTTGGATTTGATTTCAATATTTTCCCTTGGCCCCAATTTCTCTCTCTCGTTACCGCCGCCGTCGCCGTCGCCAATCGTCTCTTCAATTTCTCTCTCACTGCGGCGGGTTTCTATAGCCGGTCGGGTGGGGGCGACGACAGTCCGATAGGTGTTGGTGGGGGGCGATGATGCAATCGGCAGATGTGGGTTTGAGAGTGAGAGAAGGTTTTAGAAAAGAATGAAATTGGGGCCACGAAAAAATGGGGGCATCCAAGTATCGGCCGGGGGGGGGGGGAGGAGAGAATACTAAAATAGTAAAAGAATTAAAAAATAAGAAAATAAAATAAAATTTTCTATAAACCCTACCCTTCTCTAAGCCATTCTCTACAAATAGCATATTCCTATGTATTCTAAAGCCATTCTCTAAAAGTAGCATATTCTTATGTATTCTAAACCATTTTCTACAATTACCCAGGCATATTTCCTAGGCCCCGCCTAGGCGCTAAGCGCCAAGCTGGCGCCCAACTAGCGCTTAGCGCGTTTTAGAACATTGGTAAGAGGTGATTGCAGTGGGTTTGAACTCGATTAGGTTGCTTCTATTGAAGCTCTGGGCCAAATTATGCTTGGAATTAATCTTGGAAACCTAAGAATGTAGAAGAAGAGGCTTAAAAAGAGAAAGAAAGAAAGAAGAATTAAACAGATAGAGAAAGTGGGTATTGGGTGAAGAAACCGCGGTGCAATCGTTGTAATTTCTTGGGGACAAGAACTCTCTCAAGGAAGGGGGAATTGTCATGACCCTAAGGATTCCCCAAGGATAGATTAGTAAATATAATAGTAGGAGTTTACATTTCCTTTTGTATTTTCTATTATAGGGCCTTGTCTTTAACAAGTAGGCAATTGGGTTATTTGTTACATTGCACATGGGTGCAAGTGGGAGGTTGTTAGGCTATATATAAGCCACAGCTAAGGATGGAAGAATCATGTTTGAATTGTTAATTGAATACTTTATTTCCCTCTCTTGAATCCTCTCAACCTCCCTCCAAATTCTGTCTAATCTCTTTCTTAATTTCCCTCTCTTTCTCTCGGTTCTTCCTAATCTCCCTCTCTATTATGTTCTTCCTTAATTTTCCTCCATTTCTTCAGATCTAACTCTCTCAATTCCTTCCCAATTACCTCTTAAACCTCTCATGAACCCTAGGTTCATGACACATGCATCCACAAAGATTATGTAATATCTAAATCCTTCAATGGACATAACAGGGGCAGGTCCCCATAGATCAGAATAGACCAATTCTAGAGGTTTAACAATAGTAACTTTGTGGCTAACAAAAGGAACTTGGCTTAATTTTCCAATCTTACAAAAATCACAAAAGGACATATCTGAAAGTGAACAAGAAATACCGATTTTATTCAACAAAAATCTTAGTACATTCATTGATGGATGTCCCAGCCTATCATGCCAATGTTGACAAATTCTAGTATTCTGAACTACATTTACATCCCTTGGCAGCTCATGACAAAATGAGTTCTGCCATTTATATGAATCTTGTTTATTACATGTAGCTAAAGGAGAAAACACTGAAGGAATAGATAAAGATGCTAGGGATAGGGCAGAAGTGTTGCCAACAACAGAACAAGTTGCTGGAGTCAACCAATAGAGCCTATCCTTAAAATGTCCCCGAAGTAACACCAATCTGGAAGCTTTGTCCTTAATCAAACAAACATCTAAATGAAATTTAGCCACAACATTATGATCATGCGTAAGTTGTGACACACTAATCAAATTTTTCTTCATACTCAGAACATGGAGAACATTAGGTAATGGAAGAACTAAATTTGGTTTAGACTTGGCTTGTAAATAACTAGTACCAACATGAGTAATAGGCAGTTGCTTACCATTGCCTATGGCAACTTTGTCCCCATTGGTATAAGGAGCATGCAATGAGAGGTTGTTTAGGTTTGAAGTGATGTGATTAGTTGCCCCGGAATGACCAAACCAGATTGGATCTAAAAGAGAGGACTGAACAACAAAGTTACTAGGTGTGTAAGGGTTAGAAGGACTACCATAGTGAGACCCTTGTATTAAACCTGTGTCATTCATGTAGGCTCCATTAGAATTCCTAAAGGAGGCCATATAAGCTCTAGACTTTGATTGATTAGCACCACAAGATCTACCAAATCCTTGATTAGGCACACGCTGGAAGTTTCTATCAAAACGATGATAACACCGATCCATAAAATACCCTGGTTTCCCACACAATTGACAATAAACTCTCCTGTTAGAAGCTCTACCTTGGCCTCTCCTCCTTTATTAACAGATCCACCCACTCTCTGAGAATATCCTCCTCTATTATTTCCAAAGCTATTATTCTGTGTAGTAGGAATTGACGCCACATTCACATGCATAAAAGACATAGAATCAAAATTTACAGTAGAATGAGATGAATTCTTAGCCGACAACCTTTGTTCATGCATCAACAATAAATATTGCACATTTTCTAGATCTATTTCGTCCATTTGATATGTTATGAGGCTCACCACCGTTTTATACTCCTGATCTAGTCCATTAAGTATAGCAAGCAATATATCTTTGTCATTCAACGGTTCTCCTATGGCTACCAAAGCATGTCCTATCATCTTAATCTTTAGTATATAGTCATTTATAGAGAGTGAATCCTTCTTTATTGATCTTAATTGTTGTTTCAACTGAAATGACTTTGCTATTGTCTGAAGAGAATATAAGTTTTCTAAAGAGATCCATACCTCAACAGATGATTCATAGTGACTCACCAACGCAAGCACTTCCTTATCGATGGTGGAGAAGAGCCATCCCAATAGGAGCTGATCAAATCGGATCCAGCTCAAATACTTCGGATTGATTGTCGCTTCTCCTCCTTCTGGATTGAGTAGAAACTTTGCCGGAGGAGATGTTTTATTGAGGAAAGACACTAGATCAAAGGCTCAGACTATGGCGAGAACTTGAGCTTTCTAGCAGATGTAGTTACTGTTGTCAAGTTTGATCGGAATGAAATTAAAAGCTTTGGCAACCGCTGAAAAATCAGATTGAGGAGCGAACAAGGAGGAGGAAGATCGAGGAGGAGCTGAGAGTGTGATTTGAGGCCATCAGGTTAGAGTAATGGCTCTTATACCATGAAACGGAAACCCTAGGGCACAAAGAAATGATAGAAACAAACAGGAGAGAAGAAAGAACGAGAGGAGTCGTAAATTGAATTGCAGAGAAAATAAATACTTAACCTTAGAGAAAGAACATAAGAGCTGCTTAAATAGGCAGCACATTACACAAGAAAGTGGCACCACCTCAACAATAACTAATACAACAAAGCAGCACTAATGCTAATACAATAGATATACTACAACAACCAAACAACAACAGGAACTACACGAAAACAAAAACAGCAACAACAAACAATACTATCACAAAACTTTAGATGCTTCCACAGCAGACAGAGAAGAAAGGACAAAAGCAAAGGTCACAGATTTGGTTGTTGGGTCACTGGATAATAGGGAAAAAGGGTTGTTCAACGGGCTGCAGTGGCAAATCTGGTTGCTAGATGGGTGTCGAGACTGATGGCAGTGTAGCAGGAAGAAAGGCGCGACAAAGAGAGAATCACAATCTGTCGCTGATGGTGGATGTTTGTGACTGATGAAAGCAGAGAGAAAAGCACGCGACCTACAAGAAAGAGATGGGCGACCAACAGTGGATGGCATTAGTGGCGATGGCGGATGGCAATGACGGCTGACTAAGGATTATGGTTAGGGATTTTGTAGTATTAGTGGCCTTGATACCATGTTTAGAGGAAGAGACAAAAGTATTAAATATTTTATTTATGTGTTAAGTATATATACAACTCCATAAGGTATAACTCAAGAAAGCAAATAACCATGTACAAGGCTAAGCATGTAGAACACTATAAGGCTAACATGAACAAAGCATAAGAACATAAAATATCGGAATGAAATTTCTTCATGAACTTTGAAAAAGCAAACATATTCCAAAAATACACATCTGGGAGCACACAGAAACAATCATATACGATATTTTTTAATCAACTAAGAAGACATAACTTACTAAAATGCTAGAAAAGAAGCAGAAAGGACAAACATAATTGAAAAAGGAAACTATTTTTGTATCATGCAAAAATATAACTTAAACACAAACATAGCAAGATAAGATAAAAGCTCTAAGCATTTGCATGAAGTTAGAGGAATACGATTTGAATCAGAAGAAAGTTCCAAGACCAATTTAATGAGAGTGCAACATAAGATGACAAAAAATTGCAATTCTTCTAAGACGGATCCAAAGAGTTGGTGAAGTGAGTATAGATATTAAGATAGTGGCAAGAGGGTAACATTGATTCAACAACATACTTGCCCTTGACGATGATGATGCAGTCGAGCTCTCAACATTCTCAAAATAGTATCAGATGCAAGTTCGAGGGGCATATCTGGCGATAACCTCTGAAAAGAAAACCTCTATCATAAGAGAATAATAAATGTAACATGTAATCCAGTACTCTGATAAGGGACTTACCAGTACATTCATCAATGCAGTTCTATACCAAACAACAATAATCACGAAGCTTTTATCCTACTAGGCAGGACAGTTATTCTATGGTAAGTTGGACAAAAAATATATATATCTTATAACTCTCCAAAAGGCAAGCAAGATGCTAAAAGATACCTTTATTTTCTTGTTTTCACTAAAAGTTACCAAGTGAATTCCATTCAAGCCCACGGATGCATAAAAATAAATCCAACTCTCCATACTTTGGACAAGATAGTAATACTATAAGACTGAATGAGATAGCAGCACAACTTTTTTAGAAGATCTAACATGACCTTAAATTTCTCGACAAACATGGTAGAAAGATTATGTTTGTTATAAGCACATACATTTCCAAGTGTACCACCACGAATCACTTCTAACATACATCATAAGAGGAGACAGAATCAGCATCAACTCAAATTGGAAAGGCATGCACCAAACTCCCAGCCATCATTGTAGGAGAAGCAAGATTCTAAAAGCACGTTCCCTAACACTCTTGACAAGTACATGCAGAATTACCTTTTCCCAACAGATTCATTGGCCAAAATTTGGATAGTAAGTATTGGGGATGGATGGGGTAGTTAAACGAAATCCGGACATAGATAGAAAACACAGATATTCTCTATTGAGTTTAGTATGGACTTCAGACCCAAATTGAAATCAACTTAAAGAAAAAGGCAGGTTCAAGATTTCATTTCTAAACATTTTAAGAAAAAATTTCATCTTCTTTTCTTATCTTCTTTTTATTGGTTAAGCAAATGAAAAAATTGTATGAAAGGGCAAGTTGAGAGAGAGTATACTACCTCCAGAACTTGCAAAGGATCCAAAGATTCTCCATGATTGTGGAGAAGACGAACTGCAGCTCTAAACATGGGCTCCTTGCCATTGTTTGGATCCAAATACATTTCAAGCAACCTAAGTTGATCGAGCACAAAATTTAGAAAAAACAGAAGTTGAAATTCAACCTTCATCCATGTAGAGAGAGAGGGAACTAACTGCATATATGCATCGGGCCGACCAATCTCTGCACAATATTGTTCAGCAGCTTCACTGTCCTCCAGCTTCCTAAGAGTATATTGGAATGACTTTTAAATCTTCACAACTCATTCATCAGATAAATCATTTTCTGTTACTTTCCAGTAAATATTGATAATCATATATCATCAAACAGTCACAAGCTCTTCATGCTATTTCATGTTCCTCATGGTTTCAAAACAAGAAACATATGCCACTAATTTATCACTTCAAGTTAAACTTACCTGGATCTAATGTTCAGTTATTTGCAACATAACTTTAAAAAAAGGGGGCAGCCCTAGTGCACAAGGCTTCCTGCTTTTCAAGGGTCGGGGGAGGGTCATCTTTGTAGGCAATCTTACCTCTGCCTTATTGGCATCATTACTTAGTGAGTTAATTCCAAGAATATGAAAAGCTCCATGTTCCAATGGTGGAAAAAAAACCTTTTCTATCTTTCCTTATTCATTTAAAATTGCAATTGATTAATAAAGCAATTCTAAACTTACAATGCAAAGATTTGGAGCACCAAAGTTTCTTGGCCAAGTTTCTTGTAAAGAATAGCCTGTCACCAAAATTGTGAATATTGTATCAGTACAAAGAAATTTTTCAAGACATCATTTTGGCAATGTGAATGTGTCTGTTTCATCTGTGCTTGCACTTAATAGCATAGAGAAGTCCAGACACTAATATAACCTCAATAGTATCTCAAGCATGACTACAAACTCTATATATATTCCCAATTATTCTCAACCAAGTAAAATCTGAAACAAGGAAAAAATAAATATTCAATGGACCTTTTCCAACCATAATTCTGATCCTTCAATCAAGTCAAGGACGTCTTCTGGATCATATAGGTCTGAGGACTGCAAAAAGATCTGCAATCTCTCCCTGATGAGACTTTGAAAGAGCGAAGTCTTGCTAACTGCAGACATATCTGTCCCCCCAAAAGTTTCAGCTTCAAAATTTTGAGAGGAATTTTCTGTATCAAAAGTTTGAATTGCTGATCTTGCTAGCAAGAGTGCATATGCTGTATGGAACTGTGTATCTTCAGAATCTTGATTTTCAATCAACCACTGGAGATATCTGCATTGACCAACATATAGTGATTAGATTAGTGAAGGAACCCAAAGGGCACCACCTATGGCAGAAAACATAGTGAGTGTTGAATTGTTAACCACCATCTAATCTAAAAACTTAAACTGTTAGATTGAGGGTTAACTTTATCTTTTAAATTATTATTTTACTCTCAACACACCCCTTTATGTGTGGAAAGGCTTCACTGCATAGCTGGTCTAACCACGTGCAACAATTTTAATATTAGGTTGGCAGGGAGGTTTGAATTTAAGACCTTTGCCTACTCTTGTACCATGTTGAATTGTTAACTATCATATAAATCTAAAAGCTTAAGCTATTAGATAGAGAGTTAACTTTATCCTTTATATTATTATTTTACTCTCAGCAATAAGTAAGCAACCAATCTTTCTTGTTTTCCTTTCATTGTCTCTATAAGCTTTAGTTTCTATTATTCTTCTGCCTTTTATGAGCAAATTGAAAATGAAGAGACTGGAACATGAAGTTATATGACATAGTTCCTTCAAGTTAACACCACACTAGTGCATACATGCCTCCAAAGACTTCCAAATATTTGTTGGCCAAAGGCACAATTACAAATAAATAATAGAATCCAATCTCTGACTCAGCAAAGTAACTGCTTTGAGTCCAGTCCAGACGAAGAACCAAGCAATATTGTTTTTAAATTAGCAGGAGGGTTGTAGTCAAAAAAGGAGAAGAGCAAGAAGGAAAAAAAAAACACAAGTTCCATAAACGAATAAAGGATGCAAGCTCTTTAAGTATTAGATAATAGATATTAAATAAGTAGCTCATAAATTGGGAAAAAAATATTATGACCACAAATTGCATGGCCTTTAATTTTCCATAAAGAACATTGCATGTGCAATTTACAGCACAAGAGGCATACCTTTGAAGAATTTCCACCTTTTTTGGATCAATTGCAGCTATTACTTCATCTGCAATGCAAGTTATATTAGAAACAAAGACAGCAAAAGAAGGAAAATAATCTGATTTTCCAGTAAACAACTTGTTAGCAAGAATTTCAAATATATGTTTAGGTAATCAAGATTGGCAATGTTTCATAGTAAGGTTGTCAACAGCAGAATTACCACCTCCTGAGTGAGAGAGAGAGAGAGAGAGAGGGGGGGGGGGGGGGGGGGGGGGGGGGGACAAACGTCCAAAAAGATCCTCCATGAATCCAGAGAAACCAAGAGAAGGGAAAAAGAACAAGAAAAGGAGAGAACACATACATTGGTGGCACCACTCACTACAAAACATAACATCATATCAAGAGAATGGTGATTCCTTTACCTGTTTTGGCACCACACTACGCATAAAAAGTCTCCTTAGTCCATATATGTATATATATATCACCTGCAACAGCCCTATTCCAACCCCTCAGGGTAGCTCAAGTGGTCAACCGCATGGGTTTCGGGTGCTGGGTATGCCAAGGTTGTGTGTTCGAATCCTGGGCAATGCGGTAGGTATCGCTTAACTACACGAAGGGCCACGGGGGTCCTTGACCCAGACTTACCTTGAATTGGCCCGATGGTCCGGTTCGAGTCGGCTCGTAGGTTATAGGGAGGCAACGCTCGCGCCAAAGGCGCCGCTAGGCTAAGCTCCTCGATTCCTACGTTAAAAAAAAAAAAAAAAGAAAAGAAAAGAAAAGAAAAAAAGAAACAAACAGCCCTATTCCAAGCTACAAAAAGGTCCTAACAGATCTAAGCAGTACGCAAAAACTGATATACCAGTATCCACAACTCTCATCACTCAAACACCCAAAGGAAATCCCTCATGAGCTTATCAATCCCTCTTACAACAGAGGTATTGACACTAAAAAAGATACAATTAATAGGAACTAGTGGAAATGAGAAGATTCTGTCCTAATTCAGCAATCTTCTCCACCGAAAATTGCTGCCTTAAATCCAGTTACCTTCCCCGTTCATATTAGGAAATGTGTTTTAGTCAAGCTATAGGATTCCCTAGTGTAGCTGTTACCTATTTCAGAGGTAGATTAGTTCTTTCCTCCCTGATATCAGTAATTTCCTATTCTAAATAGGTAACTGCCATATCAAAGAGATGTTTGTATTTTTTGTATATATGTTAGTTTTCTGCTGTAAAGCTAGTAAGAAAATTTAGTTTGTTGCATAGCAACAGAAAACAGTTATTGGCAACCTTTTTTAAGAATGTCTGTTGTCTGATATTCTGATGGCAAATATCTGACATCAACTTTTTCTTGCACAAAGTGAATTTCAATCTCAAAGCATTTGGTCAGTGAATGAAAAACTGGGTTTTCAGCCATACTCTTGGCAGCTGTATTGTCACACCAAAGAATAGGTGATCTAGAAACCGTGTACCCTAGCTCAGAAAATAAAGACTTTAACCATAACACCTCTGTACCTCCTTCGGCCAAAGCTCTGTATTCTGACTCTCATACCGATCGCACAACAGCTGATTGCTTTCCAGAGCTCCAAATTATCAGATTACCACCCAAATAAACACAAATACAACTAGTAGATTTTCTGTTAACCTTACAACCAGCATGATCAACATTAGTGAAGACTTGGAGATCTAGATTAGAAGAAGGGGTAAACAAAAGGCCCATACCAAAAGTGTCGTTAAGATATCTTGGGAGTTTTACAAGCAAGCCAATGTTGTTGTTTAGGAGCTACATGAAATTGGCTTAACTTGTTAGCTGTAAAGACAACATCAGGTCTAGTACATTTAAGTTATTGATGTGAGCCAATCAGTTTTCAATACAAAGAAGCATTAGGAAATGGATCCCCTTCATCTGTAAGTTGTGTGCCTACTGTAATAGGAGTTGGAATAGGCTTACAATCAGTCATACCAGCTTTGATTAAAAATCTGCAGTATACTACTAAGATATATACCATTAGAGTTTCTGTAAGCTTGAAACCAAAGAAAACATCTCACTAAACCAATAGTCTTTAGAGCAAAAAGTGTATCAAGGTCATGAATAAAAGTCTAATAAATTTGAATCTAGCCATTAACAAGAACATCATCAACATATACCAAGACAAATAAGACTGTTGACTGCATTTTCTTGGTAAAAAGAGATGACTGCATTATGAAATCCCCAAGCTGTGATCATTTTTAAGTTTGTTATAACAGGCCCTAATTGCTTGTTTGAGACTGTAAAGAGACTTCTTGACTTTATGTACATAAGGACATTTAAAATATTCAAAACCTTCAGTTGATGCATCCAGACCTCTTCCTCTAAGTCACAATTGAGAAAGGCATTATTCCCATCAATTTGTTGAATATCCCAACCAAACATAACAGCCAAAGAGAGTAAAACTCTAATTGTGGGTGTTTTAACAACTAGAATGAAAGTCACAAAGAAATCAATCTCAGGTGTTAGATGAAAACCTTTGGCTACCAAACGAGCTTTATACTTAACAACTGAACCATTTGGTTTGTATTTTCACTCTAAAAACCCATTTACAACCAATTAAATTCATATTTAAAGTGTAAGGCACAAGCTCCATTGTTACTCTGCGGTGCTGTAAATTCTTCTTGTTTTGCCTGTAGCCACTTAGAATCTAATAAAGCTTCTTTAATTAAGCAAGGTTCCAACTCATGTACAAAGGCACTTGGTAAATGATGAGAAGAAGTGAGAACTTTAGGTGAATCTGAATCTTTCTGATCCTCAGAAATCAGAGAAGAAGCAGGAGCTGTAGCAGAAGTGAAATAACAGGAAATACCAGGATAAGCAGAAGAAAGGAGCTTACTCTTTGACCTGCTAATCATAGGATGAGTAGGAATAGGAAGAGATTTAGGTTTGGACTTAGAATTAGAAATGGGCCTAATAGGAATAGGTGCAGCCTTAACAGCAGCTGCAACTTGATGAAGTAGGTTGACAAGGAGAAGATACAGGAGGTCGTGCCAATGAGGTTATAGAAGCATGAAAGAAAGATTGAATATGAGTAATAGGTAAGCTAGAAACTGAATGTTGATGAATGGGAGAACATGAAAAGGCTCTTATAAGGGAATTGCAACAAATTAAGAGGACATGTATGGAAATATAGACCTTTCTTGAAGGATGTAAACACTTGTAACCAAGCATGCATTTGGCTATATCTAATGAAAATACATTTGGAAGAATGGAAATCAAATTTACGATAACTATAGCGTCTAACATAGGGCAAGCAGGAACAACCAAAGGGTTGAAGAAAGGAGTAATCAGGTTTCTTGTGATAGAGCAGCTCAAAATCTCAGAGCTGAAGATAGTAGAAGAGTCATAAGAAAAACTGAAATTTGGAAAGCTTCATCTATTATGGTCTCCTTATTTGAAGCCAAACCATAGAGACTACGAAGGAGCTTTCCGAAAGGCCACCACCTATCAAAAATTCACCCTATTGTCACGGCTCTCCCATGAATTTGGAATGTTCCTAGCCCGGAATGGATTAGGAGATGGTTTCGATCAAAACAAAACATAACAGAGCGAGGGAGAAAGAAAGTGAGAGAAGAAAGAGAGAATGAGAAAAGCAATAGAAGGAAGTAGTAGATTCTGATATTCAATTCAATGATGATTTCCCCAGCATAGCTTAGGAGAATATATATACAACTGGTAGGTGTAGGTGCTGCCACAGCAGATCCCTTCCCCATTTGGTTATAACCACCTTTTGTCCTATTCTACCCCCTCCATGTGGGGAATCTTACAGCCTTACTAGCTAATACTAATAGTGGAGTTACAGCAGTAAAAAGAACAAAATTACAGCAATAAAGGAATTACATCAGTAAATGAAAAAATTAAAAATCTTGCTACTCGAATTAGCTGTCCACATGAGCCTTCCGTGACACCTATCTACTCCCCAACCTTAAAAGAATGAATTAACTAAGGTAATCCAAACTCTCATGATAGACTTCCATAGGCCAAACCCATCATGGGACAAGATTGCAAAAGACCTCCAACCCCACCGATGCAAAATCAAGTGATTAGATAGAGTTGACCCCAACAGCACCCACACTTGTCAACAATCATTCTCCTCCATAGACAATTTTATTGTACCACAAACCTCCACAACCACTTCCCAAAAATAGCCTTTATTAAACAGCCTAAACTTTTAATCCTTAATCCAACCCCACTTCTAGGAATACACACCTCCCCCCATTAAACAAGGTGACACTTAAACCCATTACCCAAACCTCCTGCAACAACCCTTCCAAAACACTTGTTATGGAAGTTTAAAAGTTTGTGAACTAGTTGGAGTTAATGGAGGAAGTAGTTCCACAGGCATGATTTGAACATATGGCTGCATGGGACTCAGACTAATGTGTGCATCTCCGAGCATTGCACAATGCATGAGAAAGTTCTAACAACTTGAAAAATGGTGAGTGTTGTTAAGTGGTGGGGGTGTTTATAAAAGGAACACGGGAGGTCTATGCACAACACTCCATCACAACACAAGGAACACAGGAGGTCTATGCACAGCACTCCATCACATTGTGTTGTGGCTAGAGATACGAGTTTTGATCGGAATACTTTTTTATGTCCTAGGTGTTACAGTGGGGGTGATTGAGGCTTTGCACAACTAGGGATGTTAGAACTGGTGAGAGGAGACGGAAGGTGTGACTTATTGCTTCTTTTTGTTTGTGGTGGCTGATATGGTTGGGAGTAGGGAGAAAAAAGAACTATGGTATCAAGTAATTATCTAAAAGAATAATGTATAAAAGCAAGTTATTTGTAAATAGAAATATGTTACATTTCGTAAACAACATCTCGATTCTTTTTTGGGGCACAACACAAAGCACCAACTATACTTTTTGCAGAATGGCAGAGACAACAGGAAATGCAATGCACTAGAGAATCTGCAACTGAATTATCATATCCCATATATATGAGTGGTGAAAAAGCAAAAGAAACACACAATAAAGGAAAATGAAAGCTAACAGGAAACATATAATCTTTTCAGACTAGGAGGCCTACCTGGTGAAAGCTGATCAGTTCTCTCTGTTGTTAATACTCGAACAGCAAGTGCCTGGTCAATATCTGCAATCTAGCATGAGAAACTGCATCTTATCAGCCATTGGTTTCATAAAGTACATCATCTTCTATACTAATAATTAATCAACAGACATTTTCAAAATAAATATGTGCATACCCATCCCAGATGTTGCAGGACTAAATCTTGATCAGATGACTTCTCAAGTATTTTTGATGCCTCAATTGCAGCAATCTCCTTACCAGAGATGACATTAGTGGAAGAATGCTGTGAGTCCATTTCCCCTTTAGGATCCTTCCAGTGGCCAGATGAGTAATTTCTTGCCAAGATACGCCATATAGCAAGAGCCTTAGAGCTCATTCCTTTACTTGCATACAGGAAGGCAAGCGTCCGTAAATGGCCAGAGTCATTCAACAAAGTTTCTAACTCCTCCTGCACTGCCCATTGAAGTTGTATGGTCATCCTCAAGCAGGCTTCTGACTGGCCCCCCGCTTTGAAATACAATGGAATACTAACATTCCACTTTTACAAACAACTGCACATAGTGCATTGTATTGAGGCCTATATATATACTTGATCTTATAACCTAAGCAAGCACATGAGGCAATATTTTCTACCCCAGAGAAGCATACATGGCTATAACAGAAGGATGGCCAACGAGTTCACATCATAGCCACTGAGACCCACTAGAGCTGTTTACACTGAAAATGATGCTCTTGATGGATGCAACTTAAACAGTGATTAATGTGGACATTACCATTTTCTTCCCCAGGACAAAGTGATAGGCAATCTGAACAAATACAACTCATATCTTCAATGAGTTCAACTAGCTCATCACTAATTATTATGTTTCTCATGCAATAGTAGGATACATTAACTTCACATTTTCAATAATTAAGAATTTTATCAGATATTATTCCCTTATTTTTTATTTTCATTGATTTAAAAAAACCAGCAGAATTCCTAGTGCCCAAGGCTCTCCTCTTTGTGAGGGTCGGGCGAGGGTCATTTTCAATGCAGTCTTCCCCTTACTTCTCTGCAAAGAGGCTATTTCCAGAACTCAAAACTTGTGACTATTTAGTCACAAAGGAGCTAGCTTACCATTGCAAACAGAGCTCACCCTCTCATATATATATATATATATATATATTCATACATATAAAACTAGCAAGCCACAAAAAAATATTATAGTTCAAGCCTACGATCCAGAAAACCAGTCCCTACTACAACTTCATAAATGTTCGGGTTTGAAAATATTGCAGGGTGTAAGATCATGGGTAAATGAAGTGACCCAGAGACTCCAAAATGCTGGCCAACGACCAGCTCTTTTGCAGGTTCTCTAAAAGGTACAATACAAACATTTGAAAAGCCAGAGGATATTGAGGTTTAGAAAGCAAAGAAGCATACATCAAAGAGAGGTGGCACTTACCACTACACAGCTGTTTTCAGAAGATGCAAGCTTCTCCATATCTTCTACACAATTTAGGGCTCTATAAAGGTACATCAGAAGAGTGTCAACTCCTTCCTTCACAGAAGGATCCAGATGTTTCTCACGAGAAATATGCAAGTACCTATAGGGAAAGAGGTAATTCAATAAAAGCTTAGCAAGACGGCCAAGGAGTTTTGGGAACAATTTAGAATGACCCAGTCTATTAAAACTTTCAAACTTACAAACTATTAGGTGACGTGTATTATATTCTGTGCAGCCACTTAAAGGGGAAAGAATAAGAATGAAAGAATATACACCTGATGATGTTCTTTATTCCTGATTCTAGTAAATCAGCTCTATTGGGTGGATTAAGTAGAAAATCATCATCTACTGCAGTCTCCACCCCTGCTTTTTTAAGAAAAATATCTCTTTGGATAGCCATCAATCCATCATCTACAACAGTTTCAAGGGGTACAGGAGGAGGATGCAAACCCCAGTACCTGTTTCTTGGCACCTGAAATTACAAATCAAATAAAGTTGGTGTCAAAGTTCAAATTCTTTAACTGGACTTTATCGCACCTATAATGGAGTAAAAGAGGGTGCCAGGAAATAGATTAATTAGCTGATACAGTTCAGATGAAAGGAACTCAACATACTTGCATTCTCTGGTGTAAGCACACCACTTACCCTTTCAGTAAAATACCATAAAATTTCAGCCATTTTCAATTTTTAAGATATAGGCCATTTTTGGTATAATTTATATTCAACAGCCACATGAATCACATGACTTTGTCTGACTGCTTTTGCTAACAGACATTAAATGAAAGGATATAAGGTCTTTCAGATAAAATAAGGGGGCTATTGTAGAATCTAAGAGATGGAAGCAGTCAAGTCATAGCAGGTGAGTCAAAGCAGGCATCTTATCTAGGGGTGGTAACGTGAGTTTAAGCTAATTTCCTCAATAAAGCGGTATGGAGGGGGAAAATCCCCAGTTCTGGATATGTCAAAGGAATACAGGTCCCCAGCATGTAACTAATTTCAAACAAATTTTTATTTTATTCTATTCACATATAATCTTATTTTTCTTTCTAGAAATAGTAATTTTCCTTTAGCAAATAATTTTTTAATCTTCATATTGCTTCCCAATTCCAAATTTGTGAATATTGGTCAAATTTACTTGTCAATGTATTTTTTGCATTATTTCATTTTTTAAATTTTATTTGTAATTTGGGGTGTAGAACATCTTTATGGGAAGGAAAAACATAGCAAGAACGCAAAGATAATTTTTAGAGATAAATTATTATTTTAAATTACTTTGAAATTTTGTATGCAAATTGAACGGGTAACAGGTATCTGATGAGCGCCTATTACCAGCTAAGAATGGGGATGGGAACTAAACCGAGAACGAGGCTCCCCATCCAAACTTGATCTACAGCCATTGCAACGTCTATCCTAAGTATTCCGAAAAGACCAAACTCTTCATGAAAAATAAAACAATATTCAGACAAGACCCAAAGAGCTAAAGCAAATCTAAGAGAAAACAAGAAGGTTCACATAATATTGAGCTAATAGCAGCAAAAGCATGTTCCACATGAAATCAACCATCGGTGTTTGACACATTAATGCTGGTCCAATTTCAGTAAAGGTTGCTTTTGTTTTGTTTTATGGAATAATTTGAAAAAGTTTATAATAAGATGAGCAGATGGGCCATTATTCATGTGTGTGTGTGTGTGTGTGTGTGTGTGTGAGAGAGAGAGAGAGAGAGAGACAACACACACAACAGAATCAGGAAATTATTGCCAGTGGTGGTATGGCAGCCTTCATGAAATGCAGTAGGAGGGTGCATAGAACAGTAGAAGTAGACAGCCTCCAAACAATGAACTTCCAAGTGGCTATGCTTGACTGAGATTCTTTGACATCTATCACACAAGACATGGTAGAAAAAATAAAACTAGCGCTTCCCTCATGCAAGCATTTTTTAACTTCAACTGTAATTTTATTGTTTTATTTATTTATTGGAGGGGATGGATGGAAGGGTGCTAAAATATCAAACTGAGGGAGAATCAAAGGAACTCAAGTATTTGGTTAGATTATATCAATCCAAAGGGCTATGATAAGTTTCATGGAAGAAATTCAATAAGTACTAAATAAAAGAACTGAAACATACTCCCAGCAATCATGACTGCAATCTACATCCCGCATATAACAAATTAGCAGAAGCATTCCACAGTCATTAATAACCAAGGCAGAGCAACCCATCAAATTTAAGCCATTCATACATTAAAGGATCCAAATTTTTGGTCTAAATAGAAACTATTTTGAGTTGTGTTGAGAAAAGGCAGGTTCAACTAAGTCAAAAAATCATTTAAAACAATAACAGGCTAGAATGAAGACTCACAACCTAACTCAAGTTAAAAATTCTTACAGTCAGTTATAATAGTGTTGAAGAAAATGGACTTGTAAAAATGCATAAACTTTTAGCATATAAAAGTTTTCAAAGCCCTAGCAACACAAATAACAACCATAAATACTTCTACAAGAAACGGAACCCCAAAATCAAATGTGTGCTTATTAGTCACGAGATGCAGATTTACCAAGATGCTCCCCAACTAAATATAGTGATAACGAATCTCAGTGATCATATTAGCTTGTATTAGAAGTACTGTATAAACTAGTTGTACCTTGTACCTAGCATAGGTAGCTAGTTCATAGCAGTTATAATGTTCTAGTACAAGTACTTGAACCCTAGCTTAATAGAGACTGATTTTGTTCTTTCCCTCCAATTTCTGTTTTCCTTCTTCAATTTTCTCTCAATTCTGTATATCAGATTTTTCATGTTATCAGAGCCATTGAGGGATAAAACTGGAGAAATGGAGCAGATTTAATTTCAATCATCAAATCTTGTTTACTGTATTCTTGATCTGATCATCTGATCAAGAGTTGTGACCTCATCAATCATCATTTCTCAGATGATGTTCAGATCAGCAATCTGATCAAGTTGCTATCAGGAGATCGGAATCTCTAGGCTTGGTCTGAGATCAGAATCTCTATGGCTTGCTCTGCCATCAGAATCTCTAGGGCTTGCTCTGAGATTGGAACTCTCTAGATCTAATCGGCTGGATCTGCTGCTCTGCTTTATTCTACTGATTAAGATTTCTCTGATTGGGACTGTTCCTGAAGCTGTGATCTGCTGCTCTGGAATTCCTGAGACTGAGATCTGGTATTTTAGAGTCATCATGTTGTGTTGATTCTTGAAATTAGGGTTTCACATGTCTGGTTCTGAGGTAATGTCCTTAATTTGTCTATTGACACTGGTATGGAGGGCTGGCTGCAGTCTTGCTCTGTTGGGTATGTTCAGACCAGTTTGCTTGCTGATTTCTTAGGTGGATTGCATCAATGCTGGGACATATTGTGTGAACTTAGGCCGATTGGGGGGGGGGAGTTTTCTTATTTTCTTTCCGAGCCCTTACACTAAGAGGTCCTGTCTGTCGAGGAATGCTGAGTGGTTTGAGCATTGGTTTGAATGGGTTTCTGACTATGATAAGTTCTATGTGAACGATGAGAGACTCTCATGGATAAAAAGCTGGGGTCTTCCAATGGCTGCCTGACGGTGGAAAACTTCAAGACGCTGGCTGCCTTGTGGGAGGATTACGTTATGATGCACTCGGATTCCAAGAATAAGAGGGTACTAGATGTTGCTCCATTCTTGGTTACCACAAGGCATCCAGTGATTTGAGGTGAACGAGTGTCAATATTTGTGGATGGCAAGGAATTTATCATGCAATGTGAGGAGGAACTTGCTTTGTGGAATGATTGAGACAAAATCAAACATCATCTATTGGGCTCTTCGGTGAAATCTACGCAGGATCATGCAGAGTTACCAATTCTTCAAATTTCTAGTGGCGGAAGGTTGGCGAGAACTGTGGAAGGTGGAATTACTCCTTTAGAAGCTGCGGAGTATGTCTTGAAAAAGTCTGGCCAGCATCTAAGGGAGGTGGATGTGGCGGATGGGCAGGTGGAAACTACACGTGTGGAAGTGGTTATGGAAATATTACTTGCTGATTTGAATAGTACGATGTGCAGGGGGAAAGATGGGTATAATTCTTGTGTGATGGCTGCCTTGGAGGACCTGCTTTTGAGTTGGATGGTCCCCTTGGTAGTGGGCTGGGCTCCAAGCTAGATTGTAGGGAGGTGGGTTCTGGCCTTGCCTCAAGTGGTTCAAAGGGCTTGGCCCCCTCCTCATCTGGAATTGATGGGATTGAAGGGGGGGGGGGGGGGGGGGGGGGGTGGCCCTTTGCAGGGTCGGGTCAATAGAAGTGGTGAGGAGACACAAGCTAATGGAATTCAGGTTACTAGAGTGGCAGTGGGGGTCTTGTCAATGGGGGCCAATGGCAAAGCTGGTACAGCAGCTGTAGCTCCCGTAATGGTTCCTCATCCGCTTGTGGGGGGTCCAAGGGAGCTGGTTGTTTCGTCTCTAGTCCTTGATCGACCTAGACGAGGGTCTTGGTCCCCATTGATGGAGGTTGGTTCAGGTGCTCATCCTAAGAAGGCTCGAAGAAGGAAGGGTTTGAGGTTTACATACTCCAAAAAGAAGAAGAAATTGGTTATGGAGGTTCTTGTTCACGATCCTAGTGGCATTGATCGGATTGAGGGGGAGGGGGCTTGATCTGGGGACTTGATGGAGGATGATGAAAGGGGTCAAGTTCCTCAGCTTGAGGATGGGGTAACTTTGGATCCCTATGCAAATGTGGAAGGCACTTTGAACTTGGGGAAGGTCTTGGGTTTACAAGTTGATGGTAATGAGGAAGAATTAATTCAAGTGTTGGTGGCTTGGGATGCTGAGGATCTGGAGGCTTGGGAGCAGGAGAGGGGGAGGTATGCTGCCCAATGAAGATCTTGTCTTGGAATATTCGAGGCTTGGGGGCTGACTTGAAAAAACGGTCAGTCTTTAGGCTTGTACGCAGGAGGGGTATCGACTTTGTTACAATTTTGGAGTGTAAGTTGGCTTCAGTTTCGGTGGGGGAGGTAAAGAAGATTTCTGGTTTCTCGGATTTTGGGTGGTGTCTTGCTGAGGCTGTTAACTTGTTGGGTGGTATTCTGGTCATTTGGAATAATGATAGGTTGGATGTTCATCAGCAGTGGAATTTCGGGGCATGGGTTGCACTTGAATGTACTTGGAGGTGTTCGGGGATTAGATGCATGATGATGGTTGTTTATGCCCCCACTGATGTTAGGGTTCGGGCTGAGGTATGGTCTCAAATTCTAGTTTTTTTTGGAAAACTACTGCTTGCCTTCGTGTATTTTTGGGGATTTCAATGAAGTGCTTAAATAAGAAGAGAGATTGAGTGGGTTAGTCTCGGCATGGGGTATGTGGGATTTTATTGGTTTTGTTGATGGTGTTGCTCTAATAGAAGTTCCTTTGGTGGGGAGTTTGTTTACCTGGGCAAATAGTTTCAGTGCTAGCAAAATTGATAGATGTTTTATATCTTCGGAGTGGTGGCTTTTCCTAATAGTAGGCTATGGGGGCTACCGAGGGGCCTATCTAATCATTGCTAGTTGGTCATTAAGGCTAGAATAGTGAATTGGCCTAGGCCTTTTAGATTTTTTTATTATTGGCTCATGATCCTAGGATTTGGGAGGATGGTGGAAGTCTGGTGGTTTTCCTGGGATGCTAAGTCTGTGGGCGCTTGCTGTTTTGTGGATAAGTTGGAGGCTCTGTGTAGTATGTTAAAGCAATGGAGCAAGTACTCAGTGGGTAACCTTCCGAAGCAGATAGACATGATAGAGGTAGAAATTGGTAAGGTTGATCTGGATCTGGAATCAAATCCTTCCAATTTAGGCCTGTAGTGTAGGAGGCAATTTCTGAAGGCTGAGCTTTGGAGGCCTTCTAGACTTAATGAGTCTTATTGGCATCAGCAATCTAGGATCACATGGCTTCGTGAAGGGGATAAGAATACTAAGTTTTTTCATTTGTCGGCCTCGATTTGGCGTAGGCGGAATTATATTGGGGCTCTCAAAATTTGGGGGTCTATGGTCTTAGACCCGAAGCTGATAAAGAAAGAGATTGTAGATGGCTTGGCAGGTCAGTTTAAGAATCCGGGCTTAAAACGGCCGGGAGTCTCTCGCTTGGGCTTTGGACGATTGTCAGCCGAGGTGGCTTCATCACTAGAATCTCCTTTCTCATTTGAGGAGGTTAAGGGGGTGGTATGGCAATGTGACAGGAATAAGGCGCCTGAATCTGATGGGTTTAACTTAAATTTTATTAAGAAATTCTGGCAGATTTTGGCTTCAGATTTTATGGGACTAGTTCAGCATTTTTATGACTTTGGTTTTTTTCCAAGGAAGGCCCAAGACTCGTTGCTTACATTAGTTCCAAAGTCTTATACCCCTCAATGCTTAGGTGATTTTCGGCTAATTAGTATGGTGGGCTGTGTTCAGAAGGTCATCTCCAAACTGCTTGCTAATAGGCTGGGTTCGGTGATTCATTCTTTGATTGTGACTGCCAGAGTGCCTTTGTTAAGGGGCAACATATTCCAGATGGAGTTCTAATTGCTAACGAGGTGATGGAAGTGGCGAAGAAGGCTAAGAAAAAGGCAGCTTTTCTTAAGCTGGATTTTTGTAAGGCATTTAACAATGTGGATTGGGGGTATCTCATGGGGGCTATGGAAGCTATGGGATTTGGGTCTAAATGGATTGGTTGGATAAGAAACTGTGTGCTGAAACAGCAGATAACGATTTTAGTTAATGGTTCTATTGCAGGTGGGTTCGATATGGAGCAGGGACTTCGCTAAGGGGATCCGTTGTCCCCACTTCTTTTACTATTGGCGGTTGAGGGTCTTAACAGGCTGTTTTCCCAAGCCTTGGATCTGGATTTGTTTGCGGGTGTCTTGGTGGGGTCCCCTCCTATGCAAATCCCCCTTCTCCAGTTCGCCGATGATGCGCTAATTTTCTGCCCAGCTGAGTTAGGATGTATACGTACTCTCAAGCAGATTCTGAGATGTTTTGAGCTCATGTCCAGCCTGCATATTAGTTTTAAAAAGTCTAGCCTCTGTGCGGTTAATGTTAATCAAGAATGGTTGCTAGAGGCTGCTACTCTGTTGAGCTGCAAATTTGTTTCTTTCCCAATTCCCTATCTGGTTTCCAGCTGGGAATTGTCGAGAAAGATGTGGGAAAGAAAGTTATCTCTCAATCTTATTCCCCTTTGATGGGTAAAATCAAATATATATACAAACTTCCTTCATAAATTAGGAAGTTCTAATAAGAAAGCTTCCAAATATGCCTTTGGAAACTTAATACAAATTTGGAATACAACAACTAATGGAAAGATACAGCTAATAACAGAAAGATACAGCAGAAATCTAGAAGATACATTCTGTTTAGGAAACATATAAAACTAATATCAATCAATCAATGATTTGATCTTGTCCGAGAATAAGGATAAGATATGATCTTTTATTGTTGACAGGAATTAATCCAAAGAGGGTTGTGGCTTGGAAGGCAGTCATGGACAGGGTTAAGAGTTGGCATGCTTCCTGGAAGGCAGGGATTCCATCCATGGCTGGCCGGATATCACTAATAAAATAAATTCTTAACCATTTGCCAATATATTACATCTCTCTTTTCAAAATTCCTGTTGGAGTGGCTAAACAGATTGCTAAACTGCAGAAAAAAATTTTATGGTCCAGAAATGAGGGGGTGGCAAAAATGGTTCTTGCTAGATAGGAATTGGTTGAGTAATTGGGGCAAGGTATAATGGCATCATTTCTGGAATCCATGATGTGGAGTGAAAAGATTTTAGGAAAACCCTAGGGCGAAATACAAACAATTCAAAGAGAGAGTTTGGAGGAACAACTAGCTTCGTATTTCATTAACTGAAAAACGTAAACTAAAATGAAGTGCATTGCTGTATATATATAACAGCAATCCTCTTACACCGCTTTAACAACGTACACGACTTAATGAGTTAACATAACCAATACAGCAGGGAAAAAAATCAAATAGAAAGAAGTACTGCTGCCAATACACTAACTGCTGCTAATACAATATGCTTTCACATTCCCCCTCAATTAGAACTCCCTTTCCCTTCTGGTTGCTGATCATTTATAGAGGCATATGAAACCCTGTGAGCTGGAGAAAACCTTAGGCCAAGCTTGTTGCATAAAAACTGAAACTGACTCTTTGATAATCCTTTTGTGAGAATGTCAGCAACCTGATATTCTGTGGGCACATATCTGATTTCAATATCTCCATTTTCAATCTTTTCTCAAATATAATGTACATCAAGCTCAATGTGTTTGGTTCGACCATGAAAAGCAGGATTTTCAACCATGCTCTTAGCAGCCAAATTATCACTCCAAACAATAGGTTTAGAAGAAATATTACAAGGATATCCCAACTATGAATAAAGATTTTAACCATAGAAGCTCAGTTACACCTTAAGCTATAGTCCTATATTCAACTTCTTCAACCGATCTTGCAACAACAGTTTGTTTTCTTGAGCTCCAAACAATCAGATTAGGACCAAGATGGACACAAAGCCCACTAGTTGATCTCCTTGTGTTGCAACCTACATGATCAGCATCTGTATACACTGAAATTGCCAAATTTCCTGGAGATGGAGAGAAGAATAGACAATAATCTACTGTCCCTTTTAAGTATCTGAGTAACCTCTTACAAGCAGTCTAATGCTGTAGCTTAAGAGCAGTTAAAAACTGACCTATATGGTTTACAACAAAGGCTATGTTTGGACGTGTATAGGTTAGGTATTGAAGAGATCCAATGAGAGTTCGATATAACGAGGGATTAGAAAACACTTCACCGTCATCAGTAAAACAAAATCCAGATGATGTAGGAGTTGCACAGGGTTTACAATCAGTCATATCAGCTTTCTTCAACAAATCCAGAGTATATTTAGATTGAGTCAAATAAATCCCACTTGCATCTCTAAAAGCTTCAAACCCTAGGAAATAATTAATTGATCCTAGAGTTTTTAGAGCAAAAGTACTCTCCAAATCTTGAATACACGCCTTTAAACTGAAGAATCAGAACCAGTTATGAGAATATCATCAACATATACTAAGAAAAAGAGCACATAAGCAACAATATGTTTAATGAAGAGAGATGCATCAGATGTTTCCCTAGTAAAAATCCACTGTTGAAGAGCAGATTTTAGCTTCATATACCAAGCACGAGGGGCCTATTTCAAACCATAGAGAGATTTGTGCAGTCTACATACATGAGAAGGGTACTTAGAATCCACAAATCCTTTTGGTTGGGTCATGTACACAGCCTCTTCTAAGTCATCATTTAGGAAAGCATTATTGACATCTACTTGTTAGATGTTCCAACCAAATGTAACAATTAGAGAAAACAAAACCCTAATTGTTGGAGCCTTCACCACAGGGCTAAAGTATCACCATAGTCTATGCCAGGTGTTTGGAGAAACCCTTTAGCTACCAAGCAAGCTTTGTATTTAAGAATGGAACCATCTGATTTATATTTCACCCAAAAAAACCATTTGCTTCCAATAAGATTCATCTCATTAGAAAATGGGACAAGATCCCACATATTATTGCGCTGCAAGGCTAAAAATTCCTCCTTCATAGCCTGCAACCACCAGGAATCTACCAAAGCCTCACAAACTGAATAAGGTTCTAGACTACTCACTAAGGCATGAGGAGAGGTGATGACAAGTTGTTGAGCTTTAGATCTTGTGACCATTGGATGAATAGAAGGTGCAATACTAGGTTTTGGCTTAGAAACAGAACTAGGTTTGGTTTGAGGACAAGAACTAGGTTTGGTTTGAGGATAAGAAGGAATGGGTTGTTGGTCCCTTGACTGTTGATCCCTTTCAATAGGCACGACATCAGAAGCACTGGGGGCATTAGAATGTGAAAAAACAGGTGACAAGGAAGGATTTAAGGACTATGCTACTCTGGAGAGGAAGAACCGGAAGGAAATGATTGAAGATAAGAAGTAGAATATCCAGGTCCATTGGTTGAAGAAGAAGAAGTACTAGAAAAAGTAAATAATGAAGGAAAAGGAAATTCATTTGGATTAAATTGAACATGCCTTGAAACATAAACTTTCCCACAGGGATATAGACACTTATACCCGGCTTGAGAGTGACAATACCCTAGAAACACACATTTTGTGGAATGAAAATCAAATTTGTGCTTGTGTCTTATGAAGGGAAACCAAGCATAATCAAAAGGTTGTAACAAAAGATAATTCAGTGATTTTCCATACAACAGTTCAACTGGAGTACAAAATCGAATAGAAGAAGCAGGAAGCAAATTAATTGTATGAACCTCAATTTGGAAAGCATCTACCCAAAATTTAAGAGGCATATGAGAGTGTGCTAAAAGAGTTAAACCCATTTCAACAATATGTCGATGCTTTCTTTCTCCTACTCCATTTTGTTGGTGGGTATAAGGACATGAAAACCTTGGTCAAATTCCATGGCTTTTAAGATATAGCAAAAAGGCTTTGAACTCCCCCCCATTATTAGTTTGTAAAGCTATGATTTTTGAATGGTATTGAAGCTCAGCAAATTTATGAAAGGTAATAAAGGTAGATAGAGCATCAAACTTAAGTTTCAAAGGGTAAAGCCAAGTATACCGAGTATAAGCATCAACAAAAATGATATAATATCTATAGCCCTCTATAGACAAACTTGGAGAAGGTCCCCATAAATCGGAATAAACAAATTCCAATGGTTTCGTAGCTGTAATATCACAATCACTAAAAGGAAGTTGATTTAATTTCCCAACTTTACAACAATCACAAAATGGAATAGAAGATGAACAAGGAATTTGAATTTTATTCAAAATATGCTGCAATACATGAAATGATGGATGCCCCAATCGTGCATGCCATTGTTTACAAATTGAAGAATCTGTAAGAGCTACATTGATGCGGGAATTGGACAACTCATGACAAAATGAGTGTTGTTTATTACATGTATTTCTGAAATGTTTATTACATGTATTTAAAGAAGCATTAGGCTGAATGGAAACAGTAGACTCAATAAGATGAACGGAGTTGCTGGTTGTAGCAGGAACAAATGCAGAATCCAGCTTGTATAGCCCATCCTTAAGGTGACCGTGGTGTAGCACCAGTCCGGAGTTCTTGTCCTTTACCACACAAGAATTTGAGTCAAACTCAGTTATGATATTGTTATCATGAGTTAACTGAGACACACTAATTAAGTTCTTTATTTGAGGAACACGAAGAACATTAGGTAATGAAACAAGGGAAGAAAACTGAGTAGTACCAACACTTGAGATAGATAAAGACTTACTATTACCAATAGTCACTTTGTCACCACCATAATAAGGAGAATGAAAGGACAGGTTGCTGAGATTTGAAGTAATGTGATTTGTGGCACCAGAATCCACAAACCAAGAAGAATCAGATTGAACAAGTGGAGATTGATAAGTTTCTAGTGGCTAAGACACAATTCCATAAGGAATGCCATAAGTAGATCCTACTTCAGTCATGTAGGCTTCGTTAGAGTCACGATGAGAGGCTAGATAGGCACGAGGACCAGTTGAACCACCTCGGTTAACAAACTGACTAGTGTTCCTCTGAAAAATTTTATCAAATTGGTGATAGCATTTATCAACAAAATGCCCCGGTTTTCCGCAAAGTTAACAGTATATCCTTTTTCCACCAGATGATCGACCTCTACCTCGACCTCCTCTAACACCATAATTTCCTCCTCTAGTGTTATAACCTCCTCTAGAATTATTTACTGATCCATTTCCTCCTTGAGATGAATACGAAGCCACATTTACAAACATTGAAAACATAGATGAATCAAAAACAGCGGATGACAGCGACAAATTTTGCGAAGCTAATCTCTGCTCATGCATTGGAAGAAGATATTGAATCTTTTCTAAGTCTATCTAATCCATTTGATAGGTTATAAGACCAACAACTGTTTCATAGTCATGATCCAAGCCATTTAAGATCGCCAACAACAATTCTTTATCTTGTAAAGGTTCTCCTATGGCTACTAAAGAATGACCAATCGTCTTGATCTTTAATATGTAGTCATTAATAAAGAGATCAGATTTCTTGATGGAATGCAACTGTTGCTTTAACTGAAAAGACTTTGCAATTGTCTGTCTATAATATAAATTTTCTAGTGTAGACCATACCTCTGCAGCAAATTCGCACTAAATTACCAGAGCTAAAACTTCTCGTTCAATAGTTGAAAACAACTAGCCAAGGAGAAGTTGATCAGATCTCAACCAATTCATATAATCCTCATTCAATCTCGTAGCCTCAGCATCGCTGCTTTCTAGATCAGATACATACTTAGGAGGAGGTGTCGATTTTTGTAATAACGGTACTAGATCAAATGCTCGAATGGTAGCCAACACTTGAGCTTTCCAGAAAATATAATTTCCTGAATCGAGCTTTAATCGGAACGAAATTCAAAGCTTTCGCAATTGCACCAAAATTAGATTGTGAGGCAGTAGAAAGCAAGGAGGATGATCGAGGAGGAGGAAGAGAATAAGAGATATTGTGAGAAGGATTGGATGCCATGACTTTCGTCTATGGCTCTAATACCATGAAAAGATTTTAGGAAAACCCTAGGGAAAAATACAAACAAATCAGAGAGAGAGAGTTTGGAGGAACAACTAGTTTCATATTTCATTAACTGAAAAACGTAAACTAAAATGAAGTGCATTGTTGTATATATATAACAGTAAGCCTCTTACACTGCTTTAACAGTGTACACAACTTAATGAGTTAACATAACCAATACAGCAACGAAATAAATCAAATAGAAAGAAGTACTGATGCCAATACACTAACTGTTGCTAATACAACATGCTTTCACATGGAGGTTAGGCAGAGTTTTAGTTCTTGGTAGAGGGGCATTGTTGGATCTTTTACCAGTAGTAATGAGGCTCGGTCAGTGGCCATGGAAGGGATAAAAATCTGCCTAGGTAAGGGTGACATGACTCGGTTTTGGGAAGACATTTGGGTGGGTACCTCTTCTCTTTCGGGCTTGTTCCCATAGCTCTACGTGGTGTCTCTAGATAAAGGGAAGAGGGTGGCAGAGTTGGGGTTTTAGGTGAATAACAAATGGTTTTGGTGCCTTAACTGGAGAAAGCTGCTTCTTGAAAGAGAAGAGTCTATAAGGGTTGAGCTACTGAGGGTTATTTCTCGAGTACATTTAGTAAGTGGATGGGGGGATTGAAACGATGAGGCCCAAAAAACCAAACTTGGTGGATCAATGCAGGGATATGGGGTTTTAAAACTTTTCCAAAACAAACGCACAACGGAAGCAAAGAGGCCCTTGCATGACCCGGTACTAGTCATTCACACGCTCAAAATAGCAAAACCATCCATAGGGGGGTTCATAGAAATACCTCTAGGACGTTTTGTCGCTGTCGGTTGTCCACGTGAGCTGCTCCAAAAGACCTCCACATACTTGCAAATCGGGTGACCACCCCGCCTCCGCAAACAAAGAGGACCTAGTCCATCCACGCCCAAGCTACCATTGAACCCTTCACCAGAGCACGACTAGCACCCTCTTGGTGAAGGTGACTCAAGGCTAAAGCGGTTGAAAAGGTTACAAGAAGCTGTCTAACAACAAAGACCCAAGAGGGAGAAGCAACCAGCAAGAGGTTGGAAGCAAGCACAAAACTCAAGCTTGCAACAAAGGAGGATGAAGAAGAAGCAACAAGGAGGATGAAGAAGCTACCGAGAGAGAGCTCTAGATTTCTCTCCTAGCTTCTCCAATCTTCTAGACGTGCAAGTGCATCCTCCACCATCTCCACACATATATACGCACTTCATGGGAGGTTGTGCCCGGCAGAAGCGATTGACAATATGTTAGAAATAATCGACAGTTCTGAACGGTCAATAGCCTCTTAACAACCGGTCAACAAGTTGTGCCAGCAACCACCTAGAATACTATATATTACACTTTGCCCTGCTATTATCCAATAATAGCCTTTTCACCAACATTTAGTGAAACCAAGGCCTCGTTAACGATTAATGGTGTGTGCCGCTAACATTTAGCGGTCTCCCATACACTCGAATCTCACTGGATGACACATAATCGCAACCGACCTCATTAACACTTTAATGAAAAGGAACACACTTGCAACGAGGGATCACTAATCGACACAACACTCGATGTGCGTGTGACTTTCTAGGTTCATAACCATGTAGCAGAAAAGACACGTCAACTCTTTAACGTCGGTCGAACGCTTCAACCTACTAAGAGAATCTCTCCAAATCCCCATAGCATCTTGAGAGATCCTAAGTATCCCTAGCCAAGACTCAGAACGATCTTAACGGCAATGAAAGTCCGAACTTCAGATGAACCTATTAAGGTTATTTAATTACCGTGTCCTATAATCCTTCCACTGTCCAGCATCTCAATCGACTGAAAGTCATGGACTGATTAAACTCATAGAACTCGGTAACTATGCTAGATTTAGAACTGTGTGATCAAGGTAGCATCGCAGAACAACTCCTGACATCGGTAACAGTTTACCAATCATGCTCACCGTGGCCAGGGATTTACCAACCACAACCAACTAAGACCACATAGAATGTTCACTTCATCTAATGGAGGACAATGGATCCCATCAATGAACATTTACCTCCATACACCACTACCCAACGACCACATAGAGAGCATTCTTACAACTTACTCTGGATGGTTCCGCTCAACAACAAATCTTCGACACCAATGCACAAAACAACTTTGTTGCCTCCGATCAAAGGACCAAATACACAATCGAGAACTAGCAACAGATCATTAATCCTTAAAACCATGTGATCTGTTGCAGGGATCACATTCAGTAGATGTTCAACTAATATCCACTCACATATCTACTATTTGCATCTCATGCAAGATGGTATATGACTCACCACTCATACTTATTAGCATCTCATGCTAAATAATGGTAGTAGCACATGTGCTGGTCCATAATGAATAAATCATATTCCCCTTCTGATAAATCTCAGGACCAGGAATACTTTTAAGAAATCCTGAACTGGAAATCTGTGTCATATCTAAAGACTCATTCATAAATAAAAATGGAAAGTTTGAATGAAGATATGACCTCATATATAAAATTATATATGTTACAAGATTACATCATTAGCACCAAACACATACATCACATATAGTGTAAATCTAGCATTTAGGGCACTAACACTAACAGGGATTGAGTATTTTGGTCATTTGAAGGGGCAGGTTCATTTTCATCACACTCATTTAATGAGAGACTTTGCTCATTGATGTTTGGATACAATGTTCCCCCAATTAATTATGTGGAAGCTCGTGTTTGGGGCAATTTAGCTCCTCCAAAAGTGGAGATGTTTCTGTGGCTGGTCATTTGGGGGAAAATTAATACAAAGGGCAATCTGGGAAGGAAGGGAATTCTACAGGGGGTAATCTACTTTGTGTCTTTTGTGGCTCTATTCCAGAGTTTGTGGACCACCTCTTCGTCTATTGTGAGACTTTCTTGGGCTTGTGGCAACAGATTTTTAGATGGTGGGACTATGAGTGGGTATGTCTGAGATCGGTTGGGGGTCTCTTTGACCAGTGGGATTATTTTGCTTGGGGTAAAGGACAAAGAAAGGTATGGAAGTCTCTTTTATATGCAGCACTATGGACAGTATGGCTAGAGCAGAATAGGTTAGTTTTCCAAAATCAAGGTCAAGTGCAGTTGATATTTTTAACTTGGTGCTAGCCAGATTAGTGGCTTGGGTTAGGACTGTGGAGCCATCTTTCCCTTACTCTGTGGACCAGGTCCTCATGTCTGCTTATGCTCTTGGTAGATAAGTTCTTCTCTCTCTACTAGGTTGGTTGGCAATGAAGTCAGTTTTTGGGTTGTCATGGTCTCCCTAATGGCTGGTGTTTTGTTGGGGGGGGGGGGCAAATGGATTGTATGGAATTCTCTTGTACTGGGTCTTTGGTGGGAGGGGCTGGTATTTTCTAAGGATTGTTGTATTTCTCTTTTGGTTTAATCAATATAATATCTGGGCTCATTTATTTCAAAAAAAAAAAAAAGTCTCCTATTGTTGTTCCAAACATATCTAGTACTCCTGTTATTACAATCGAAAGGTTGAATGGGAAAAATTATTTTTCCTAGTTAGCCTCAGTTAAAATGTGGTTTCAAGGCCAAGGGGTTAGCGATCATCTAACTAAGAAGTTTGAGCGAGATACCAGAAAAAGATAGGACATTATGGGATAAAATTGATGCACAGCTTGTTTTTGTGTTGTGGCAGTCCATTGAGCTAGATGTAGTGCCTCTTTTTTGTGTTTATGGAAGTTGTGTAGATATATGATCACATGCAGAGGCTTTATACCAACAGCACCCTTCTTTAGTATACAATTATTAGTACCTTGTTAAATCTTCAAAAAGGAGAGTTAGATATGACCACATATATGGGAAAGGTTCAATCTGGTGACGGATTTCAATATTATGCTGCCAATCACCAAAAATATTATCGAACAATAAATTGTTCATGGTGCTTCTGGGTTAGGACCTGACTTGGAGAGTGTTAGAACACAAATTCTCAGTGGATCTGTCATTCCTACAATGGAAGAAGTGTTTGTGAGATTGCTGCATAGTACTCATCTTTTACTGGTCCTGATTCTGTAGCTGAGGGGTCAATTATGGTTTCTCACGCTACATTCTTTGGTAATCAATCCAAGAATAAGCAGCCACAGCATGGTAGAAATGGTGGAAAAGGGGGAAAACAGTCTTTCTGTTCATTTTGTTGCAAACCAGGTCATTATAAAAAGACCTGTTATGCATTACATGGCCATCCACCTAAAGTAAATGTGGCATCTATGGATGATACCACCGACCAGCTACCTGCTGATTCTGTTTCCACCTCAGTTTCAGCTGGTCAGGGAGTTATCTCAGGGCCTGGTGCTGTTTCTCAGTTTAATTTCCAGGGAGTTAGCTGAATTTCACCAATTCCAAGCAACTAAGCAGGCATCTACTTCCGTAGCCTCAGTTGCACAAGCTGCAGGTTCTGTTCCTTTTCCAGAAGCAAATTCTTGTCCTTCCACTTGTGTATCGCATTCCATGCTTAGTCCCTAGGTTCTTGATTCTGCAGCCTCTGAACATATTTATGGTGATAAATATTTGTTTTCTCATATTGAATCATCAAATATGTGGCCTTCTATTACGGTGGCTGATGGTTCTAAGGCCATCCTACAGGTATAGACCAAGCTAATCCATTGCCTTTCTTATCCCTTAGTTCAGTCCTGCATATACCTCATTGCCCTTATAGTTTAATCTCTGTTAGTCATTTGACTAAATCTCTTGATTGTTGGGTTATCTTTGATTCCAATTTGGTTTTGGCTCTATCATCTCTCTTTGCCATCTATTTGTACTGTTACTACAGCCACACCTTTGTCAATTCATTGTAGATTGGGCCATCCTCACTTGTCTATACTAAAACAGATGGTCCCGTCTTTGTCCTTTACAATCTTCAGATTGTGGATCTTGGCAATTGGGCAAATGTACTCTCTTCTTTTTCAAGTCAAATTAATAGAAGAGTTGATTCTCCTTTTTCTCTTATACATTCTCATATTTGGGGTATGAGTCGAGTTAAATCTATACAAGGTTTTTGTTACTTTGTTACTCTTATTAATGATTATTCTCATTGTACATGGTTGTATGTGATGAAGGCTCAAACTAAGTTGTTTTTATTCACTTCATTATATAATGAGGTTAAGACTCAATCTGATTCTTCTATCCATATCCTTCAAAGTGATAATGCCTAGGAATATTGTTCCAAGTTTAAATCTTTTCTGTCTTCTCATGGAATTCTTCATCAGACTTTATGTCCACATACTCCACAACAAAATGGGTTCCTCGAACGTAAAAGTTGTCATCTCATTGAGACATCTCGTACCTTATTGGTTCATATGCATGTTCCTCTTTTGTTTTGGGATGCTACTCTTTTTGAATTCCTGCTATTTCATTAATCAAAAGCCTTCTATTGTTCTTAATGAACATATTCCTTATACGCTACTTTTTCCTCATGAAACCTTATACCCTCTTCCTATTCGTATTTTTTGTTCCACCTATTATGTTCATCTTTTATCCTAAGAAGGGGCAAATTATCACCTTGCTCTATTAAATATATCTTTCTTGGGATGTGCTCAATCTCAAAAAAGGTATAATTGTTTTTCTCCTGATCTTAATCGATATTTCCTTTCTTTTGATGTTACTTTCTTTAAATCTAGTTCTTTCTTTACTTCTTCGTCTCTTTCTTCTTCCTCATCTCTTGATGAGGTTATTCGTGTTCCTTCTTTTTCTTCTTTGTTTCCTCCTATTTCTTCTCCTAATACTTTCTCTGTTCCTTCTCGTCCTCTCTTAACATATCAACGTCGTTCATGGCCTTCTATTTCAAATGGTTTGGTTTCTTTCCCTTCTTCAGATGTTGCAATTCCTTCAAATGCAGTTCTTATAGATGCCATTATTCCTTTAGTTTCGGATCCTGTGTAGCCTTCTCTACACAGAGGTACTCATTCTTCTCGTAATCCTCATCCCATTTACACTTTTTTGAGCTATCATCATTTATCTTCTATTTTTTATGCCTTTGTTTCTACTTTTTCATCTATTTTTATTCCTAAAATAGTTGCAAAGGTTTTTGCTCACACTGGTTGGCATCATGTCATGGATGAGGAGATGTTTGCTTTACTTGCTAATGGGACTTGGGATTTGGTGCCTAATCCTCCCAGGAAATCCTTGGTTGGTTGCTGATGGGTTCTTACTATTAAAGTTGGTCCTGATGATTCTATTGAAAGGTCGAAGGCCCGTTTTGTTTCCAAGGGTTATACATAGATCTTTGGTCTTGATTATGGAGATGCCTTTCCCCTATGGCTAAGATTGCTTCCGTCCACTTGTTTCTTTTTGTGGCTTCCGCCCACTTGTTTCTTTCTGTGGCTTCCATTAAACATTGGCCTCTTCATCAATTTGATATAAAAAATGTTAGTCATTTGACTAATTGTTGCTCGACAGTCACTGTTATGTTCTATGATATATATTTTTTGTTCCAGACTTTTAGTCCATAATCATTTAATAATTGCAACAAGAGAGTTATATATGTTTGCCACAACAATAAGCCTGTAACAATGTAACTTATAACTTCATATATAATATTGTTTGTACGTTAATATTATATATTAGATAACTTTATATAAATTATGTAACTTGTATTTTTTGTGTAAATATTTATATTATATTGTATGTTTGTTTGCTTTCCTATAAGTATTTAACATTGTTTATATTTTTATACAAATATTGAACATGTGAGATAACTTATATTTTGTGTGTTAATGTTATATATTATATTGTCTTGTTATCTTTTTCATATTAAATATATATATATATATATATTTTAAATTTAGCACCTTCCTTTGCTTAGGCGAGTGGTATTTTAACGCCTAGCGCCTCAGGCGATACAAGGTTCATAGCGCCAAAGCCCCTTTCGCCCCTGACTACCTTGGTATTGAGGTTGCTAGATCTCAGCATGGAATTTGTATCTCTCAAATGAAGTATGCCCTTAATATTCTAGAGTCAAGGATGTTGGATTCTAAGCCTATTGATATCCCCATGGATCCTAATTCTAATCTTGTTCCTAGACAAGGGGAGCCTATTTTCATGATCCAGGGCATTATAGGAGACTGGTTGGAGGGCTGAATTATCTTACAGTTGCTCGATCAAATATTGCATTTGCTGTTAGTGTGGTTAGCCAATTTTTGGATCCTCCTTGGCAAACTTTGGTGCATATTTTTGCAATATATTAAGAGTTCAATTAGTAAAGATCTATTATTTGAGGATAAAGGTCATATAGTGTGACTGGTTATGCAGATATTGATTGGGCAGGCTGTCCATTTTATAGACAGTCCACTTCTGGTTATTGTGTCTTAGTTGGAGGCAATCTGGTTTCTTGGAAGAGAAAAGCAGCAAGTAGCTTCTTGGTCTAGTGCTGAAGATGTGTATAGAGCCATGGCATTAGCTACATGCAAGTTGATTTGGTAGAAACAGCTTCTTAAGGAGCTGCAGTTTGGTAATTCAGGTTCTATGCAGTTTATGTTTGATAATCAGGTTGCTCTTCATATTGCCTCGAATCCTGTTTTTCATGGAAGGAGCAAGCATATTGAAATAGACTGACACTTTGTGTGAGAAAAACTGTTTTCCAGGTGAGATTTCTACAGCATTTGTTGGGACTATGGATTAGCTGGATGTCCTGTTTACTAAGGCTCTCTTCAAGGTCTAAGGATTGAATATATTTGTTCCAAGCTAGGCACATATGATATGTATGTGCCTGCTTGTCTTAGATGTACTATATAAACTAGTTGTACCTCGTACCTAGCATAGGTAGCTTGTACATGGCAGTTATAATGTTCTAGTATAAATACTTGAAACCGTAGCTTAATAGAGATTGATCTTGTTCTTTCCCTAAAAGTTTTGTTTTCCCTCTTCTATTTTTTCTCAATTCTGTATATAGATTTTTCAAACAACAACGCACAGCCTTAATTCCCACCAAATGAGGTCAGCTACATAAATTCTAGCTTACTGATCATTTCCATCTACAATCATCTTATATAAGCCCATGCCCATTATGACTAAAGTCATGCCTTAAAGAGTTCCCTACCATGTTTTTCTTGGACTTCTCTACCTATTTTGCTACCAACTGCTTCCATTCTATATTTTCCTCACTTCTCCGCGTTGTGAGGGTCAAGGGAGGATCGTCTTGTGTGCAACTTTGCCCTTGGTTTGCAAAAAGGTAGTGTCCACAATTCAAACCCATGACCTTCTAGACACAAAGAAGCAACCTTTTGTTGCCACCAAGGTTTTAAGTAAATCACTACACCAACATCATATCAAGACTTTAACCCATTATGTGGAGTTGGTTGCATAAATTCTAGGTTTCAATTCATTTCTATCCATTGCCCTTTTTTCAGTAATGCCCATATATTTAATACTAAACCTAAGTGTCTCCCAACAAGTTCTTTTTTTATCTTACTCTACCTCTTTTGCTAACTACATATTCCATGCCATCAACTCTTCTCATAGGAACCTCTATTGATCTTCTTCTTATATGATCAAACCATCTTAATGGCGTCTCCACGTCTTATCTTCAATAAAAGCCACTCCAACCTTATTGCTAATAATCTCATCTATAATTTTCTCTTTTCTTGTATGGTTGCACATTCATCTTAGCATATCCTCATCTCAGGCATGCTCATATTTTGCACATGTTGGTACGTTGTTGCCCAATTTGAGTAAATAACTCTATACGAACAAAAAGACCAAGAGAAATCCCATACAAATCCTCCCTAGTCCTTAAGCCACAAAAAGGCGAAACGAGAATGGTTTCCCTTAGACCAAAGAAATGTAAACAAAAAAAGAAAAAAACTCACTCAAAACCCTTGAAAGACATTATATTCCTCTCAAGCCAATATGACATGTGGTTCAAAGAGGGATCATCTTTCCATACTCGAGAGCAGCGTGAACTCCGTGATTCAAAAACCTATGGCCAAAGCTAACATCACCTGTTGTACATCAAAAGGAAAGTAAAAATGACACCAAATGCAGAGCTACCACACAATCCAAAAGATGATGGGCACCAATTCCCCATCACTTCTACACAGATAGCGTCTATTTACCACTGCATGGCCTCAAGTTTCTCAAGTTATCATAAGGTGAGAATGTAGCCAACAGATAATGTGCAAACAAAAGCAACACCCTAAGAGTAGCTCCATTTCTCCAAGAAAAAGAAAAAGAAAAAGCTTTCTACATTTGTCCCAAAGGATTGCATGGAACAAGTAGATAGAATCATAGAAAAGGCTCCACCACCTGACCACTGCAAAAACACATCCATCCCACTCTTGAATGATTGTCCAAAATGTTAGAAAGATATTTCAAGGATTCCAATTCCCAATCAAGAAGATCACACTAAAAAGGTGGGGACCATACTAACTTGCCATAGCCACCTTATCCCTGGCTAAATTGGTTCATTAAACAAACCCAGAAACAACTCCTACAACAGCTTGTCACCACATCAGGTCACTGAATTAATCACCTTTTTGACTGAATGTGAATAAGCATGTGACTCCTATTAAGCATTGTAAACCTGTATGTTGTGCAAGTGATGCAAGATTTCCCAGCTGAAGTCCAAAATAATCAAATATAGTTATTCAAAGAAAGGAACAGAAAATAAAAACGAAACAGAATAAAAACGAAAAACAAACAAGTTTACCATAAAAACCCTTCCCAATCTGGAATGCATTAGTTTATAATTAGTTTATAATTTGTCAGAAAGGATATTTTGTAGCTAAATTTGCAGGTCAATAGCCAGCATGATTAGCAGCATTATGAAGCAATATAATAAGAACTTCTGTTATCATGAAAAATATAAATAAAAAAAATTCATCCCTGGACCGGAAAGGCCACAAGAGAAGATGCAAAATATTGAGACCAACAGGAAAAAGAAAACATACTTACCAGTAATGTCCAGCGGTTTGGGTCTCTCATGATAAATGGGAATATTTCAGAAGGCTGCATGGTTTCTGACAGCAAGAAGTGATTTACAGCTTCCTCAAAACGCAAGTCAAAGAGCAAAAGGAACCCCACCTGAGCATGGACAAAGGAGAGCATTTCCTTTGTCATTTCACCTTCACTTTGAAGCTCCTCCACCAAGGTGATAGCTTCCTTAAAGTTCTTCTTGCGCAAAAGGTATTTAATTTGTTCTTCAGAAGATACTTTCCTATAGCAAATAACCTGAGATTAAAATGAAACAGTATAATTATTTAAACATTCTCCAACCCCCTTAGTATAAATGTCCAACCTACATGTCACATAGGAGCCATGGAGCAATAAATGCATCTTTTAGCTGCTATAAAGCATGCATAGAACCTTGCTGTCATACAATTCAAAGGCAAAGAATTGAACAAGACAATGAAGGCCCTTGATTTACTTTTGCAACAAACAGAAAGAGAAAAAAAGGCACTGGAAGGCCTGGTTTTATTCTGCCTTACCCTGTTAATGTACATGGGTTGCATCCCTTGATGCTATTTTTCTAAATTTTGTTTTCTTGTCAAACAATCGAGAGAGAGAGAGAGAGAGAGAAGGAAATAAAGATGTACACCCAAGGCCAATTTTTTGCAATTATACTACAGCAATAGAAAGATGATTGTGACTATTGGCCACGAAGTGTGCTTGAAAATTGCTGCAAATGATATGTGTGTGTGTGTGTGTGTATAGAATAATTATAATTTTCATGATGAATAAGGGGGACAGGGAAATCAAAATCTCAATACCGCCTTTAGGGAGTCTGACCCAGAAATTAACAAACAAATGTTAATTATCTACTACCTGTCAACGTCTGTAGACTCTGTACATAATTTTGTTCTTCCAGAGATGCATAATTAATCACAATTCTACCTGTAAATTAACCATCAGTATACTTGCAGTGGTGAAGGTATTATTCTTTATCACAGCCAATCCTAAGCCCAGATCAAGGATGAGTGTTGCATGAGGTAATTGACAAGCAGCATAAAAACTGTTAGATCTTTTAAAATTCTAGTAAAATATTATTCTGTTGGGGCATAACCCTCTTAACAACAAATGGAGCCCGAGTGAAGTGGAAAATAGGCTAGGGCCAATAAGTCAACACCATATGTAATATTAAATCCACAAGGATTCTTGCATCATCGAAAAATGTGGGTAAAGAAGATGTCCAGGACCAAAGACTGAACTGGATCACAAAACATTGGACTACCAACATAACTTTAAGTAAAATAAACAAAAGGCACAGGTAGGTCTTGGACAAAAAAGAGTTTGTTTGACAAAGAAATTTATAAAGGTGGTAACTGTGATTATAAGGAAAAAAATCAATATTATCTGTCTTCAGAAGACAAGCTGAGTTGGTTAAAAGACTAAAATGCTTGATGAGTCAAAATATAAACTTTAATACTCTGAAAAGCACCTTATGAGGAATGGAATGGAAGATAGGATTATTGTTGCAAAAATCATTCTAAGAGAAAAGAGTCCCAAAGTCAGTACATATGCACCATAAGTTAAATCGAAAGAAGAGATAAAAGCAAAATTTTGGAGGATTTAGAGGATTGATATAGAATAACTAATAGAAGAAAAGATTACTATAGAGCCGACCTCAATGGTCGTGTGGTTAGAGAAGTGAATGGGTACAGATATGGATGATGAATTTGGAGAAAAAATAAAAATAAGCAAAAAGTTATTTTGAATTTGACAACATATGATACCATTAATAACATTTTCAAGAAGTTGTATGAAAATTTGGTAAAAGAATAGCCTACGTTATAAGCATCCAACCCATCAACATAATAAGCTTATGGCCCTAGACATTCATATAGCTTATTTTAGGAATGTCTTATAGTCTCATCCTAATTTGATAATAGCCGGATCTTAGATCAAGCTTAGTAAAAACAGTAGCATGTTTGAGTTCATACAAAAGGTCCTCAATAAATAGGAATGGGAAACTTATCTTTAACTGTTATGGCATTTAATTAACGATAATCTATACTAAATCACCAAGAGCCATCCTTCTTTTTGACAAGTAACACTAGTGTGGCAAAAGGGCTATGGCTAGGTTGGATGATGGGTTTTTGTAACAAGTCTTTCACTAATTTCTCAATTTCAGTCTTTTAAGTCAGTGGATTATGATATGACCGAATATTGATAGGTTCGGTATTAGGTTAAAGTGGAATAGCATGATCAAACAATCTTTAAGGTGATAGGGATGTAGGTTCTACAAAGAGGTCCTCATACTCAACTAAAAGCATGTGTAAAGAGTCAAGCTTGTACTCCAATTTTTGTTGAGACTGGCTGCTGACAGTCACATAGCATTTACAGGATTTCTCCTGCAACTCCTCCATTTCTTCAGAGGCTTGTATGGAGAATAACTGTGCCACTTGTGCCAGCTTGTCCTTCAGCATCTTCTGCAGCCTTTTTCCTGTGATAATCTTGTATAAGCCCGTGTCTAAGCTGCCGGCAAGAGTCAACCTCCTCCCATCTTTCTCAAAGGTGACTTCCAATTTACAGAAGTCATAGCTGATTGGACTGACTGTTTTCATCCAATCTACACCCCATACTATATCACAACCACCAAGTTTTAACAAACTCAAATCGGCTGCAAATCTCTCCCCTTGCATTTCCCACTGAAAGTCAATACATGAGAACTTGCTGAGCACCTTACTGCCATTAGCCAGAGTCACTGATAGAGGTTGGGTGCTTGTAAGCCTGCAACCTAGATTCTTTGCTGTATTTTCGTCCAAAAACTATAGGTGCTTCCACTGTCAATGAGCACTATTAGTTTATGATTGTCAGCCTTACCTTCTACCTTAATGATCTTGCTGGTTGCTAATCCCCTTAAAGCATGCAGTGATATTTCTCCATTATCTTCTTCTTCAATTTCAGTTGCTGCCACTGGAATTTCCTCCATTTCCTATATTTCCTCTTCTCCTTCCAACAATAACAATTGTCTTTTACATTGATGTCCCAGCATGTATTTATCCCCACACTTATAACACAAACTGACTTGCCTACGTTGTTCCACACTACCAAATTTCCTCCTGATTTGAAGTAACAGTCAGACAAACAGTTATATTCCTGTAATTCTAGTTATTTTTGGCTGCTTCTCGGTTAGATCTATGACGATTCACTACCACTAAATGATTCCCTTGCTGACTGGGATATGAATTTGTTCCTCTCATATGAATTATCTACTTCTTAATCAAAGCTTCTACAGTAAGCTCCTGTAACCTAGCACTTTCAGCTGCCTGTTTCACAGTCTTAGGCTGTAACTCTTAACTGTAGGTCTTAATTCTTCGCTCGCGCCGCTAATAAAGCTTGAGACTAAATATGCCTCAGATAAAAAAGGATTAAGGTTCAACATTAAAGACTAAAGCTCCTCAAACTTCACCTAATAATTCTAAACAGAATTTTCCTGCCTCAATTTATTGAATTCCTCCACAACATCTGCCATATTTCTATCACCAAATCTTTCACAAAAAGCCTCCACAAAATCTGTCCATTGGCAGTTATCTCTTAACCGGATGCATCCTTGAAACCAAGCATCCACAACATCATTCAAATAAGCAGAGGTTAAAGTAATTATCTGCTGATCCAGAATATTATACAAGGTAAAGAGCTTTTGACATCACCTAATCCACCACCTAGGGTTTCAGCACTCAAACATAGGTATTTCCAGCTTTGGCAATGGAAAATAAGGCTGATTAGATGCAGCCGGTACTTCCTTCCTTCTTTCTACAGCTCTTCAATTATATTTTCTCGGTTCAATTTCAAACTCTAAAGAACCAACTGTCCTACGAACTGTTCCGTTTCCTTGGAGGATTGGATCAGACTGTTCCTTGGAAGGAAAATCATTTGGAAGACTCACCTGAGGTAGTTTGGAGAACATAAGCATGAAAGTGTCCAATCTTCTTGCTAATCTGTCCATGGAAGCCTTAAATTTCCTGTCCAGTGCCAGAATCACATCATGATTTTGGCTGGATCCAGATTCCAGCGAATCTACTTGAGCATGGAGATCAGAAACAGTTACATTCACTTGTTGCAATGGTGCCTCGAATTGCTTCATCCAAGTTCCATCAGCCATGGTGCGGTGGCCTACGACTTGCTTTGATACCAAAATGTCAGGTCCTTGAATCTGACAGGCTAAATTCTCTAATAATTTAGGGCAAAGATTAGGAGGTTGGAGAAGGAGAAAAAGCAGAAAGTGGGGAGAGATAGAAGCAGGATTGACAGAGAGAAACAAGAGAGAGACAAAATGTTCTTTGAAAATGTACTTCAATAATTCTTTGATTCGGTTGGATTAGTTTATATACTAATCCAACATAGGCAATAGTAATGATTTGGCGTCAATGAGGCTGCCATTTCAAATGTACAACCTTTAGTAGCTTGCTATAGTACAACTCTACAACTACCAAGCCAAAAGTACCAAATAGCCCACATACAAGTGCCTAATTTCATAGGGGAGTCAGACAGATATCTCATGCAATACAAACAAGCACTACGGAATCTCTCTCCTTCGCTATAATTTGAAGGTGACTAAAAGAAGCCTACAGAGATAAAAATGAAGATTTTGAGCATAAACCAAGGTCTGAAACAATTTAAAGTCTAAATACAATGACAATAATGAAAATTTCAATCTAGTGCCAATAATCACCATGCTTTGCATACCTTGGATGGTGTTGCAACAACAATAAGTTGACCACGCCCATCTTGGTCAGTTACAACACATGGACCAACTCCTTCCTCAGCAAAAGAAACCAATTGAATGCGGTTGCCTGATCTTTTGTGATACAATTCCATCTTCCCATTCTTTACAACAGCTATACACGAGGCTATCTCCCCCACAGAATCAGGAGCCCGATGAAATACCAAGCTTCCACCAACTGGTTGCCCCCGAGCATTAACACTAATCCCCACATTGTCCACCAACAACAGCATCTTGTATTCCTCCATCAACAATTTGAGACGCGGAGGACTGGATGGATCGGGAAGTGAAAATATCAAGCTGCCTTGCCCAGTAACACAAGAATACAAAATGTACCCACTTAAACTGCCAACGACTATAGAATCATCAAGCCACACCATGGTCTTAACCCCATCAACACATTGAATTTCTTTCAGAATTACAAAAGACCCACCATTTCCATCCCCATGCCCATCATTCCTCCCACTTCTACTACCGAAAACAAGCTCTACCAAGATCAATCTCCTACCTATCACAATTGAGAAAACGGAATTACCATCGTTGCTGCGAAGCTCGGACTCTTTTGCTTTCCAGCCATTTGATCGAATCCCACCACCACCACCACCACCTCCAAGCTTCAGCAACATCCGGCGGGCACTCAAAAACTCAGACGAACTAGAACCACCACCATCATCCCGCACCACCAAATCAGAACACTCCGAAGCACCACTACGCACCCTCCTCGCGATCACACTAATCCCCTTGAGACCCCCAATCTTCCTCACCGGTCCGAGAAAAAGCGAGTCCACCAGAAACAAAAACCCACCAGAAAACACCACAACATGGCCAGCATGGTCAATTACGAGCAAATAATCCACTGCAGATTCGCTCACCGAAGCGTGTCGCAGAAACGAAACAGTTCTTGTGTCGAAATTTACGGAGAGCAAGAGGACGCCGCCAGAGGTTGTGCCCGCGTAGATTAGGGTTTGGGAATCGGAGGAAGTGGAGATTGCGAGAGATCGGATGGAGGAAGAGAGAGGAAAAAACGAAGAAGTGGAGGGACTGAAATCTGATAGAAGTTCCAGTACGGTTCGAGTGGAATGCTCGAGTTTGGCCATCAGAGTTTCGGAATTCGATGGTACTAGGGTTTTTTCTCTGGAGTGACCACCATTGACGTCGTCGACGAAGAATGGTAGCTCTGTATGTGTCTGTTTGAGCGAGAGAAGAGAGAGAGAGAGAGAGAGAGAGCGAGAGCGGACACGCACGCAACGTGAGCGCCTTTAGATCGACGAAATGTCAAAATAGCCCTTTACCCCCTCTCCATTCCATCGTTTCCTTGCTCAAAGGATAAGTGATGGACGCATGATATAATGGCCTTATTTGTTGTAATTTAAAAATTTTAACTTGTAATTTCTAGTTTTAAAAAAAAAAGTTAGGATATAGTGTTTATTTTAACTTATAGAATTCTAACTTATGCCTTTTACTAGTTTTTAGAAGGGGTAAAAGCTGACTTTTTCAAAGCTGGGGTATCCCAACTTTTACAACTTCTGCTTAAATAATTATATTTTTATGACAATTTTGCCCTTATTTTTAGTAAATAATTAATCTTTTGTCTACGCAATCATGGGTTTTTCTTTTCTATCGCCATTTTCATTTTCAAATCTCTTCCTCTCTCTCTATACTTTAATTAATTTTTTTATAACACTTGAAACTTATACATATACACTAATTAATTTTTAAATTATCATTCTATAACTACTAAAGGTATTATGGACAATTATACAAAAATAAGTTATTTTACAGCTTATGGTATCAAACACCACAACTATTTAACTACAACTTCTAAGAAGTTACAGCAAACATGTTCACAACTTATTCTAAGTTTTAGAAGTTATAATCTAAGAAGCTATAAGCTATAATTTCTTTAATTAAGTTGCAACAAACGGGGCCAATGCAATGGTAAAACACTTTAAATTTTATATAGAAAATATCAAATTTTGAACCAGTATAATAATTTTATAAGTAGAATTATTACTAAAAACTAGTATTTATATTATTTAGTTAAAAGACATTAATAAGGTTAGAAAGAAAATTTTGTATAGACTGCACGGAATATTCAATTTTAAGTGTGTATAAATTATATTCACATCCAAATTTACCCAGAAAGTGTATCAAGGGGAAGGTTATCTGCCTCTGAGAATTAATTAGACGAAATTCGAACACTACGTGTGAATAAAAAAAAAATGGGCGAGTGACATTTATTACCAAGAGCCAAAGCATAAATGTATTAGTATTATATTATGTTTAATTTTAGCAAAAACTGTAATAACAACTAGGGATATGCAAACGGTCAGTTCAATTATTGAATTAATTGAATTAATCGAATTAAGAGACAAATCAAACCGATCGATTAAACCAAATAACCAAATATAAACCGTATAAACTAAATTGAAAACTGAACCAATAAAAAAATAAAAAAAAATTAAAATTTTCAATAGACCGAATAAACCAAACTAATTGATAGACAAAAAAAAAATCGACAACCGATTATAAACTTCAATAACCAACTCAAAAAAAGATTTAGAAAATGACATCATTTTATACTTTGGTTGGTTTGATTAGTTCAATTATTCCAACAAAGAAAATCGAACCAAAAATCAAAAACCAAACTTCCTAGAAAATATAATTGAACCAAACCATTGCAAGAAAATAACTTAACCGAATCAATAAGTTCGATTGGTTTGATTCAGTAGGTTCGATTAAATCGAATTTTTACTTTCCTAATAACAACTCTTAAAATTTGCCTTAATTGCAAGAATTGCCTTTCATATTTTAAAAATAGCAATAATCTCCCAATCTGTTAAATAAAAAAAATAACCATTTTACTCTTCATTCTAAATTGGATAAACTTAAATGAATCTAAACCCTAAACTTAGGTTTATTCCAGTTCAGCAAACCTAGATAAATCTAAGTTCTATCAAACTTTAAATGAAAAGATAAAGAAGAAACTTATCGAGATGGTATACGATAATAAATAGAGTTGACGATGAAAGGATAAGTGTTGTTTGTGATACCAAACATCCTAAGGCCATGATGATCAGGTGGGCCACATTATCATAGGCTAAGGCCCAGGATTGATAGTGTGTGGATACAACCCAAATGTACAGTCACCAAATGAAGAAGAAAGCCTAAAGGGCCTTTGAGGAGGTAGGGTCAATTTTGGCCCAGCAGCTCAGGCCCAATTTTAAAGCCCAGCTCGGCCAAACCAGCCCTTGCTCAATCCAGGTATAAAATGTTTCTTTCCCCCATGTTTTGACCTAGTCCTACCTTGGCCGTTTGTGACTCCGTCCAAAATCGAGCTTATCTTTTCCTCCTATCTCGCCATCCCTATCTCTTCCGAAAGCTTGGTTCCTTTATCCTTCTTGACGGATTTTTTGGCTTTTGGTTTACCTCTTGATGGCTATAAAACCTTTGTGGGTTCGATGGGACAAGGCAGTGAAAAAGAAGAGAAATCGAGTGGAAATCGTTGGGTCTCTGAGTGAACCATCTCTGTGTGATCTCATATGCTGTGTGCTGGTATCGAGCTGGGCCATTGGGATTCGGATTAGGAGAGCTTCTCGATGGTTCACTGTAGGTGATGATTTTCTGATCTGAGCCTTGAATAGCTAAAACCTTCATCGGTGTTAACAGGGAAGTTCTACTATTTTCTGTTCTTGTGTTTGTTGCTATTTCTTTGTGATTTGATTTTCAGACTAACAAAAAGTTTGTTTGGCGTTGTGCGAGAGTTCTTTCCCAACAAACTGGTATCAGAGCTGAGTTTGGAGATTAAGAGATCATCGATCTCTTGGTTGCGTTCGAGTCTGGGGAAGGTTTGCGAAACCCTAACCTGATTCGAAAATCCTACTCGATCTCTCCACTCCGGTTGTTCTAAGGCGCATGAGACCCTCCGTCGGCTTCTTGACATTGAGGTGAGTCTCGGTAACTGGCTTGTGTAGCTCGGGCCAACCGACGACGCGTGCAGCCCCAGTGACGGCGCGTGGCAGCACCAACGGCCGTGCGAGGCTTTTTGACTATCAACCCAACCTCAGTGGTTTGTCTCTCTTAATTTACTGACTATTAATCCGGTCAGTTTGGTAATACCTTTCTAACCCTAATTTCGTTTCAGCAAGTAGCAGGCCATCGTGTGGGGGTGGCCATTACGTTTGGGGGTTACCCTGTGGTGGTAACCATTACGTGCTGCTAGATATACTAGGATTATCTACCTTGCTGATTTCTTGTGAACTTGTTGATTTTGGAATTGTGTAATTGTTATTTCCTGACTGTTTAGTTGCTAATTGCATTCTAAAAAATCTACCTGTTGCATTTTGCTTTGTGCATCTAATGGCAACACAACATTTTGAACTAGGTGTTTTTAATGGTAAAGGTGATTTTTCAATATGGCAACAAAAAATGAGAGGAATTTTAGTACAACAGAAGGTTTCAAAAGTTATAATCGGTTTTGCTAAACCTAGTACATCTAAAGATGGAAAGGAAACTGAAATTTCTGATATAACTGAAGAACAAAAGGAAATGGATGAATTAGCATACACTTCCATAATTTTACATCTCTCGGATTCTGTTTTGAGAAAGGTAGGGAGATTAAACACAACTAAAGAATTGTGGGAAAAGCTTGAGTCTCCATACCTTGTGAAGTCTACTCCTAACAAACTCTACTTACTTGAACGATTTTTTAGTTTCAAAATTGAATCCTCTAAGGACTTAGATGAAAATCTAGATGGTTTTAATAAATTGGTTCAAGATATAACAAATTGTGGTGAAACAGTATCTGAAGAGTACAAAGCCGTTATTTTATTGAATTCCATACCTGAAACTTATAGAGAAGTTAAAAGTGCAATAAAATATGGTAGAGATACATTGTCACCTGAAATTGTTATTGATTCTCCTAGAAGTAGAGAAATGGAACTAAAAAATGAAAAAAGAAATGGTGAAGTTCATATGGTAAAAGGTAGGGGTAGATCACAGTCTAGGAATTCCGAGAAGAATGGCAAGCATAAAGGTAGAAGTAGGTCTAAGTCCCAAGGAAAAGTAAAAGGGAGAAAATGTTCTGGCTGTGGAAAGCCTGGGCACTATATAAAAGATTGTTATATAGAAAAGAATAAACAAAAGGAGAAGGAAAATAATAAGGCTAATGTAGTGTCTTCAGAATGTGAATCTGGTGAGGTTTTTATGTTAGTAAACTCTGATTCACCTAAAATTAATTTGTCTGTGAACACCTATTTGCATGAATGGATTTTAGACTCTGGTGCTTCATTTCATGTTACATCTCGAAAACACTGGTTTGCACATTTACATGATTCTGATAATGGGCATGTTGTTACTTGTGATAATGCGGCATACAAAGTAGCTGGTGTAGGAGATATAACTATTAGATTTGAAAATGGCTATGTGCAAGTATTGACTGGAGTAAGATATATCCCTCAAATGAGTAGAAATTTAATTTCTGTTGGGGAACTAGAAAAATTGGGGTTCACAGGTGAGATTAAAAATAGGATGATCCAAATGTTTAAGGGTGCACTTAGGGCTTTTAAAGCTGTAAGAAATAATGGAATTTTCTTAACAAATGTACGAGTGTTAAGCAGTATAACTTCCACTGTTGCCTCCCTTAACACGGATCACACACAAAAATGGCACAATAGGTTAGCACACATCAGCTTAAAGGGTCTCAAATATCTAAGCGATAAGGGTGTTTTTGGCAAGGATCAAGTGTCAGACCTGCCATTTTGTGACTTTTGTGTCCTAGGTAAACACCATAGACTCTCCTTCTCCTCTAGCAATCATAAAACGTCTAGAATCCTAGAGTATGTTCATGCAGATTTATGGGGACCAGGGTCTAATCCTACCTTTGGAGGAAATAGATATTTTTTATCTATAATTGATGACTACTCTAGGCGTGTATGGGTATATATTTTAAAAGAAAAATCAGATACATTTTCAAAATTTAAAAATTGGAAAATACAATCTGAAAATCAAACAGGGAGAAAACTGAAATATTTAAGAACCGATAATGGCCTAGAATTCTGTAATTCTGATTTTGAAAACTTTTGTGCTGAAAGTGGCATAACCAGACATAGGACTGTTCCCTACACTCCACAACAAAATGGAGTGGCCGAAAGAATGAATAGGACTTTGTTAGATAAAGTTAGGTGCATGATGCTAGGGTCAGGTGTGCCAAAATCATTTTGGGGAGAAGCTATAGTGACTGCTTGTTATTTAATTAATTTGACACCTTCAGTGGCTTTAAGTGGTGATACCCCCTATGAGAAATGGTATGGAAAATGTGCAGATTATTTTGTTTTAAAAACTTTTGGTTGTGCTGCCTTTATACATCAAAATGAGGGCAAATTAGAACCTAGAGCTAGAAAGTGTGTCTTTTTAGGGTTTCCCGAAGGAGTAAAGGGATATAGGTTATGGGATAGAAGCCAAAAGGGTGTAAAGATCATAATCAGTAGGGATGTCACCTTTAATGAATTAGAAATGCCATGCCTTAAGGAAGACTCAAACTTAAAGAATGAAAACAAGCTAGAAAACACTAGGAGTAAGGTGGAGAAAGTTAGTACTTTTATCCATAATACCCCAAATGAGGTGGAGAGTAATGCACAAAATCAAGTTAATGAAAATGAAAGTAATCTAGAAGAAGAAACAGAGAATTCAGATTCCCTAAATGACTATCAACTAGCAAGAGATAGGGAAAGAAGGCCACAAAGACTCCCTAAAAGATTGGAAACTGATTTTAGCATTGGGTATGCTAGCTACCAAGACCTAGTAGATGTATTTTAGCTGTACCGAAAACTGTTTCTAATTCGATTTCTTTCGATGCCATAAATCTTATCTCGAAACGCTCGTCGAGACCCTATAATTTTCTTTAGACAGTTTCACTCTGAGACATTTCTTATAGTTGATTCGGTACCTGAAATTGCTATAAAATCTATTTTTCGATATTATAAATTTATTAAAATTACGTGACAACCTTATCTAAACATGAGGTATTATACTGTTGACTAAAGGCATAAAAATTGAAGAGGTCTACTTCCTCATAGTGGGTGCCAAATAATGATGGTTGAGACCAATCATTGACTTTGCCTTGGGATGAGCATGCCTCAGGGTTCATACTTGCAAACAAATGCGAGGCTCAATCTCTTGATTTAACCTTTGATACTTAACTTAGTAATGATTGCTAGAAAAAGTAATTATGGACTCATAGTTAGATGATTTTACCTATAGACATTCATTTTTTTGTATAAACGAAGGAGATGAGATATTTGGAGTTATTCTCAAAATAAATTAGGATTCTTGAGATTTTTTATGAAATTCCTAATTTGACTATTATTAGGTAATAAAATACCTAGTGTGAATTTAAATTTGAGCTAATCTATCAGATCTAACTTAGGTCCTCCTAGATTGAGATATGGGGATTGGATTTGAGCTAACCCTTTAGATATGGATTTGGGTTGGATAAGGGACACGTTTCACTCTCTTATTACTTGATAACAAGGACACTTGGCAAGATGTGACTCGTTGTTTGATAGGGGCAGCTTGGTAATCATCAATACTCACCGTTCGTCATGCTTTTTATTATGGGAAATTCTATTTGCAACCATACGTTTTGTTTTTCACAACTCACTTTTAATATTCCTAAAATACCCTGAAATGAAAACTCATATTTGCCCTTCATTTAAATCTTCGACACTCAACTACCCATCATTACTCGTCAAACGCGTTCACTCACTTTCTCGACCACGATCACCACAATCACTTTACTCACCCACTGAATATCGCACAACCATTATTATTCAACACTTAGCATTACGCAACCATTATTATCCAACACCAAACATTGCTCAGGCCAATTCTCCTCACCATAACCAATTACCAGTACAACAGTTACTACTAACAATGGAATATTATTATCCACTATTATTTACGTAGAGTTTGATGAAGAAGATAACAAGTATTCCTATTTTGGCGAGAAACAACACAATTTACAACATCTATCACTAGTTCAATAACATAATTTACATATACATAGACGAGGGATGAATTAAAAAAATAAAAAATACACCTTGAAACCCACCTTGAACCCCGGGGTTCGGGGGCTAGGGGATGCCCCGAATCTCGAGGTTTCGAGGATGCCTCCGAACCCCGGGGTTCGAGGGCTAGAGAATGCCCCGAACTTCGGGGTTCGGGGTTGGGGGATGTCCCCGAACTTCGGGGGCTAGGAAATGCCCCGAATGTCGGGGTGCGGGGTTGGGGGATGCCCCCGAACCTCGGGATTCGGGGGCTAGGGGATGCCCCGAACAAGAGGTTTGGGGAATCCCGAATCTCAAGGTTCGGTAAGCACCCCGAATTTATAGATTCAGGAAAAATCAATTCTCCCAAATCCATGAATTCGGAAAAAATCATTTTTCCCGAAATTATGAATTCGGGAGAATTGCATTCTCCCGAACCTTGAGATTTGAGAGAATGCAATTCTTCCGAATTCAATTATATAACATATTATATAATTAATATAATATTATATATATTATATAATAATATATAATATGCATACTATCCATTCTCCCCAACCTCAGGGTTCGGGAGAATGCAAATGAATATATTATATACATATATATTATAACTATATATATATATAAATTATTTCAAATATATATAAATTATTTTGAATCGTGTTCTTTGGATTAATATTATATTTATTTTTTTTTTGAATTAATATTGCTTTAATTTTAATTTTTTTGAGTTAAATACAAATCGTAATAAAATTATATTTATTTTTATTTATTTCAAATTTAACAACAAATACTAAAATAAAATATTATTACAAATAATAATAATACACGTTGAAAAATTATAATTATAATAATACTACAAATAATAATAAATAATTCGAGTAGTCTGAAGAAGAAGAAGAAGAAGAAGAAGGATGAGAAGGAGGAGGAGATTTGATGCGCGTGTGATGTCTTTTTTGAGGAATGGTATTTAGAGGGTATGTTTGGAATAGAAATGGTTGCAGAAAGTAATAAATGTGGTTATAAATAATAAAATTTAATATTTTACTTTACATTAGTTACGAAGAGTAAAAAATATGGTTACAAATAGAATTTTCCTTTTATTATAATTAAAATCAGTAACAAGTAAATAAAATTTTTCTTTCATTTATTTATCTTACCATTTTGCCTTTTACATATTAAATTTTAAAAATTCAAAATTACCACAAATCTCAAAGTCTTTACAGGTATATTGTGTGGTGTTAATTGTCGGCAACAAAACAATAGAACTTGCCAAAATCAAAACTATTTTAAGCTCCAAATATCTCTACCATGCGTGCTGCGTGCACCATCATTGATATCGCTTTACCTGAATTGGTGAAGAATCGAGCGACAGCTCCATCTGTTAATGCTCATATGCATACTTGTACCGTTTGTGAAAATCAATCTTTATCTAAATGAGAGTTTCAAGTTTGAACACCCGCTTAAAGGGCAGCTTGACTTCTAGAGGGGCAACAAGAAAGTCCTATCTTCCCCTCCAATGGCAACGCGGCGGCCATGAGGGACCTCCGCCCGTCTATCTTGGCTGCAGTAAGAAGCTTCTATGGCTAGCGTTTTTTCAATGTGTTCGAAGCTTCGACGTTCTAGTCTGTGCATAACTGGCTCAATTGAAGTTTGTCGTTGTAAGGCTGCCATTGCTATCCTTCAAGTCTTCCCAATTTGATTGAATATTTTAAAACCCTATAGCCTAATATGCGGAGCGCCTAGCATTAGCTATGATACACAAAAACATTGGGGGGGGTGGGGTTGTCTTTTTAGGGTTTTTGAAATATTAAAAAATATTTTAAATTGTATATGTAATTATAAAAATATTTCGTGATTGTTTCATAATATTAAAAAGATATCAAAAACACGTTTTTAATGTAGAAATGCATTTCTATCCACAAAGAGGTTAACAAATCTCTAACTCAAAATTTTTAAATTTATTATTTATTTTTAAAAAATAAATAATTTTTAAATTTATTATTTGTATTATGTTTGATTATTTTTTTAATTTATTATTTATTTTTAATTAATAAGTCATGATTTATGAATGATAGAATTTATGTTCATATTTGTTTGAATGTATTATAAAATTTGTATTTATTCTTAATAGAATAAATATTTTTTTATATTAAAAGTTATATTTACAAAAATCCCCATTTATTTTTTTTATTTACGTATTTTCATCACATCTTCGTTTCCTCATTTCGTATCACATTTCTTTCGTATTTCCGTTTTTGTCTACCCTAAACCTTTAGGCTCATAAAGAATTTTTTTTTATTATTTTTATATTATAAAAGCTAAGCCTTGTGACTTGGGATTTGAGGCCAATGAGCTTTTCCCATGGGCCCAAGTTCCAATCTTGGAGCAAATTAAACACGCCCATGTATGTATATATATATATATATGTATATGTGTGTATGTGATTATACGATCATACAAATTTATTTCTATAATTTTGTGCCCATGCTTTGAACATTTTCTTCAAGAAATTATAGTGCAAATACTAATATCTCACCTTTAGTTAGATCATTTTCATGTTTTTGTTTTATAGGTTCATTATGTTTAAACTAATTCAAATAAAGCCTCTGTTGATTACTTGTTTAATATCATTGGATGGGGAGATCATGACTTAAGAGTAACCATAACATCTTAAGCAATTAAGATAATTTTACAAATCTCATAAAACATGACATTGTAATAACAATTAATTCATACACATTAATTTGTCTTAAGAACAAAATAAATTAAATGATAATTATATGTTTCTTTATTTATTGAATTTATCGTATCTTTACGCATATATTTGAGAAATTTTCTTTATAGAAAATTATGACGTGGATTGATTTTAATTCTATATAGTTCGTATGGTAAACACGAAGGACGACTTTTGGACCAAAGGAATGAGGCAAAGCCATCAAGCTACAAGAATGAGAGGTATGACAAGTTTAGAGGTTGGAGAGATGATGGGGAGGAATGAAAGGAATAAGGGGGTTCAACCACTTCTTATGTGGTGGAAAGCATAATATACAAGATTGCCCCAAAGGGAAAGCCATCAATACTTAAGGAAGAAGACTTGAAAAGAGGAAAAAGATGAGCCAATATGCAAAGTTTGGGATGTTGTAGTTGCTCAAGTCCATTGACAAGACGACTACTTCAGACTAACCTAAGAAGAGCTCGATGTTTGTTGAGGAGTTGAAAAGTGGAAGTACACTCAGGCATTGCTAGAAATTGTAGCCTCACACAACTTCATGTTTATTGAGACAACCCTTGCTATAGGGTTCGAACCTATAAAAGAGGAAGGGAGGTTCAAGGTAGTAAAGATACAAGTTGGGAAGTGGGTAGGCAACTAAAATTTTTCAATGGCTTCGATGGATGATTTCAACGTTGTCCTAGGTTTCGAGTTTTTACACATTATTAAAGTGGTTCCCATGCGACATTTGCAATGCATGAGCATCTATGAGGAAGAAAGTCATGTATGGTGCCTACACTTGTTGGGCATATAGCAAGGGCAAGCAATGCTTGTTTGCAATGCAATTGATCAAGCTAGAGGCCTATGACAGTGCTAAGGAGGAGTTGACATTTATGCCATTTATGGAAAAAATGCCCAAAGGTTAAGGCCTCATCTAGGTTATGCCAGAAATTTAGAGAAATGATTCAATTAATTAGGGTTTCACTATAAATACCTAACTTAGTAGTTTCTAAAACACATTTCAACTCATCTAGGACTTCCAAAGTACACCATTTCTACAAATCGACTCTCAAATTGCTCCAAGTACTTCTTTTGATTTCTCCATTCTAATGAACATAGATTCAACTTCCTCTTTTGATTATCTCTTAGAAAAGAAAGAACTAGAGTTTAGTACCTCGCATATTTTCGCTGATAAAACCAACATGACTTGTAAATGTAAAATTTTGCTTCACCTTCAAAAGCCTTATCTTCTAAGCCTTCTAAATCAAAACCAAGAACAAAAAGAGTTGAAAACCAATGTAAACCTTCTTCTCCTCCTGCATCTAGACCTGAGAAGATGAGGGATAAAAGGCATATAAACCTATTTCTTGTTGTTCTATCCTGAGGGTAATTTTAACTGGTTTGAATTAGAATCCATTAACTTTGGTGTAAATATAAAGAAATGGATTACTGATATGGGTTGGTTTGCTCTCTCAAAATTGAAAATCTCCTACTATCTAGAATCTATAGCTGAATTCTATTCTAGTCTACCTAAAAGCGCTTCTAAAAATAAACAAAAAGAATAGTTTGTTGATGATGTTAGGTTCAGATTCCAAGACCAAGTCTACCTCTATACATCATCTTAGCTAAGGATTATGCCAACTCTTGGTGTATCATATAAGAGTTTTACCATTTTTTAAAACTTTTTCGAAAACTCATACAATACTCTTAGCAATCTCCTTCCGGACAAAACTGTGTTTGCATATATGTATTATGATTATAAAATTAAATTGCATTTGCACAGGAAGAAAAACGGAGATGGAGAGGCTTAATAAATTGCGTTCTCTTCATTTTTTAATTTTTAGTTTTGATTTTTAAATTCATTTTCAGTTTTTTATTTTGGTACTGTTTTTAAAAAATTGAAAACGCGTTCTCTTTGTCATTTTGAAAAACTATTTTTTAAAATAGAAAATTAGAAAATGTGTTCACTTCCAAATTTTGAAAATATTTTATTTAATAAATTTGATTATTAAGTAAATTATAAATATTTAATGTTGATATATTATTAAAAATATATATACATTTTAAAGTTAATGAATTTTATAATATTTTTTTCTATTATAATAATAAAATATGAATAAATAAATATGTTTTGAATTTTGATTTTATTTTAAATGAAAATACTCCAAATAACTTTTTGTTGTTTTGAGTTTTCTTTACAAATTTTTTTTTGTTTTCAAAAATATATTTTTAAAAACAACAAAGAGAACGCATTTTCATTATTTTAAAAAATTAAAAATTAAAAATAACGTATTACCGAATTGTTATAAATGATGTCCAAAAAGTCAACGGAGAATGTCAAGGACTAGTATTCGATGCGTAGAACAACCTTTAAGTGGTTTCAGGTAGAATCGAATGGATTTGAGGTCAAATCAATCAATCTGGCCTAAGTGTAATTTTTTAAAAATGCCCGAGGGAGGTCAAAACGATAATTTTCGAAAGTTTCAAGGGAGAAATGAAAAGTACTAATCTTGAGGGTCTTAGTGATGGTGTTGGAAAGATCAGGGGCTTGAGGATAAGGACCAAAATGTAAAAGAAAATTTCATGGGGGCCAAACTGTAATTTTCAGAAAATCCGCACGCACATGGCAGATCTGGCCGAGATTTTGGCCTGAAATTCCAGCGATTTGGGCAGCCTAGGGTTGTTAGGGAGTGGCCTAGGGTGGTCTAGGAGGCGTGGGGAAGAAGCCTTAGCTGGAAATCGGCCACGTGGGGGTCGGATTTGGCTATAAATAGCCAAGGGTTTTGGCCGAAAATGAAGCAGCAAATTGCTCGATTTCGAGGATGAATCGAGGGAATCCAATAAGGGGCTTTTGATCCTTGGGTCAAGAGGAGAAATCCTGGTAAGTTTCATGAATTTTGGAAGTGGTTTGAAGGTGTTTTGGGGGCAGATAGGAAAAGGAGGCGGACGACCATACCGCACCTGAAACGGCCTGATCGAGGGTCTTGCCGGAGGTCTTTCGGCCTGAAAATGATGGCATCGAGATCGACTTGAAGAAAGCTTCCAGGAGGTGTGGTCGACATCAAATTTCGGTCGCCGGCCGACGACCAGCTTGTCGGAGAAGACAAGGCCCGTGCAGTGCACGCGCTATCCTCACTCGCAGAAACGCGCCTAGGCACGTGGGGATGGGTGCCATGTAGGTAAATTTCGATTTTTTTTCCAAAATTCTTAGAAAATTATTTTATGAATTATTATGTAAAAATATTTGAGAAAACAGATGTGTAGATATTTATTTTGAATTATTAAGAAGAAAAATAGGAGAAAATAAGAAAATGTGAGAAAATTAAGGAGAAAATTATATTTTAATAATTATTGGGTGATTAAGGTACCTTGCGGCTTGAGGTGAAGTGACTCGTGTAAAGTGAGAAGAGGACACACAAATCGAGGCAAACCGCGCTTGTCGAGAAGAATTTGAAATTTCGCCAAAGGTGAGTGTTCGCCCCCAACTATGTTTTGACTTGTGAGTGGTTCTACCCGAAAGGTCCTTGAGTGATATATGAATGGTTTACTGTGAATGTTCATCCCCATGGCTTGGTCTATTATGGTTGTCCAAACAGTTATTTACACACGCATTAAATTTCGTATGGTAAATTGCATACATCGAAATGTTGATTTTAAGCTATGCATGTTATGATTTTCGACATTGGCTTGTTTTGTGTCGTTCATGTGGGACGTGGGTTGGTAACCTGTGACGTAGCCCAGAGTAACAGCACTCGGGATGCGTACCTAGGATTAATACTAGGTGACTCACTTGGGACGGGCCTGAGACGGACTTCACCCTACGGGACCCAAGTGGCGGGGCTGAGAGTGGACACCACCCCGGTTGTTGGCTCAAGTGGCGGGGCTGCGAGTGGACACTACCCCAGGTTCCTTTGAGCAATAGCATTAATGCCGAGGTGACGTCGATTCCGAGGATAGTGTTGAAGTGACACTCTTGGGGCTAGGGTTGCGTTGGGTTTTGGATTGCTTCTGAGTTGGAGTGTAAAGCCTAACAATGACAATGGGGTGATTCTCGGGTTCATATGTCGAGGTTGTCCCTCTTAAGTAGGATTGTTTTGCCAATGGGCCGAAGTGGTCGGGTCGCCTTTAGAGAGATTGCATTTTCCCTGATTAGGGTTAAGTGCTATGTGGGATTCTCTTAGGCTGGTGCATGTCAGGATTTATCGATTTTATATATGATTTTGCACATCTGCATGAAAATGTTTTTGAACTCTTACTTAGATGATTCAACATCTAATTTGGACTATGTCCTTGGAATATTCAAACGTTCCAGGAGAAAACAGTGGCGCCAAGGGAAAGAATGTCATCGAGATGTAGCTGCTATGTTTAATTTTCGTAGATTACGATGTTCAGAGGTTATGTTATATTTTGATATTTTCATGTGAAACATCGATTTGGTTATTGTAAAGGAATTGTCGGTTATATATCATTGAGGTTTCGATCTTACTTCCGCTGATGTGATTGTTAATACCTGTCTTAGTTTATTCATTATTAAATTTTGATATGCTAAGAAGGTACGATCGGGATTGACGGAAAATGATTATGATGAAGGTATATGTATCGAGAGACTTATGTTGTGTGTTTGATGTTGAAAAAAAAAATATTCCCGAAATCTCGAGTTAACGCTCGCTTGGGAAAAATGGGGCGTTACAACTGATAGGAGTTGGTTTGCTCTCTCAAAATTGAAAATCTCCTACTATCTAGAATCTATAGCTGAATTCTATTCTAGTCTACCTAAAAGCGCTTCTAAAAATAAACAAAAAGAATATTTTGTTGATGATGTTAGGTTCAGATTCCAAGGCTAAGTCTACCTCTATACATCATCTTAGCTAAGGATTATGTCAACTCTTGGTGTATCATATAAGAGTTTTACCATTTTTTAAAATTTTTTCGAAAACTCATACAATACTCTTAGTAATCTCCTTCCGGACAAAACTGTGTTTGCATATATGTATTATGATTATAAAATTAAATTGCATTTGCACGGAAAGGAAAATGGAAATGGAGAGGCTTAATAAATTGCGTTTTCTTCATTTTTTAATTTTTAGTTTTGAGTTTTAAATTCATTTTCAGTTTTCTATTTTGGTACTGTTTTAAAAAAAATGAAAACGCATTCTCTTTGTCATTTTGAAAAACTATTTTTTAAAATAGAAAATTAGAAAACGTATTCTCTTTAAAATTTTGAAAATATTTTTTTAATGATATTTTATTTAATAAATTTGATTATTAAGTAAATTATAAATATTTAATGTTAATATATTATTAAATATATATATATATTTTAAAGTTAATGAATTTTATAATATTTTTTTATTATAATAATAAAATATGAATAAATAAATAAATAAATATGTTTTGAATTTTGAGTTTATTTTGAATGAAAATACTCCAAATAACTTTTTGTTGTTTTGAGTTTTCTTTACAAATTTTTTTTTTTATTTTCAAAAATATATTTTTAAAAACAGTAAAGAAAACTCGTTTTTATTATTTTAAAAAATTAAAAATTAAAAATAACTTAAAAACACAACCTATCTTGCACAAATATATGAATTAGATCCGCTGGGTGTTTCATGACCCGACCCTTTCAATTCACATTTGAAGATTTACATTGAAAACAATTTCCCTGTTAGAGAAAAATAAAAAAGAAAAAAGAGAACAAAATGCAGACATTAAGAAAATAAATAACAATAAAACAAACTTCTTTTTTTATTTTTCTGAAGAGTAAAATGAAAAAAAAAGGGGGGGGGCGGGGGGGGGAGATTTACAAAGAGGGCGCGTCGGTTCCAATCCATGATTTTCCCGAGAAAATCCATCTCATTTTCTATCGAAGCCAGAAAAGAAAGTGACCGAAGGTAACCAAACGAAGCGTTCAAGCACTGAAGTTCGAGAAGAACGATATCTGCAGATCCATTCAAAGTCAAATTTGTTCTCCTTGGACCACTGTAGCAGAGAGAGAGAGAGAGAGGGAGAGAGATTACACACGAAACCTGAAGAATCACCGTACGCGTTGCCCCTCTCCGGTTGCAATCTACAGTCCGTACACAATCAATCTCTTCACTGTTCCTTCTGCGAAGGGCTTCTCCAGAAACCTGCACCGGAGAACTGGCTCCACATCTCCGTCTCGAAATTGGCGGTCGCCGTCGCTTCGTCGCCGTCCTCGACCTCCGATTCCATCCAATCGATCTCCGATTCATCGAAGCTCAAGAACCTCCCAAGCCTCGGCGGCATCTGCTGCTGCTCCATAGCCTTCTTCTTCCTTTTCATTTGCCTCTTCCGCCTCTTCTTCTGCATCGCCTTCCGGCACAGCCCCGCCGGCACCTTGTACGCCGCCATCACCACCAGGTTCATCACCGAGCAGGGGAAGCAGCACCACACCGCCACGCACCCCGCCGTCGCCCCTCCCGCCACCTCCGCCATGCTCCGCCTCTCCGCCACCCTCTCGCCTAGCAGCGGCTGCTTCCGGTTCATCGTCGGGGACTGCATCCTCTGAGGATATTCAATTCGGATTCCGATCCTAATCAACCGAGAAAAATAGTGTGATTTTCCTGGAAAACTAACTTAATCTTTCGCAAAGCACCTTTTCCCGCACGATTGCGGAAAATAAGCGCGAGTGTTATGTCGTTGAATTAGCCATTGTAAGACGATCAGATCACCGATTCTCTACAGAAAACGAAGCAGCCCTAACCGGGGAAGGAGGACAGAGGCGTCCCCGGAGGCAGATAGATCTAGAGAGAGAAAGACATATAAACGCGCACACGCACACACATTCATATATATATATAGAGAGAGAGAGAGAGATAGAAGGAAGTCGACGGTGGCCGCCGAAAATGATGGAAATCGGAAGAATGATTTTCCGGTAAAAACGATGTCTATTTTGGATACATACATATATATATATATATATGCGGTGAACAGGATATGTAGTTTTTAATTAATAATAATGAATAATGTTTTTTAAAATAATATACAATAAATATATTTTATTTTAAAATAAAATAGACTTATTATATCTTAACTATTATTTTTAAAATAATAATTAGTATTAGGGTGGTTTTGTATTTGAATATTTTTTTATTAATTAATAAAATATAAATATTTAATATTAAAAATATAATATATTAATAGGTATATTCTAATATTACTCATAAATAATAATAATAATAATATAAATATGATATATGAATATGTGTCGTCCAGTCAAATAAAGGCCGAAAGAGTGGTGCACATGTCTCTCCTTTTCTTGATATTTTCTCTCAATTTAATTTTTATAATCCACACAAAATATAAAAATAATAAATAATTTGAGCACTCTTCTTTTCCTAAGAGCGCCCACCCCAGCTTGCCCCTAAATATTTCCCTCCATTGTTACTCTTTTATTGTTTAATTAATAAGAATAAAACATAATCCCGAGACATAATTTCATTGACAAAGCAAGTACACTCTAGAATAATGTTCTTTGAGTCTAGGTTAGTGTTCGAGTTCTAATTAGGGAAAAAAATTCATTAGTCAGAGCGATTTTAAAAATTAAAAATTATTCGCCACCCTCACATTTGTGACGGAGCTAGGGATCAAACTTGTAGCTGAGTTTTCTAATTTACTTCTTCTACTGATATCGTGAGATCGAACAGTGGGGATGCTCATGATGATGCGTTAACAAAAAAAAAAGAATAAAACATAAAATAATTTAATATTTTTTTATTTATATAAAAAATAAAAAATAGAATTACAATTATACAACATCTTACTTTCAAAATAAATTACTAGATACAATTAAAATAATAAAAGTAATATAGTAAACATAGGAAAGAATTCATCCTCCATTCCATCATAAAACTTTATCGTCTTAATCACCTCTTCAAATCTCTTCGTATATATGGTGTCTAAGAATTATATTTGTAACTCACATGATAATTAAATGAAATGTTTCATTAGATAAATCAATAACAATTATTTGATATAATATAATATAATTAATATAAATATTTTATCAGATATTATGGTTTTTATCTAATGAAATAATCAAATCTAATATCAGATATAATTATGTTAATTTGATAAGATAATCAAAGAATTTAATAAGATAATTAATTATTTATAATTTTATTTGATTTAAAAGATATGAATGATAATTCAAAAGTCTTGATGAAAAATTACTTTTACCATCATAAATAAGGAGTTTAGCGCTCTCTCTATCCAACATATCAAAGTAATTATAATTATATTTTATATTCATCATTACGATTAAGGTGAAGGGAAAGAAATTAGATTCCGAGTATTTTCTCATCAACTAATAATTCTCTTTACGACTTAATTTCTAATGAATCCAGGCACTAGTTTAGTTATTGAATTATGTGAGTTTTATGATTTATGAGTATAATGTTTAATTGTGTGTTATTATTGTACATGCAATATTATCCCTTTCGATGTCCACATGTTGAAAAAAAAGTTTTGTGGATCTTAACATTTTATGTATTTTAATTACAAAATATTATATGACGCTAATCAAAGTTAATGGAATTAAGTTATATAAATAGTATTAGACCTTCTTTATTAATTAGTATTGGACTGTCCGAGTCCAATCTTGGCCTTCTTTCTCGGCCTAATCTTGATCCATCTCTTGGTCTTGTGTCAATCTGCTGCAACATCATTGCAACCATCATTGGATATCCGTGCGGCCGCCTCAGATCCCATCATCATTAATGATGAATCTCATCCACATTAATGAAGGTCTCATCGTCACTATGCTACTGCTTGGGAACCCTCATCGGTGCCAGATACTCAGTCTCATCACGTGCAAACGCATAATATATGCATGCAGGAAGACATCTTTTTCTCCTATATCAACTGGCTCTTTTCAGAGACAATGTATGTTCTGCCTTCTGACTTACTGATACACTGTCTCTATTTTCTTACTTTTACTCACTCCAACGTCAGAGTGCTTGCAGGTGTTAGCCGCCCCTCAGACGGACTCGTCGTCAGAGCCTGCAACCCGTCTCTAATCGCCCCATTTTTTGGTCAGGAAGGAACAAGTATCTTTTTTGTATTTCTTTTGTTTTGCTTGTGCTTATTATATGTTTAGAATTTATGTTAAAATAGATTTAAAACTCTTAATACTTTGATGTGTTATCCTTATAAGATTATGATATGATTGTATAATTTTTCACCAAGAGATACAAAATAATCAAAACTCCAAATTTAATTGGTTTATCAAAACAAATATCAAGGCCTCGTTGTTCATTAATATAGTTTTTTTTTCTTTCTTTTTTCTTTTTTACTTTTGATTGCTATTTCTTCAAAACTTATGTTAAAACAAATCTTATAGATCTTTAACACTTTTCGGTATAACTCAATCAAATTCAAATTTAGGGTGTGCTTGGTATTATTATGTTTTTTTTTTTTTTTGTATAAAAACAATATTTAGTAACGAAATGTAATGATTTGTCTATTAATATTAAAACGATGCAATGATTGTAGGCCTCACTATAATTTTTTTTGTTTTTATAAAAAAATAAAATAGGGATCCTTTGCTTTGTATCTTTAATTGCATTTTTGGAAAAGGCAGATGTGATATAAAAAATAAAGTTTTGTCTTAAAAATCATCCCTTTTTACTTAAAAAAATATATATTTATGCTTTAAAACCACATCCATAGTAACAAGTTCTTAATTGGGTCGTGTTAATTTAATTTTACTTAATGTGAAATCCACATCTATGAGATAAGACTAAAACAACCCGGATTAAATAAGATTTTAGTAGTCTTAGAGGCAAAAAAGTTTAGTTAGGGTGAAATAATAAGTCAATTAGGGTGAAATAATAAGTCAATAAGCTGGGAAATGTCGAATAACTTGCAATAAAACACCTTAGGTTTTGGATACCTAAAATGTAAGTAACACTCCCAAGGTACCACCTAAGATAGGTCTAATAGCGACTCAAGCATATACAAAGGGGATAGTGTCCCGATAGCTAGTATTATTGACATGAAAAATTTAGTTCCTAGAAAAGACATAAAAAAAAAGCCAACTAAGCCTTAAAGGATGGGGTAGACTTTGAGTAAGAAACTATCTTGGGGTGGTTGTGATCGAAGTAGAGGTCCTAGTGGCTTGTTGAGATGTGGCCTAAAGCAATGCAACCCATTACTAGCCAAAATGTTTATAATTCCTTAAGTTGACTAGGGCACCCTTTAGAGTGAATCTTGGGGTTAGGGTAAGTGACCTAAATGTTTAAGTGAAGTAAGTAATCATAATGGGGCCTGGGAAAAGAAGTTTTTAAGGGTAAAGGGTCGAGACAGAAAGTAAAGAAAGGGCATTGTTGTAATAATGGATAGACAATTGTAAGGAAGAGAGTGGAAAAGGTCTTAACATATTCAATTAAAAAATAAAAGAGTTTGAGAAAGAGAAACACCACGAGAAAGAGAGAAAGTTCATAAGAGAATAAGAGTATCGAGAAGAGGTCAAAACACATGGAGAATAAGAGAAGAGAAAGAAGAAGGAAGACAAAACACTAGCATCTTGTCTTGAGAATCTAGCTGAGAGCTAAGTGAGTCATTTTCTTTGCATTCAAAGCTATACTCCAACTTCTCAAGGTCATTAGGACCTAAATAATATCTTTAATATTCCAAAACACAAAGGTCAAACAAAAATTGAGCTTGAAAAGGAAAATTGCTTGGTTAGACTACTTGGTATAAAGGCTTTAGTAAGTTATAATCTCTCATCTTCAAACAATCTAAAGTTATATTCCTCTTTTACATCGTCCTTAGAGTATTAATCGACGTTGCATGTGTTAGATTTGCAAGAAATTTAGCAAAAATAAAGCCTAAAATCCCTTTAGTAGAGCAATTAAAATGGTAAAAAAATCAACCTTGGTAATCATAGATGTAGTATCGAGAAATAATATCTTTGGATTGCAAAAGTTTCATATATTTAAATTTTAACCTTTTTTGGCCTTGTAAATTGCTTATTTTATAAATTATTTAGAATATAATATATTTATTACTGCTTAATCTTTATCTGGACAACGATTACATTATTTTTTTTTCTTATTTTACCATTAATCTCTATATACTTTAAATTATATAATTTAAGTTACATGAGAGAAAATATTTATAATAATAAAAATATCATAATTGATAATATTTTGTTAAATTAAAAAAATAAATTTATTTTTATTAATTATTAATACATCATTTTTTTATATTTTAAGCTATACAAAGGGGTATTATGACTAAAATACCCCTTACCTCCATACGCCTCATTCGTTTCTATGTGCCTCATGAGGGACATTTTTATCATTGATATACCTTTGTGTAATCTAAGATATACACAAAGGTACACCAATAAACCCCACGGGCGTAGCACGGTTAGTTATCAGGTAATCGATTACACCCAAGGATGTAGGTTCGAGTTATGGCAGCTACAGTGTGAGAGTTTCACCCTCCTATGAGGTGGCTCCTTGTGGACATCATATACTGTACCTCTTACTTGGTGTACTATCGTATGCTATAATTAACTTCTCTCATATACGTAAAACAATGTGTGAGACCTTTAAAATGGGAAATTCCACTTTTACACCCAAACTATACCAATAACAATTTTTCATGCATGTATGTATATGAGCGTTGCACGAGGGAAGGGGGGGCGCCCGTATCAAGAAAATAAAATAAAGGCGCAGCCCCAACCTTTATCAGACGCGTCTGTCGTCCGTCCGTGCGTGCGTGTGAACTCTTGTTGATAGGGGTCTCCTAAAAATGATGACGTGGCGGCAGAGCTATCTCCAGTTTGTGGCCGTCGTTATCCGACGTGACGCGTCACGGAACGTGCGGGTAGGGGACCACTTTTGACTGAGCGGGCCCTACCCTGTCTTTTCAGATAAATAAAAATCAATAAACTATTACACGTCTCAAACCACTCGATGAAATTCTACGAGTCTTGTCCTTAGACACGTTAAAATATGGAATCAGTGCAATAAATCAGATACGACCAACTCGGTATTAAATTAAAAATAATAAAATATAAAATATATGTTAAATATTTTTTTAATATGTGTATTAAATTTATCTGACAATCATTATAAAAAAAGTTTCATAATTTCTTATTTAACATTTTTATATATATATATTTTATTTTTTAAATAAATATATTTTAAACCTTACAAATAAATAAAAATAACACATATGCTCTTTAGTATATTTTAAAATATTTAACAAATAATTTAATAAAAATCATGAAATGATTGTTAGCTTTTTCTTAATATAATTTTATTTTACTCTTATTTTAACAAATACTATTTAAGAATGGAACTCTCCTGCGTATGAAAGTGAGTTTCACCATTTGTGTAGAATGTTACATTATCAAAATTATAAAGCAAACTTGTGAGATTTGTTCATTATAGGAGCGAGTTTCATAAATATACTTTTGTTATTAACCTAGCTTTTCAACCGATGATCTATTGCTCTCTCTCTCTCTCTCTCAATCTATGGTATCGTCTTCCTTATTTTAAATAGTCCTAAGACGATTGATGCGATATCTCATTCGAGACCATTCTCTTCAGTTATGGTGAGATTGATCATATATTTTTCTAAATCTCTACTGTAGAAAAAACATTAAGGGACTGATATTTATCACTTGTGATCTCGCAAGAATAGAAAGTCTTGAGTAGAAAGAATTCCCTAAAGTCCTAAAGCTACATTGCTTTGCAAAGTGCTCATGGGAAGCGAGTTTGCCCAATTTAAATTGCTGCACTAGTCCCATATTTCACCATAAGTTATGGATGTGTAAAATTTGTAATATTTTGTTAAATAATTTTAAGAAAAATATATATATTTAATTTATTTTAAAAATTATAATATTTTAAAAAATTCCTCCCTCTTCCCAAATTTTTCTAATGCCCCTCCACCAACAAGGGTAGCTTTCTTCTTTCTTCTCACTAAGGATGGCAACAAAAGGCAAGGGGATCAAGATTCTTTTATTTGTTCTTATATTTATATTTATATTTTATATTTTTAAGGTATTTTAATTAAGATACTGGGTATATGATGTGTATATCTATACTCGATATATTTCATTTTAATAAATTTATATTCATAATTTAAATAACTCAACAATAATTTGATAACAAAAGCATTTGATATTTATGTAAAAAAAAAACTAAAAACAATAATTATAACATTTTAGATTATTTCATAACATTAAATAATAAAAATTACTATCTTGCTTTGTTGGTAGTTAGAATAAGAGACAAAAGATGTTATAAGTTTTAAATTTGTGAGAATATGACTTATTTAAACTTTTTTTATATGAATTATAACATATAATTAAACATAATATATACATCAGGTAAGATATGGGTAAGGGATCCTGTCCTTAACACTATATCCATAGTTGAGGAGTATTTTAAATATTTTATTTTTATTTGTATATAAATATTTTTGATACCCAAATTTAAAAATATTTAAGAGTTAGATCCATTAAAGGTGAAGGAAAGAGATTAAAAGGGTATGTAGTTTAGCCTAAATTATAAGAGTTTTAAGCTTTAGAACATATATTAATTTTATAAGTATAGGGTATTTTAACTTTTTATTTGATTAATAAAAATAATTTTTTTATACAACTTATAAGATTTTGGAAAAAAACAAATTAGAAGGTATCAACTTCTAAAAAAATATCTTAATGATAGCTAAGCAATGGAACCATAATGACTTTAGAATGGGCAACTAAAATCCTAAATTTTAAACGCTAAACTTTCACATTTGAAAAATATGCACTTAGGACATAGTGTTTGTAATTTTTTTTTTTTTAAATTGTGTTGACTATTAGTTAGTTAGTTATGATATTTTATTTAGTTCAAGAAGTCGATAGTTAGTTCAAGTTCAATCAGTTCAGTAAGTTGTACAAGTGTAAATAGCATAACAAAAGCAAAACAAGCAATAGGTGTGTATATAAGTAGCATAGTAGAAACAATGTAAAGGTGATGAGACTATGACTTAAAGTTTGCTTTTGTTCTTCCTTTACCTACCTTGCTAAGCTCATTTTCTCTATGAGATTAGTTGTCCAACATGGTACCAGAGCTGGTGATCGTAGTGATCTTTTTATTCTGAGGATGGAATATTTCATTCTTGTAGCGGTTAGTACTCTCTTATTTATTTAATTTCTTTGTTTTTTTGGTCAAACAAGTAGTTTCATGGCTTCGAGCAGAAACAATATTTATGCTTACAATTATCTAGGTATGGTCTTGGTTTCTGCTCTATTGACTGGTATAATTATAGATCATGGAGTAAGGGAATACAAATTGTTCTAGGAGCTAAGAATAAACTAGGCTTTATAGACGGAAGAATTTCGATTCCAGATGAGAGTAGTGAAGAATTTGACCTTTGGAAGAGGCGTGATTACATGGTTACTTCCTGGTTGTTAAATTTAATATCAAAAGATCTCGAACATGCTTTCATTTACACAACAAATGTTAAACAGCTTTGAGAAGAAATTGAAAGAAAGATTTGGAGAGAGTAATGGACCTCTTATATATCAGGTTCAATGAAAGATCAACTCCATTAATTAGGATAATCTTTTAGAATCAGTCTATTATACACAATTGAAGAGATTATGGGATGAATTAGGTACACTAGAACCATTAACTAACTGTTCTTCTTGAGGAGTTCCAAAAGCTATAGCTGAAATCACAGATAAAAAGAAGCTGATACAGTTTCTTATGAGACTACATGATGATTATGATCAGGTTAGGAATCAAATCTTATTACTTGATCCCTTACCAAGTGTTAATAAGGCTTACTCGATGGTTTTAAGGGCAAAATCTCAACGCCAAGTGATTTCAACTTTGAATGATACCAATGAAGGATCAGTTTTCCTAACTAAACATAACTCAGGTAGCAAGAAAGACCAAAACAATTTTAAGAGCAAAGGTTTTTGCAATTATTGTAAACGAAATGGGCATGCAAAAGAATCTTGTTTCAAATTAATTGGTTATCCAAACTGGTACAAGGAGTCCAAAAACAAAGATTCTCCATAGAGGTTGGTTACAAATATAACTAATAAACTAAAACCAAATCTTGGTACACCTCTAGATACTGTGCCTCTGGACAATCAAGAGCTTGGAAGTTTAATTTCAACAACCCTTATCAAGATGCTACAAGCCCAATGCTACGAAGATCAACCTCAATACTTCCTTGAACAACTTTGCTGGTAACCTGAAACCTATGAACTTATGTTGTTTTGGTATGCTTGATGATGATTCGTGGATTCTTGATAGTGGTGTAACTGACCACATCACATATCATAAAAGGATGTTTCATTCCTTGCACAGCCTTTCACATCATGTCTTTATTCATTTACCTAATCACACCACCACAATTGTAACATAAGGAGGATCAATTCAATTAAGTCCTGTTGTTGAGTTTCGTGATGTTCTGTTTATAACTTGTTTGTTTTGTTCACCTTTTGTTTGTTGATAAATCGATTCATAACCCTTATTTGTAAGTGATTTTCTTTCCCTTTGGTTGCCTTATCCAAGATTGGATAGTGCATGAAATACTACAAAAAAATTAATTTTTCGCAACAGTTTCTAAAACTGCCACAAAACACGTTATTTTACGATGGTTTGTAAACCGCTACAAAATATTGCGACGGTTTTCAAAAAATTGTAGCTAAATTTAAAAAATAAATAAATAATTAAAAAATTAAATTAAATTTTACGCGATTTTGAAAAAAATCGTGACTAAATTCAAATAAAATTAAATAATTAAAAAAAATTAATTAATATTTGCGGGAGTTTTGAAAAACAGCCGCAAAATATAATTTTTAATAAATTTAACGGCGATTTTTAGAAACCATCGTTAAATTCAAAAAATAATTAAATAATTTTAAAAATTAAATTAATATTTGTGACGATTTTGAAAAATCGTCGTAAAATTTAATTTTTTAATCAATTTAGCGGTGATTTTTAGAAATTGTCGCTAAATTCAAAAAATAATTAAATAATTAAAAATAAAAATTCATTAAAAAATTTAATTTAAAAAAAAATAAAAAAACATGCAGTAAAATTTTAACATATACAATTTTAATAATTTTAAAAAAATATATAAAATCTTATTTTTATTTTTTAATCAATTAATTTATTTAATTTAATCCATTAATTTATTTAAAATTTATTCCGTTATCCTTTTAACAAATAATCCATTAATTTATGTTTTTTAATTAGTTTTAATTTATATTAAAAAAAATATAGAATGTAATTATGAAAAATGAGATTGGTTTAGTATATAATTTATATGAGTGAATATATAATAAGGAGGCTTTACAGATCAGTTGATTTCACGCGTGTGCGCACGTACGGGAGGTTACAGGTTCAAATCCAAAGAAGGGAGAGAAGCTGGGAAATTAAATTTCTAGCATGGCCACGTGGCGCATAGGCCTAGGCGCGGGCGTGCGGGCCTGTGCCGGTGAGTGGTCGAGTGCGCGGCCTGGCCATTAACTTGTGTGCTGGTGCAGTAAATAATAGCGGTTTCAAAACTGCTGTTAAAATTCAAAATTTTAGAATTTTTCGTCAATTCAATATTTTGCAGTTTTTTTGCGACGGTTTCAAAACCGTTGCTAAATATTTTAAAAATCGCCGCTAAATCGTAGCAAAAAATAGCATTTAGCGACGATTACTCCAACGGTTGCTAAAAATCATCACTAAATGTTTCGTGACACTTGATATACCGCTAAATTACTTTAACCATAGCAAAATGCAAAAAAATTACCGTAAAATGCAAAAAAATTTGTCGCTAAATGTCGATTTTTTTATACTGAAATACTAGTTGTAGGGAAAGTTGAAGGGAGACTATACAAGCTAGACAAGTCAAATTTCCTTGTAGCTACCATTACTGTCTTTCTTTCACAGCTTAAGTCTCTCAACATACCACTTGTACTTGCTACTTTTTTTGTTTACTCTCAAGGAAATAGAGAAAATAGTTATTTTTTCTAATACTGTTGTTCCTATTACTTTACAACATTCTCATAAAGTGTTTGCAACTGCTTCCAATTGTGATTTATGGCATAACATATTGGAGCATCTTCCCACCCAAAATTTAAAGTACATAAGGAAACTAAAAATAAAACCTATACTCCTAAAAATAGATATAGTGGTGAGAATAAGGATTGTTCCCATGGAGAGTATCTAGCCTAGTTTTATGTTACGTGAACAATGATGGGGGGTTGAGTATAACGAAAATAATTTTAAGAAAAACGACTAAGAAACAATTCAAATTAAAATATCAAAATCAATCAAAAGAACAAATCTGGGTCTAAGTCAACATCCACCATCGAAATCTTACAATTGATCATCGATACAAATATATATCAATTCACACTCTAAATATTTATCGTTAGAACTATTTTCCTATATCTCTTTAGTTATAGTTAATTAGAAAACAAGTGATCTAATCAACCTTAAATACTAAATAATCCAAGACAAGTGTTAAATGTTTAATCTAGTAGTAGCCTTAAGAGTTAGAGAGATCGATGAAACTAAATAACACGAGCACAAGCGGTTGTATTTAATTTAGTCGAGTGTTCTTTCTAAGATCTAATAATTTTTGACCCAACAAATCATTAAATCTTAGTTACTTAACAAATTAGAGAAATCAAACAATTACGAATTTGATATCTAACTTAGCAGTAGATTGTAATGCATAATAAACTAATCGACCTCTTAGTAATTAAACTAAAAATAATCATAAAGATAGGTACAGAAGAACATTTGATATTCAAAGTATAAATTGAATAATAAAAGTAAATTAGATCTCACAATTTTATTGATTCCAAAACTTCTATTTCCTTAAATCAAATATAAAAAATTAGCCACATAAGACCCTAATGAAAACTCAATGGAGAATTAAGAAAAAAAAGGGAGAGACGAGTCCGCCACGGCTTCCTCTTTTCTTCTCTCGTGCGTCTCCTCTTCTGTGTTCTATTCCTTCCTCCCATTTTCTTTCTAATATATTAGTCGTATATATAGACATCACGTGTGGCTGCCATAGCTCTCTCTCGTATCACCTTCAATTGGATTTCCAATTTAAATGCAAGCGGGCCCCTAATTCCATCTCCAATTTATTACTATACCATGGGTCTTCAATTCCTTCATGGGCCCCACTCCAATTCCAATTGCAATTTCTTCAATTTCCCACGCATGGCTGCCTTTCCAATTCTTCATAATTAATATATGTAGCATGCGCATGGCCCCGGCTTCTCCATGGGGTGGGCCTCAATTCCTCTCATTTTAATTTGAATATATATAATATTATACATGGACCCCTTCAATTTCAATGCTAATTGCAATTTCTTCATGTCTTCAGCTCCAATTTTTCTTTGTCTTTCCAGATTCGACAACTTCAGAAAATAAACCACTTCAAATCCCCTTATAGATTAAGGGACATTCCATAACGTCAACAGTGCTGGAGTAGCAATTTACATCCCGATTTTGACCTAAATTCAGTCAGTATCTCTCAAAACTAAAAATACTAAAGTTGTAGATCTTTTTCTTGTCGTTCTATAGGATCTTGAATTATCTTAATCGGAACTCGAATGAGAGAGTTATGCCCGAATTATGAAGTAATGTCGAAACTGTCCAAAATTGCCCAATTAGCTTCGTTTTGCACTTAATGTCTCCATTTGCATCCTAAATCAAAATATAAAAATAATGACTACATTTAGGCACCAAATAAATATAAAAGACTAAACATTAAGGGAGTAAAAAAAATGACATTTTACATTCTCATCAAATTCCCCCACACTTAAATTTTGCTCGTTCTCGGGCAAAACTCAAATTCACTCTCTCTCCTCCCAAAAAAAAAAAACCAAAGTTGCAACGCCATCAACGAAGAACAACCAAGCTCTTCAAAACTCATAACACATCATGAACAAACATTCTTAAACAACTTACAATTACTTAGTAAGCATTTTCACTCGAAAATGGAATAAATTAAATACATAGACCCTCACGGAAATAAACACTTGACTCTCGTGTTTGAAGGATATATGTTTTGCTCAAATTCATTCCAATGGAAATGATCTACCATAGGCTTGCATATCTTCTAATTCTTCACCACTAGGATCACATGCATAACACGAATCATAAGGACTTTTCAAGGGTTGTAATGGGGTTTAGGATCAAGGTGTGAAATATTGGGAATGTAGCTCAAAAGCCATCGAAACTACTGGAGCAAAAATAAATCTACTCAAGTTCAAATATATAAAACATGCAAAACCAATCACTACACCTTCTTCAATTTGGTTTTAAAACATTTAAACCATGTAGCACTCATGCGTTGAAAAAGGGATCGTTCAAAGGAGCACTTTTCGTTTGCAGCAAGGAACAATCATTCGCAATAGCTTCCACCTTTTTATATATCACGTATAAACAAACCCTTTTTCTTGAAATTTTAAGAGGAATTATGAACATAGACAGTTTTTAACATTAAAAGTAATTTCCTCCATCACTTCATTTCTTCTTAATTTTTTGCTTTTTCTTTTTGAATAATAAAAACATCAACAACAGAACTCACGGAATGAGATAGAAAACATGTTCCATTTCACCAGCCATAGCCATATCTCAAATCCAAATTCCCCCCACACTTATTTCTTGCACACCCATACATATCATAATGATGAACAATGCGCCACTAGCTCTATTGCTTGGGTAAAGCCATTATTTTCCAGATTTTAAGCTTGTAACATGGGTTCACAATAAGACAAAGCCCTATAAAGCTCAAAGGGATTCAACAAAGGGGAAAAAATTAATTACAAGGCAGGCTATTTGGCTAATGTAATTTATAACAAAGAGGGCCTTAATCATGTTCATGCATGCATGTGACAACGTGACCTCAAAGAGAATCAATGCAAGTACTAAAGAAACAAATCCATGGAAGAATATCTCACACGAAAGAAAATAGTGAGATTGATATGGATGTGTTAGTCTAAAGGCTCAAAATCTCACCAGGTTTTGTCTACTAAATTTAGTCAATACCATCATCGAGGAAAATAACTAGACTAATTAATTCTAAGTTGAAATATTACTTATTCAATCATGTTATGAATTTTTCAAGCTTAATTGAATCTTATTCACGACATTTGCAACCAAAAATCGTTGAAAACCACAAAGACAAAGAGCAAAACTCTTTTTTTTTTTTTTTGATAAAATTAAAACACAACCTAAATCCTCTCCCCCACACTTAAAACTTACATTGTCCCTAATATAAGGTGTAATACATGGAAAAGGAAAAAATATCCAAAATATAAATGCAAAAATAAGAAGAAAAGGAAAAACGAACTCCCTTTGGGTTGCCTCCAAAGTAGCGTCTTTGTTTATTGTCATTAGTTTCACTCAATGCTTCCATCTTTAATCACTATAAATTGGATCGTCAAGGTCCAATTTTGCCACATCCTTTTCTTGGAAACCTTCATAGAAAGGCTTAAGTCTATGGCCATTCACCTTAAACACGTTGGAAGTTACCAAACTTTGAATTTCAACTGCATCATGAGGAAAAATATTAGTAACAATAAAAGGATCAATCCAATGACAACGCAACTAACCTGGAAACAAATGAAGTCGTGAATGGTATAGAAGGACTTTTTAACCAACTTTAAACTCCTTCCTAGAGATCATCTTGTCACCTTCGTCTTTTCCTTGTAAATCATTGCACTCTCATAGGCATCATTGCAAATTTCCTCTAACTCTTATAGTTGCAACTTCCTTTGTTCTCCACTTTCATCCATATTCATGTTCAAACTCTTAATAGCCCAATAAGCCTTGTGTTCTAACTTAACTGGAAGGTGGCATGGTTTCCCAAACACCAACCGATAAGGTGACATACCAATGAGCGTCTTGTATGTAGTCCTATATGCCCAAGGCATGCAAACACAAACTCCAATCTTTTACTTGTATTGACTGTCTTTTCAAGGATGGATTTGTTCTCTCGATTTGACATTTCAGCTTGTCTACTAGTTTGCGGATGATAAGTAGTTGACACCTTGTGGGTCACACGGTACTTTCTCGACAAAGTTTCCACAGTGTGATTGCAAAAGTGAGTGCCTCGATCACTTATTAGAGCTCTTGGAATTCCAAACCTGGAGATATGTTAGACTTGATAAAATCTATAACAACTTTAGAATCATCAGTTTTGGTCGCTTTAGCTTCCACCCATTTCGAGACATAATCAACAGTAAGCAAAATATAAACATAACCAAAAGATATAGGGAATGACCCCATGAAATCAATGCCCCAAACATAAAAAATTTTGCAAGATAAATGCGGGTTTGTGGCATCTCATTCCTTTGGGATATATTATCTGTCTTTTGACAATGATCGCATGACTTACAAAAAGAATATGAATTTCGGAATAAAGATGGCCAATAGAAACCATAGTCTAGCACTTTTCTCGCCATCCTCTTAACTCCAAAGTGATCTCCACAGGCATAAGAATGACAAAAAGTGAGAATAGAAATAATTTCATTTTCAGGAACACACTTTCTTATCACTTGATTTGCACAATGCTTCCATAAGTATGGGTCATCCCACACATAGTATTTGGTATCACTCTTGATCTTATCTCTTTGAGCCTTAGACAAACCAGGAGGGAACATATTAACAACCAAATAATTTACAATATTCGCATAGCAAGGTAATGTCACATTGGCGGAGAACAATTGCTCATTAGGGAACATTTCCTGCAGATGAAGTTCATCCTCCACATGAACTAAATAACTCAAATGATCTGTGACACAATTTTCTATCCCTCATTTTTCTTTGATCTCCAAATCAAATTCACTCAAGAGAAGTATCCATCTTATTAATCTTGGTTTTGCCTCTTTCTTGGTCATTAGATAACGAAAAGCTGCATGATCAGAGTAAAGAATGACTTTAGTACCAAGCAAATAAGAATTAATTTTTTCTAAAGCAAAAACAACAACTAAAAGTTCTTTTTTAGTAGTTGAATAATTTCTCTATGCATCATTCAAAGTCCTTGAAGCATAATAAATGGCATCAGATGCTTTTCCAATTCTTTGACCCAAAATAGTGCCTACTACATAATCACTTGCGCCACACATTATCTTGAAAGGGACATTCCAGTCAGGGGGCTAGATAACTGGGATAGAAGTCAACAATTCCTTCAGCTTATCAAATGCCTTTTTTACACGCCTCATCAAACTCAAAAGCCACATCCTTTTGTAGCAACTTGCACAGGGGTAATGCTATTTTGGAAAAGTCCTTGATGAATCTTTGGTAAAAACCTACATGTTCAAGGAAAGAACAAACTTCCCTCACACTAGTGGGATAATGTAAAGATTGAATAATATCAACTCTAGCTTTATCTACCTCAATTCCCTTCGATGAAACAACATGACCCAAAACTATACATTGTTCAACCATAAAATGACATTTTTCAGAATTTAATACAACGGTAGTTTCTATGCATCTTTGAAGAATAAGTGTAAAGTCATGCAAACAATTATCAAAGGAGTCTCCATAAACTGTAAAATCATCCATAGACTTCTATGATATTCTCATTGTAAATTGAAAATATGCTAACCATACACCTTTCGAAAGTGACTGGGGCATTGCAAAGGTCAAAGGGCATGCGACAATATGCAAAAGTTCTGAATGGGCATGTAAAAGTCGTATTTTCTTGATCCTTCAGAGCAATTACACTATGGAAATAACCTAAATAACCATCAAGAAAACAATAGTAAGAATGACCAGCTAACTTTTCAAGCATTTGATCAATAAAAGATAAAGGAAAGTGATCCGTGCAGGTTACAACATTCAATTTTCTATACTTTGAGTGTTAAAAATGTCTATTAAAGTGGAAATGCTTTGCCAATCCAGTGGAAGAAAGGCCCACTCAAGCAGATTTCAACTTGGCAAAAATTGCTTTTTTTCTACAAATGTATTTGAGTGGATTAAGTTTCCAATCGAGTGACAGTTATGTTAATGAAAATCTAATTGACTATTATTTACTTTTCACTTGAGTATTGAACAATAGCCACTTGATTACCATCTATTTTCCCCTCAAGTAGAAGTGTGCTAAAGTTAAAAAAATATAGCCATTAACTAATCATTGCAAATGCATTTAATCCATAATTTTAACTGTTAAGACTACTTTATTACTCTAAACTTTCTCGCACACATTTAATATGATATTTGGATATTTTAATCATTATTTTGGAGAGGAAAAAAAAAACTATTTTCTACAAGAAAATTAGATATTTTATTCTCTTAACAACAAGTCCTATAACAATCCACCCACCCAAGGCGTATCACTATTATGGGATTTTATATATATATATATATATATTATCTTCCCACAATACCATATCTCTTAAATCCACGAGTATCGTATTTAAAAAAATCCCTAACATACATATATTTAATATTCCAAATGATAAGCCAATGAATGGTAAACTAAACACTTGCGAAAGTAGAATCGAAACCTAAAGGAATATTGTAATTGTAAAGGAAGTAAATCCGTACAAAATCTTCTTCAATAACCATAAAAATTACAATATTCGACAGATAAATTTAACATAAAAATAGCTTAAACTTGCCTTTTAACAAGATTGCCACAACTTGTCTTAGCATGGACGTAGGACTTTATTACATGACTACCAATACAATTACATCTCGGCAATCTCTTTTCCTTTCCTACTGCTCGTCGCACCTAGAACGTTGAATATCTTAGGGACAAAATCCAAATTAGAAGATAAAACTTCCAAGTGAGGGTTAAAACAACTTTCATGAATGTATGATACATGGGCATAAAATCAACTGACAACCTAGAGTAGCTTTTGATAGCATTCTAGCTTCAACATAGAACCTAAGCAATCATCCCGGCAAACACACCGGCACGGAATACCCCTATGGTCATTCTGACAATCATACTTGGGGAAACTCAGGTCAAACTACTAAGGCAACATCCCACCCGATCATGTTTAACATGGATGACACACTTGGCGAAACCCTCGCAATTTCATGCCCATTTAAGCAAATAATACCATGTATAAAATTTTTAGGCAAACCACTCACTTTGATTTAGCTTCTTAGGCTTCCTCAGTATGCATACCTTGACCTCGAAACTCAAACCCTGACAAATTTCTTGGCCAAATTTTCCTGAATTTTTCTTTATTTTTTTTCCTTTTTTTTTTTTTATTTTTTCATACCTTCTCATGCGCCCTCACGCACCCACAACCATTCCCTCAGCACATGCACCTCACGTGGTCGTGCCCCGATCGTCTTCTTTGGCCTTCTCCTCATCGCCAACCACCTAGTTTGCTCTAAACTCCTCGATTTCTTCTCCTGCCTTGCCTTATTTCTTCCCCCGAACACACTGCGACCACTTCCAGCTTGGAAATATGCCCCAAAACACCCCAAATCGACCATTAAACCCTCAGCTCTGGCAACTTCATGACTTTTCGACAAGCTTCAAAATTTCTTCAAATCAACACCAAACTCGATCAAACTTTCCAGAAATAATCTCCACAACTTAGAGAACAAAAGCCCTTTATCAAAACTCTCAAACTTTCCCTCGATTGCTCAGATTATATGATTTAATTTTGTAAAACCCTCAGCCTCACCCTCGGCTATTTATAGCCAACTCTGACTGCATCTCCAGTTAATCCCGGCACCACAAGGTCTACTCCTTAGGCCACAATGGCCTAGCCTTCCTCAAACAGATAGGATTCGCCCCCAACACTGGCGGTCAGTGCGGCCATTAACTGCGATTGCAAGTTTCACACCTATTTTACAGTTTTGCCCTATTTCTTTCAATATCTTGCACTTTCACCCCCTTTCCCTCAAGTCCTCAATTTCCCAAAATTTACACTAAATCCCCACAACTTTTGAAAATTACACTTTAGCCCCAAAATAATTATACTTGAGTCCTTAAGAAATTCTCGGTTATTACAAGTCCAATGGCTATGAAGAGAAAGTATAAAAGGAAGAAGAGGTTAAAGAAATGAGATGTGTTTGAATATTTCCTGCTCTTACTTTAAGCAAAAGAATTCTTTCAAGATTTCATTTTTTTTATTGGATGTAAAAACAAAGAAAGAGATCTTAGCTTTTTATTCTTAAATCTCTTTTGTTTGAGAGAAGCATTATTTCTTTGTTGTGAGCTATTACTGTAAAGCTTCTATTCTTAATCTTTGCTTCTTGTAAGTTTCTTGTTATTCTGCCTAATCCCTAAAAAGGCAAAAGGTTTTTCCTTATCCTTAAAAAGACAATGGTTTCGATTGAGTTTTGAAAAACCATTGTAAAGTAGTTATAACTAATCCCAATTAAAAAGCTATCTAGTGGGTTGGATGAAATCCTTCGTGAAGAGTTAAGGTAGTGGAGTAGGCTATGTAAGCCGAACCACTATAAAATATTTGTGTGTTGCATTATTTATTTCTAATTTTCTTTTCAGCGAGTCAAGTTTTTATTAGTTCTAAAATTGATCTTGTAAAGTTTATTTTCATTCAAATCATACTTACATCATTATTTCTTTAATTAGCTAAAGTTAAATCCTTTAATAGAAACTTTTATCACTATTTTTCAGAAGCTCTGAAAAAGAACAAACAGTTTTCTTTGCATAAAGTTACTTAAATTGAAAAGGTTTTGAAACACTCAATTCACCCTCCTATTGGGTGCATATTTATTCTTATAGTGACAAAGAAGTAGGGTTCAATTGTTCTATAGAACTGGTACCCAAAAATGTCTCAAGTGATGTAATACCCAGGAAATTAGTAAGGGTATAAATAGTATTTAATGAAGGGTATAATAGGAATTATTGAAAGAATAAGGCATAGGACGCACTAACGCAACTTTGGATGACCGAATTAGTCGGAGGGAGTACCCCGGACCCTAGACGATTAAGAAAAATGGTATAGTATCGACGAGTGATTTAAATTATGATTTTTAGTGATGAAAGAAATTAGATCGGGAACAGTTTTCGGTACAGCTGTCAACCGGGCTGAGAAAACCTAATCGATGTAGGAGACGTCCAAAAGGTCAATGGAGTGCGTCAAGGATTAGTATTTAATGTGTGGAACAACCCTTAAGCGATTTCGGGTTGAATCAAATGGATTTAAGGTCAATTTGACCAGTCGGGCCTAAGTGTAATTTTCTAAATTTGCCCGAGGGAAGTCAAAACGGTAATTTTTTGAAAGTTTTAAGGATCAAATGAAGAGTACAAGACTTATGGGCCTTAGTGATAGTGTTGAAAAGATCAAGGGTATCATGGAAGGGGCCAAAATGAGATTTGATGAAAGTAGGGGCGTGGAAGTGTAATAAATCAAAAGTTTAATAGTGTGAATGCAGCAAGCCAAAACGGTCGTCGTAAATCCTCGCACATGGAGGCCGATCTCAGCGATGGGACGGCCGGGGAGGAGCTGGGGGAGGTCTTATACGGCCTGGGGTTTCTTGTAGGCCAATCTATGGCTGCTGATTGACTGGATTTTGGCCGAAAATTGCTATAAAAGGGCAAAGGTTTGGCCGAGTTTTAGAGCACAAAATTGGCCGGGATTTGGAGTGATTTTGAGAAAATGGATAAGGGCTATTGATCTTTGCATCACGAGGAAGGTATCTAGAGCATTTGGAGAATTTTTAGCATCGTTTGAAGGCTGTTTGAAGCTCAGTCGAAGGTACGAAGGGGTCCGCCTCGCTGGACCTGCAACTGGCCGTTTGGGCCATCTTCCGGTGGCCTTTTGGCCTCAAACCAATGCCAATAGGATCGATTAAACGTGGGCTTCAAGGGGGTGTCTTCATTTTGGTCATCGGAGCATCCGTCGTCAGCCGGAATTTTGGAGAAGAAGCTGGCGCGTGAGATGCACGCGCCACAAACCACTTGCACCCACGCGCCAGCGTGTGCGAAGGGTCATTTAGGTAATTCTTTTTCCAATATTTTTCTTAATTTATTTTAGGAATTATCATGTGGAAAAATTGGGAAAAATGTTTGAGGAAATAATTATTTTGGAATTATCAAGGTGAAAATGGGAGAAAATAGAGGAAATTATGGAAAAATTGAGGAAAATAGATTTTAATGTTTCCTTAATTGAATATGGTGTTTAGGGAATATTGTGGCTTAAGGTTGAGTATAAGTTCAAAGGTTTGTGATTTGGCATGCAAATCGAGGTAGTGCATGAGGATTGAGGCGATCCGAATACGTTCGAGGTGAGTGATTTGACTCTAGTTTTATCTTTGTTTTGGATATGTGTTGGTATGAGTGTAGTGGGTCCTAGTGAATGGGTGACACTGTAGGGCACTCGAGACCAAAACTCGGGATGTTATGCTTATGCGTTTTATTCATGTATTCATGGCATCATTTGCATATTGATCATGTGGTATATTGCATCAATTGTTTTTACTTGCAAAAGAGTCGGTGCATGGCGTGTGATTTTCATATCATCAGGGTATTGATTTTCTTGTCGTTATTGGGTCCGTATGGGACGGGATGGGGTCTTCTTGAGAATGGGACAAGGTTAATCCTACTGAATGAGTGACATGGTAGAGCACTCGAGAGATTAAGTATGTTGCGACAAGGTCAACCCCAACGGTGTGTGGAAGGTATTTTCCATGGGAAGTTGAGTATGTCAGGGAGATTTCTCAAGATAGACGTGTTTGCATGTGTCGTTTTGTCTGTGTATGTCATGCTCGTATGTCTTTCATGCATTTTGTAAACTGTTTCATGCCGTCACTTAGATGTTTTGTCATCTAACCTGGGTTATGCCCTTGGAACGTTCAGTGTTCCAGCCAAGGACTGCTGTGAGGGCAAGGACATGGCCGATTGAAGGTCAATGGTACTTAGATTGATAGTCGTTGTAACCTTTAGGGTTTTAGTATGTATTCCAGCGTGTGTATAAATAGTTGTACGATAACGTTGTTATCATTTGGTTATCTGTATTACGTATTTTGTTATGGAAATGTTATATAAGAATCACGGTGTTTGATGTTAATGTATCCGTTGCGTTATGATATGTCTCGGTTAGTTGTTAAGATTATTGATCTTGTTAAGTTAAACGGGTAAGACTGGGGTTTTCGGGATCTTGTGTGTGCATGTGAAGGTTGTTCATGAAGCACCGCGCGTGATGATGTTAATAAAAAAAACAAAAAAGATTCCCGGAAATACCCTTATAGTGACACGCCCAGCGAGACGGGGTGTTACACATGTGTTATTTGGATGCATTACCACTAATTACCCTAATGACGTTTCATCTCAACTGAAGATGTCTTTAAAGCGTTTGGGATTAAGCCGGAGGACAGCGTTTCGTTGGGGGCTTAAGCGTCTGGGAAGGATAAGGAGCTTCATGAGCCTTTGGTTTCTCAAGCGGAGAAGGCGATGGAGAACGCCCCAGATTTAGCCGCTGTTGGAGTTCCTCTAGAAGATGAGGTGGGCTTAGGGCGGTCCAATGATGAACTCCGACCCAAGATCCTCTGGTTACCCCCATTTTTGTGCCTTCCCCTGCTTCAGTGGTTGATAATGTTTAGGAAGCTAAAAAAGTAGAGAAGAAGGCCACTAAGATGGCTCCATGGGTGGGGCTTTATAAGGATAACAGGAAGCTTGACCAGGGACATATGTTGAAAAGGTTTGAAGATGATCAGCAGGAGGTGACCCTTGGGGCTAAGGATGTCTACACTGTTCAAGAGACTTAGGGGTCTGCTTTGGTGGGATACTTTGCTGGAAAATTTCCAGGAAGAGTGGCTCTTCTGAAACTATGTGACAGTTGGAATGACAAGTATCAATACCTTCCTCATGCTAGTGGTTGGCTTATTTTTAAATTTGAAAATGATGATTCCAAGGATCAAGTTCTCAAAGGTGGGCCATATTTTGTATTCGGTAGACCTCTTATGCTTAAGATCATGCCGAATTGCTTTGAGTTTGGAGCAGACAGTTTTTGCTCAGTTCTGGTGTGGATTAACCTCCCTGGGTTGTTGATTGAATGTTGGCATCCGATTGCTTTGGGTAAAATTGTGTCTAAGGTGGGCAATCCTATTGCCACGGATAAAATGACGGCCACACTAGAGAGAATTTCATTTGCTAGAGTGCTGGTGGAAGTTGATGCAACAAGAAAGCTAACTCGGAATGTTTGGATTAATCTCCCTATGGGGAAATACAGAGACCAGCGTGTAATCTATGAGTTTGAAGCTAAATTTTATGTGGAATGCAGAGTGCTGGGTCACTCAAAGGGTTCATGTAAAAGCAAGGAGTAGGTTCCGCAGGAGAAGGAGAAGATATCGGACCATGTTGTTAATGAGGGTTCTCGGAAGGACCCTAGTAAGGTTAATGATGATGGGCCGTTGGAACCTCAGATGACTCCTATGATGGAGCATCAAAACCAAAGGGGTTGTGAGCCAGGGCCTAGCAAACAGCCTAGAAAGGTGGTTCGCTTAAGGGATAGGAAGCAAAAGGTATCCACTGATGTTCAGCCATGTGAGACTGCCCATGTCCTGGACAAAGAGGGGCCTTTCCAAATGGTCACCTACAAGAGGAACAAGAAGGTTGATGATGATGAAGGAGGTGGGGGGAGCAACAAGTCGCCTGCATCCAAGAAGATGATTGGAAGCAAACCTCATGTAGAGAATGCCAAAAAGAGCAGGATCTTCCACCAATCAAATCTAACAGAATGAAGGGCGGTCAAACCCTTCCTTCACCACCATGAAGATCTCTAGCTGGAACATCAGTGGTTTTAATATGCCCCTGAAGCAAATAGGGCTGCAAAGTTTCATGAAGATGCAACATGTGGACATTATGGGTGTGTTGGAAACCAATCTCAACCATGAGAAGCTTTCATGAGTTCTCAGATTCAAGTTTAAGGACTGGGAGCAAGCTAATAATTTTGATTCACATGGGGGGCGGGCGGATTTTGATTCTTTGGAACCCTTTGACTGTAGAGGTCACTCCCATGGAGATTACACCTCATGTCATCCATTACAAGGTTAAATGTAAGATTTCTCTAGTTGTTTTTCATCTAAGTTATTTGTATGCTTTTCATAGGATCACAACCAGGAAGCAACTTTAGTGTAATCTTTCTGACTTTGCTCGGCATTATGAGAGGCCCTGGATGCTTTTAGGGGATTTTAATTTTGTGTTGAAGGACAATGAGAAGATTAATGGATGTGTTGTAAATTTTTATGAGATTAAAGATTTTTTGGAGTGCTGTCTTTTGGCTGATTTATCGGACATGACTTCCTCAGGCTATTTCTTTACTTGGACAAACAATTCAATGTGCTCCAAGCTTGATAGGGTGCTCATCAACAATTGTTGCCGTATCCAGGGATTTGAAGGCCAGGCCACGTTCTTGCCATCAGGTTACTTATCGGATCACTTCCTTGCTGTGGTTTCTCTTTTTCAATAGAGGAGTATTCCCAGAAGTTCCTTTAAGTTCTTTAATATGCGGTTCGAGCACAATCAGTTTATGCCCACTATTCGTGAGAGTTTGGAAGGCGATTTACATGGTTCAAGCCAGTTCACTTTTTGCATGAAGCTGAAACAGCTTAAGGGCCCTCTTAAAATGCTTAATGTTAACCATTTTAGTCACATTTCTGTTAGGACCAAGATGGCTAAAAAGGATCTTGAGAAGGCTCAGCTAGTTGTTCAAAATCGGCCACATGATAGTGAAGCTCAGAGGAAGGTGGTCAGTTTACGTAAGAGGGTCTTTCTTCTCTTGGATGTTGAAAGGATGTTCTACTGGCAGAAAGCCAAATGTGATTATATGAGGCTTAGTCATAGGAGCACTAAGTTCTTTCATGGTATTGTGAAGAGGAATGCCAAGTGCAATTTCATTCCTATGGTTTTAAAGGTTGATGGGGAGGCCACTTCTTCCTCGGAGTAGGTTGCTGAGGAGTTCGTTAGGTACTTTAAGGGCTTGCTGGGTTCTTCCTCCCCATGTGAGCCTGTTTCCACGGACATCCTGTGTTATGATCCTATGTTGTCTCAGATGCAAGCAGATAGTATGATTAATGATCCCTCGAATCAGGAAATCAAGTTGGCCCTCTTTGATATTGGGGATGACAAGGCCCCTGGGCTGAATGGATACTCTTCATGTTTTTTCAAGAAAGCCTGGAATGTTGTGGGAAATCAATTATGCCAAGCGGTTAAGGAGTTCTTTAGCTCGGGCTCGCTTTTAAAACAAATTAATCATACGGCTGTTGTGCTTATTCCTAAAAATTCCCATACATCGGCTGTGACTGATTATAGGCTTATCTCTTGTTGCAATGTGTTGTATAAGGTCATATCTAAGATTTGACGGCCAGGATGGTTCCTATTCTTAGGTCGATTATTGACCAAGCTCAAGCCGCTTTTGTTAAAGGTAGGAGCATAGCAGATAATGTCCACCTGGTTCGAGAATTATTGAGAAAGTATGGCCGCAAGAGAATCTCTCCTAGATGCTTACTTAAAGTGGATTTAAGTAAGGCATACGATTCGATAAATTGGAGTTTTATTAGGCAGATTTTGCTGGGCCTTGGATTTCAGTCTCGTTTTGTTGGTTGGGTCATGGAGTGCATTATGTCCCCTTCATATTCGATTGTCGTCAATGGTGCCTTGTGTGGCTTTTTCAAGGAGGGCGAGGGGTGTCAGGCAAGGAGACCCGATATCTCCCTTTATTTTTGTGTTATGCATGGAATACTTCTCAAGAGCTTTGAATTTTGTTGCCAGGCAGCCTGATTTTAACTTCCATCCCAAGTGCAACAAATTTTGTATTTCTCACCTCATTTTTGCTGATGATATTATGCTCATGTCAAGGGGGGGATCCCATTTCTGTTTCAATGCTCATGGATTGCCTTAAAGATTTTGCTGCTGCTTCGGGTCTGTTCGCAAATATGGGGAAGTCTAGCGTTTTTACTACAAGGTTACAGGGGGAGGATCTACAGGATATCCTCAGCATTACAGGTTTCCAGAGAGGCAGCATGCCCTTCCGGTATCTAGGGCTTCCTCTTGCGGCTCAGAAGCTTAGAGTGAGCTTTTATGCGCCTCTTATTGATAAAATATCGGATTGTATCAGTTCATGGATAGCTTCTTCTTTATTGTATGCTGGAAGATCTGAGCTCATCCAGGCTGTTCTTCAAGGGACTGAATGTTATTGGCTTTCAATTCTTAATGTCCCCGGTGCGGTGATTGATAACATTGTCCATTTATGTAGGCTTTTCTTATGGAACTCTAAGTTCATTAGTTTCTTGGAGGTCCATTTGTATGCCAAAGACTGAAAGAGGCCTTGGCCTTAGAGATCTCAAAAGTTGGAACACTGGGTTGTTATCCAAGATCTTATGGAACATTCACTCCAAGAAGGATTCTCTATGGGTTAAATGGATTAGCCACAAGTACTTAGGGACAGGGTCCATTTGGGAAAGGGATCGCAGAGAGGATGACTCATCCTTATTCAAAAAATTATTGTGTATAAAGGTCTCTTTATTACAGGATGGAGGAACCCCCGATGGTACTGTGGCCATTATATCGGGTTGGATTGAGAACGGGGCCTTCAGGTTTAAGGCAGCGTATGATTATTTCAGGCTTAAGGGTCAGAGAGTCAGATGGTTCTCAGTGGTGTGGAAGTCCAACCTGATCTCTAAGTAGGCTTTCATTTTGTGGCTGTGTGCCAAGGCAAAAATTCTCACGAAGGACAGGCTTTTGTTTCTTAATATCGATCAGTCATGCCCTATGTGTGGCACAGCTGAAGAGTCCTTAAGACATCTTTTCTTTCAATGCCATGTTAGTTCGAACATTTGGAGCTCGATCAGGGCTTGGCTTGGCCTTTCTCGCACAATGCCAACAATGTCAAGTGCGTTAAAGTCTATCCAGAGGCAAGCCAGAGGGTCTTCTTGGCAGAGTCGTGTTAAAAGGATGGCTTTGGCAGCCACGGTCTACCACATTTGGGTTGTTAGAAATTAGAGCGTTTTTTATAATTTAAAGCCTTGTAGTGAGAGTATTTCATATAGGATTAAAACCTTTGTATACAAAGCTATGTTTTCTTTGTATCCCCAGGTTTTGATCCAGTATGAGACTCTTCTTTAGGGGCTTTAGTTTTGTTGCCTCTATCGTCCCGGGTATGCCCAGTGTATACTGTACATTTTGATCTTTATATATATATTTACATTTGATCCAAAAAAAAAATGCTATGTAAGACCAATCAATAGTATTAGAATATCATGGAAAGCACTTTGGCATGAACTTTCGAAAAATAGAAACACATGTAAGATAATTTTTCATACTTTATTTCATATTATTCAACATAATATTTTGCAATCACATACTTCATGTCAATTATGCAAACAAAACGCTAATACCCTGTACCTTGATTACATCTGGAGAAAAACCAAGAAAATCTTTATGTTGGTGTCAACATCTAACTTTTTGTTTATAGCCTTGATTCACTTGAAATTATTTTCTTGAGCCTTGAATTTTTTTCCCATTTTTCATCAATTTTCTTTCCTCTATTTCTTTTCTTTATTTTTCTTTCTAGCATGTGTATTGCACATACCTTGCCACATGCATGTCTCACTCACACTTGGTTTCTAGCACAAGTGCTCCATGAGCCTAACAAACCCTCCATCTTTGGTCTCCTTTCCAACCAGCTCCTCCTCGCTGGTGACTTTTGTAATTGCCTTCTCAATCTTTTCCTTTCTTTTTTTCTCTCTTTCTCTTCCCCTCATCTCTCTCTTATCTTTCGTCTTCTTTCCTAACCTAAAACACCTTCTAGTGTCCTTAGTTTGTGTCTTGTCAAACTGGTTTTTTCAGTAAAGTGCATTTTTCCAACAACACCTCAAAACCCCACCAAAAAATCCTCTATTTTACTCAATTTTTGTCCCAAATTCTTCCTTTTGATCTCTTCTACAATAACGTTATACCAAAACCCATTAAAACCAATCAAAATGTGGTTGATTTATCCCTCAAGTTTTGGCTAAACCTTCACCTCTTTATATACCCAAAATCCATAGCCCATACTGCTCAAAGCCCTAAATCCCAACCATTCATTGCCCTTCTCATCATCCCTAGGTTGAATCCTCAAGATTCAGCCACTACCAATGGTAGTGTAAGTTACTCGAAAAGTTGTAACTTTTTTTAAACTGTACTTTTACCTAGTAAGTTCACTAAATTCCAATTTAACGCTCTTATTTTGAACCTCTATTTTTGATATATTACACTTGTGACTTTTTAAAATTATTATAAAGGTGAAAGCGGAGAAATTGCTCAAGACTCAATGATAAACCTTTTCCCAACCTAGGGAGAACAATCGAAAGAGTCTCCCGGTGACTTTGTGAGTTTCTTGGTGATTGGGTCCTCGAGAGACCTGCTAGGAAGGTTTCCTAGGGTCTTTATGGGTTTCCAGATGACTAAACTTTAGGTCCTTCTTAACTTCTCCAGTTTACAATGTTCCTTAATCAAGCCATTATTATGTTTTCTTCGGCTTTTTGATCTGTTTCAACAGATAGTACTAATTTTTGTTTCCAAGATACAATAATAAATTTATAATTGCATAAGAGTCTTCGTCTTTAGCCTTCAATCTCCAAGAGACCTATTGTTCCTTTCGGCCCAATGAGATTGGTCGAACTGACTTCAATGGTGGAAGAATGTTGTGATCTGGCAATCTGTGCGACGGGGGGTGGCTGGCACCTAAAAACACTCTTAACACTCAAGTCAGTGAGGATTCAGAATGTCAGAGTGTGGGTAAGGCTTGGAAATAACATACCTTGGCCTATGATTAGGCTGGCTTATATAGAGATAAAGGTACCTTGCGTACCGTCGACCGTTGTGAGAGGATAGAGGGTCGAGATGCACAATAGTGATAGGGATCATCCTCAAGGATCTTGGCTTTGATGATGATTGCGAGCTGATGAGTATCGATGTGCAAGTTGTTCGGGGTTGATAAAATCCGTTACTGACATAAGGATCTCAGCTTAGATGGAAACATTATCTAAGCTCTTGGGCCAAGATCTAGCATGAGAACCAGGCTAAGTGCCAAGTAGTGGGTCGGCCCAATGGATCAATACGGTCCAAAACCCCCTAGGTCATATGATTGCAGGAGCGAACATCCAAGCTTGGAACGTAGCCAAGATGGAGATAGCGCCTGGGTTTGTTTTAACCTTGGGTCGAGCTAGCTAGTGCTAAGCTTGGTAGAGCCAGGCTCGACAGTTCTCAAGGGCATTTTTTGGGGCATTGACTAGAAACGCATGCAGTCTCAAAACTCAAGGCGTCCAATCTGGAATATGTGACATCGTGGGCAGATAGGGAGTTGTCTCGGTGCCTTAAACCAAGGCGTTTAATGCATGTCAGGTGGCTCGATCTCTACGGGTGATTGGTGACGCTTAATCTTTGTCTATTGGATGCATCGTGTAGTACCAATTTGTTATATGGAATAGGATTAGATCGTAACCGTTGGGCAATATCTATATATAATGACATCCGTGGGCCATTTTTCCGCTTCTCACTTTTACGTTTGAGATTGATTTCTGAACCCTAGTGCCCTGAGAGCTTCTACATTCTTCCTGCCTTCGATTGTTCAAGTGCTTTTGGCTTAGGCCAAATTCCCCTTTCACTCTTTTTCAATAGATTTCGCTCGCTTTCATAGGTAACTTCACAAAATTAATGCTTTTGATTCTCTTCTCTTCCCACGTTTTGCTACTTTTTACTTTTAGGGTGAGTTTGGGGAGCGAATCTGGGGAAATGAGTGATTTCATGATATTCGTGGGAGAGCTCCTTGTGAAAAGTCTAGCGCCTGGCCATCGGGCTTTACTGGTTAAGCTTAGGGGAGTGATTCAATGTGTAGATCGGAGTAGTTGAAACATAGATTGGAGTAGGAATGGAGTACGACTTCTAATAACTCTGTTTTCTCTGGTTCCTCCGAGGATAGTGTAGGTGCTTCATCCATGGCTAGGTCACCTTCAAACCAGCTTTCTAGCACAAGTGGTAATTATAGCTAGGTGCGTCAGGACGTGTCCAAGGTCGCCTTAGTATAAAACTCACCTAACAGCGTCGTTGTGTTGAGGTCACGGATACTTTTATCAACGACTAAAGACGAGGGTTCGTTTGAGTGTCAACCTTGTGGGGAGGAGGAGCGAGTCTTCATGGCCGTAGACTCAGGGTCAATATTTGTGTACGAGACATTTTTCACACGTCTTTGTCTTCGACTCCCATTTACTGAGTTCCAGTGCTCGGTGTTGGCGATGTTCAATGTGGCCCAGACCCAATGCACCCAAACAGTTGGGCCTTTGTGACGACCTTTGAAGTGTTGTTGAGCTTTTTAGGTCAAGAAGTGAGCACATAGGTCTTCTTCTCTTTTTTCCAGTCAAAATGAGTCAGTAAGGGTAGTTGGGTCTCTTTGAGTAGGCTACTGAGGAGGAAATTGCTGAAGGCCTTCGACAGCTCTTATAAGAATTTCAAGGTCGGCTATTTCAAAGTGGCCTCTCGGAAGGATGTACTCGTTTTCTTCTTGAACAATAAAACGATTGCCAAATTCCTCTTGTGCTGGAGCAAGGAGCCGAGCTGCATCACAAGGGTGGAATACCAACGTTTAAGCTTGGAGAACCAGCTGACGGTGGATCTCCTCAAGGATTGCCAAGTATTAAAGAGCTTGGCCCTCATCAAGTATGGGAATGACCAAGAGGGTCTAGCCGCCTATATGGGTTAGTTTTTGTCATGCCCTTCCTTTTCGGCTAACTCTTATTGTAGCTTACCTTGCTTATTTTCTATTTCAAGTGAGATGGCCCCTAAGATGACTGCCGAAAAGGTGAGGCAACATGCGCTAAGGTGAATGAAGGTTAAGACTAGCTTAGGGTCAACACGTGATAAGTGTCTTTTATACACTTATTTTGGTCTATAAACTTAGCATTTATACATTCAATGAGCATGATTTCTACTTGATTTGGTTCTATATATGGTTATGTAGATGTGGAGCATGTGTTGAAGACAATTGAAGCAAAAAGTGATGATGATGTCGCATTTTTGGAGCTAAAATGGCAGTAAAGGCAAGGTCAAAGGTCCATTCGGGGTCGAGGATGATGATGTTGCAAAGCGCCAAAAGAATGACGTCATTGGTGAAGTGTTAGAAATCAAAGAGAAACGGCTCACAGTGCTATCACGCAAAGCATTGCGTGGTAGGGTCGTGGTAAGAATTGTTTTCTATGGCTCGCGGCCTTATCGTGAAAAGCATTCCGTGATAAAGCTATGGTTGAAGAAGTATTTTGTGGCTCACAACCTTACCGCAGAAAGCATTCTATGGTAATCCCGTGACAAGATTTTCATTATGTCCTCTAAGCTTCGTAAAAATGTCGTTTTGAGCTCGTTTCCTTCCAAATCAAGTGGAGATGGGCTCTCTCAAGGAGCACGACTTTGAAGACCTAAAAAGCACTATATAAGGAATGATTCTTGAGAGATTTAGGAGTTTTTTGGGAGGAGAAGACGGCAAGTCTAGGAAGAAGAGGGAGATTTTCTTGAAGATCTTTGTTTTGGTTGTATTTTTCTGTTCTTTCTTCTCTCCAACATCATGAAATTTGTTTTTATTATTCTTTCATTGGTTGAAATTATGTTAGGCTAAGTACTTTGTTGCTAGGGTGATTGATGAAACTTAGTTCAATGATGGTTTAATTAAAAGTATTTGGGTTTTATTATATTCTTGTCTTTCAGGTTGATCGTTTGTTATGCACTAATTCCGTTTTGATGCTTGGCCGCCATTAGAACGTGTTTGTGATTTATATTGCTTTCGAGAGATTCAATATAGATTAGCACTTGGTAATAAATGACATGAGGTTCAATAATAGGTAGAGATACCGTTATGCCTTGTGAAATCCTATTTTGATGATCATTGTGGATAAATGCATGTTTGTATATTTGCAGATTAATAAGAGATAATTAATCTCATATGTAAGCATAGATTCAATTGACCATCGAGAAAGGCTTTTGATTAACTTAGGATCATCGATTTTCATCTCAAAGCAAGAATTATAAAACCCGATCACTGAAAGATTAAACCAATTATAAAACTACGGTAGATTCATGAACCCTAGTGCATTAAATTTCTACATTTAAAACCTAAAGAATTATTTTGTGTTTTCCATTTAGTGAGTTGGTTTTAGTTAATATAGAACTTCCATTAAATATTCTTTTAATTTTGTGTGGTTTATTAAAGTTAATAGTGGTTAAAGTAGGGATTGAAAGCTAATCCTCGTGGGAACGATACTCTATTCATCATTATATTACTTGTTATAATTCCGTTCACTTGCGGGAAAGAATACGCGAACAACACGCAAGGTCACCGAGAAGGCCCCTACTTTGGAGAATGGTGCCCAGTCGTCCAAGGCCCACGTGTCGACTAAGGATCTAGTGCTAGCTCCCCATTTAGCTTCTCAAACTACTTTGAAAGGCGCGATCTCTTAAAGGGCCAAGAAGCAAGCTGATGTCGAGGAGACCCCGTTGTAGCAGAAGAGGCCAAGAATTGCTCGAGAGGAGTCTGGGCCATCCAGGACCTCAAGCTCGGTCGTCGATCATCCGTCAGGCGCCTCTATCTAGGCCCAACTTATAGGGTTGTGATGACGCTGAGGCCGACTTGAGGAGTCTCTAGAGCGAGATGTTCCAACCCGAGGCCTTTGTTATGGCTTCTGGTTCTGGCCATGGATGGGTTGTAAAGGAGATTGTGGGGATTCAACGTGTGGGGTAGATGAGTTTTATCAACCCCCATGGTAGGCACCAAATGTTCCTTTCGACCCCACGAGGTTAATCAGACTAACTTCAGTGGCGATGGAATGTTGTGATCTGGAGATCTATGCGACGAGGGGTGGCTAGCACCTACAAGCACTCCAATGCTCAAGTCAGTGAGGATTTAGAATGTCAGAGTATGGGTAAGGCATACCTTGGCTTGTGATCAGGTTGATTTATATAGAGATGAAGATACCTTGCGTACCGCCAGCCGTCGTGGGAGGATAGAAGGTTGAGATGCACAGTAGTGATAAGGATCATCCTCGAGGATCTTGGATTTGATGAAGATTGTGAGCTAATAAGGATCAGTGTGCAAATTGTTCAGGGTTGATAAAATCCGTACTAGCGCAAGGATCTCGACTTAGATGGAAACATTATCCGAGCTCTTGGGCCAAGATCTAGCATAGGGATCGGGCTAAGTGCCAAGTGGCAGGTCGACCCAAAGGATCAGTATGGTCCACCTATAAAACAGAAGACATTTAAGTGCACGAGGTGTTTCCTACACGGACCCTTCGATGATTAAGTTAGTTTAATTAGAAGAATATGCAGTATTAGCAGTAGAAGTGTAGTCCTAGTAGAGTTCTTTGTCCTATCTTGATTAGAGCGATCACTCCCTATTTATAGATATTGAATTTAGATAGATGGAAGAATATCCATTTCTTTGAGGATCGTCCATTTTAAATTTTCAAGTGAAGATTTTATAGGTGAGTTGACGTATTTTTAGTGGGCCATAACCCAAAGAGTCCCCCGAAGTCTATATCTCTAAAACCTAAGAAAAGCTCTTGGGAAGGGTCTCCTAAGAATATCTAGGAAAGGCCCATTGGAGGGTTTCTCAAGGATAGCTCTGTTGAAAAGATCTCCTGAGTCTCCTTCTTTCGCCTTCTTTTTGAGCTCGTCTTGGTATTCAACTTTAGATTGACATTAATGTTAACATAACCATACTTGTCACCTTTACTTCTCTCCCAATATTGTGAACGTCTCACCAATTTAGGTGTCCATATATAAACTTTAGATTGACATTAATGTTAACATAACCATACTTGTCACCTTTACTTCTCTCCCAATATTGTGAACGTCTCACCAATTTAGGTGTCCATATATACAAGAAAATTGAGAATCAAATCAAATCAAATCAATCCAATACAATTAGATGGACAAATAGTCCATTGAGTTTCACTTGCCAATCTTACACACCCATATGATGACACGACACCGCATAAATGACCATGTAATACCAAAAGTAGTTGATCTCTAGTTTAAAATTTACTTTATTTTGTTAAAAATTATACATTTGGAAGGCCAAACGTATAAATTTGCCCTTTTTATTAAATATTGCAATTGGAAGGCCAAAAATTAGTTATGTACTAGATTGCTATCATCTCCATAAAAGGTACACTATTAAATATTACTAACATTCAACTTATAGTTTGATTTCAATAATTAAAAATATGTCCTTGTCAATAATATTCCATCCCAAGAATAAGGGGACAACTTGCTTGATGTTGCCACTTGGCGCCGTTAGCATCTAACATTTTTAAAAAAATTCCTAAATGGTAGGGTTTGGCAAATTTATGCAAAATCAAACCAAAAATAGAAAATACATATGAGACCAACAATTTACCACCTCATTCTTTAAATAGTCCATTTAAACTTGTTACGTCATCATTTCATGAGAATTATAGGTAAGAGAAACGATAGTCCATTAATAAAACTACATAATAAGTTAGATGTGACAACTAAAAAAATTTAGAAGTTGAATCTAGAATTTTAAAATTAATAAACAGAAAAACAGTTGGAACATAAAGGGTATGAAATATGGTAAGATTAAACATAAACCTTAAAACTAGGTGTCATGATTCAATCCATCAAATGGTCACTTCAAAGGTTTGGAACAAAGTGATAAAGGGCCACTTAAGTACGAGCATTATTTCAATACACTGCAACATTATATGGCCATCTAATGTACTTCAAAGATAAAGGCTGGATTTGTCAAATGTATGTTCCAAAATGTAGTTTCCCAACTCCTATACTGAACTTTGTTCTATAGGAGCATCAGCGAATAAACAATCAAACAATCACCTGCTACAACTTGCAAAAAAGAAAATATTGGATGTCCAGCTCTACCCACTAAGCATAACTGACTGAGCTATCTGGTGCTGGTCTTCTGCAGAGTGTTCGTACCGTTTGATTACTTTGAGCAGAATGTTAGATGGAGTAAAACTCATCAGTAGTCAGTTGAATTTGACTGCAGGTGCATGGTTCAAGTACAGGCTCCACCCTCAACTTCCAATGTAGCCTAGCCGATGGAGGATAATTGCTAAAATGAGCATTAGCATTGCGAAAATCATACCGGGTTTTCCCAGTAGCCAATTTTTGGCCTTCCTTGCACATTCAACTCCTCTTTGAATTCTGTCTACCCATCGCATCTGCAATATTGTTTAAAGAAAAGGCCGTAATGTAGATTCAGACATAAAATCAGCATGATAAGCTCAATCAGACAAAGACATCAAAGTGATTCTCCGGCCACATGCATCAAGCTTTATGGTCTCAAACTCATCTATATGTTTTCATTAACCATGATGTTCTAACATAAGCATGCGTACGGAGTTCCCAAAATTCCAAGGAAAACACAGTTAACTATGATTTTCAAGTATAGAAAGCATTGTTACCAGAATCGGATGATATCAGATTGGACCAGATAGGTGAAACTGTTAAACCAGTCACTATGATCCACATGTTTAAATGATTTAATCAAACCCCTGCTTGGAATGAATGAATTCCACAAAGTTTTTTCAAACTCATTTCTAATTCCAAACTTCCATGTTTGGAATTAAAAAAAAAAAAACCGTGGATTTTAATTCTAAGAATTCAATTCCATGGAATTGAACATAACTAAACTAAATTCCACAAAAATGAGTGGAATTTGCAAATGAATTCCACACATCTAAACAAACAAATTTTTCAGACAAAAATATCCTGATACCTGTAACAACCTTTCTTTTCTCATCTCTCTCACAATTATATCAAGGGAATTTTACGAAGTAAAAGAAAATGAAACTATTCTAAATTTATTCCAAACATAGGTTTGTGGAATTCAATTCAATTCCATATTTCAAGTTATCATACCAAACATGAAATTCATTAATAAATGCATTCTACATAGAATTCATTTGCAAATGAATTCCACATTCCAAATTCATTCATTCCACACAGCGAGCTTTGACCTCCAAATTCTTTCTTTATTCAATTAACATAACAAAGAAAGAGGTTTGGCCTAGGCTTTTGTGTGGTCATTAGTTGACATTATATGATAATGTATGAAGTGAGAATATATTCTCTTTCTCAGTGAGTGACACCCCACTTACTTCCAGAACCTACAAATTGAGGTAAACTCTTAGATAAGATGGGTGCGATGGAGTTTGACGTATAAAGGACAGGGAGAATTGCAAATCGTTTTCATCCTAATCACTCAAAAAGGAGCTTCCAATTGATTGGAAACTCGGCTCTACCGGCAGCTGGATGGCAAGCAAAACAACAAAACTAGTTATATTAATAAGGCAGCTGCCAAGCAAAGTGACAAACTAGTTATATTAATAAGATTATCAAGTACTTTCTTATACAGTAAAAAAATTGAAGCACTAAGCCATGAACTGATACCTTTATAAATTTGATCTAAGGTTTGATTCTAATAACTGTGCATCAAGTGTGTTCTAGACTATCATAATCTTATCTAACAGTATCAGCAGTCTAGAGTTGAGTGGACTGCAAAGCAGGGTATCAAAATAAAACTTTTTAATACAGCATGCTCAACTGACTTGTGGGTCCTATACATCAAGATATCATTCTAAAATGCTCAATATTAGGAGATCCATGGAATGTATGGTACCATAGAAATGCCACCAATAATGCTATTAGCTTACCCGTCTGAAATAATTTTGCCAGCAGAGAAGGCAAAAAATTTTAAGTTTTGGCAAGAGACAATGAACTATAGTCCTAAGGGCACCAAGATTCAATGGAGTCTTTTCCATTTCCTCTATTTTAATTTAGGGTTTAGCAATAAAAAAAGAAATCAGTAGATTGATTGTTTCAGACTTCAAAATTTAGGGAGAAAAAAAATGGAAAAAGAATCCTCTGTTTATGTTTTCTCTTCTTTTTCTCGTCCCAAAATATTTAAAGAATTCTCTGTTTATCTTTCTCTTCTGTTTCTTGACGCAAAAGACTTAACCAAAAACAAAAAAAAAACAAAAAAACGCTGTCCTTTTTGTCTATACCTGTCCATTTCCTAATGAAAATACAACCTGAGACAGGTCGACGGAGTACTACATGTAATTTCAAATAATATCAGAAACCCTAGGCAGAAAAAGATAATTTAAACATTTCTTATATTTTTTTCCCAGACAATAATTCCTGGACTTGGCAATTTTGCAGAATTGTCCTTTCAAAGGCACAATCAGTTTATCGACAATATAACATAAAAGCAGCATAATTGATCGATCATGAAAAAAAATGACATAGTTCAGAATCTGAATAAGTATTGATGGCAGATAAGATATGAAATTAGATTAAAAGAACATATCACTAAATGCATCAAGTCTTATCTCATGTTAAATGGGGAAAACTGAATATAAAATCATCACTTTTGTGAAGACATTTGCCTTAGATTAGTTTATGTACTTAGTTTTCTCTTGAATAATTCTGTTAGCATATTTTACTTGATGTAATAGGTTTTCCCTTGTTGTTTATAGCTGACCGAAAGTTAGTTATTTTTCGGTCAGGTAGGGCAGTTGGTTGTAACTGCCTTGCCCGCCTCTATGATCTATAAATAGGGGCTGGGGGGGCTCGGAAATGGTGTGAGAACTCTGGGTTATCTTGTGAGGGATTGAGCGGATGTACTAGGCCGAGAGAAAGGGTTATTCTATATTTCTCTTGGGGTTTTCTTCTCTATTTAGTCTAGGGTTTTAGACTGAGGGAAAGAGAGGGTTTCCTGGTACATGTAATTGCTGTAAGGTTTTCAAGATAGTGGAGATTTCATGGGCCTAAGGCAGTCTGGATGTAGGTCTCATTTATGAGACTGAACCAGGATAAAATCTGGTGTATCTTGTTGTGTTTTATTGCTGTTTTCTATTCTTATTCTTGTATGTTCTATCGAGTGTTGTGTGTCTAGATTTTGAGGTATAATCAGTGAGTTCTTGAGGGATAGTTTGCTGAGAGTGTGTGGTGGTCTTAAGGACAACAACTTTTCAAGTGGCTATTAGAATTGTACGTAAATGAACTAAAATTTTCTATTTTTCAAAAGTGTGCCTGAATTGTATTAAGATGACAGCAAAAGTATATATTATCATTGAAGTCACATAAAGTATAATTTGGGTAAGAAGGTACCATTTTATCCAAGTCATCCGGTGACAAGGATGACATGGCTTGTTGAGCTTTTTCTGCATCCTCTCGTGAAAGCTTAACTCCAAATTGTTCGCTCATGTTAGCCATCATTTCTGGGTTCATGTTTTTAATCATAGATGAGAACATCTGCCAATTTGCAACCAGTAAACATTTGCATAAGCTTGTAAGGAGACATCCACATTTACTTATCAAACAAAAATTTACATAAAGACCATTTCACCACAAATGACATGACAAATGAAAGCACAATCACATCCATTCTACATATGGCACATTGTAAAGCAAATTAGAGTCATCCTTAAACAATGGTCTCAACATAAAAAGTAAAAAATCATTGTAGGGCATCAACATATGTGATGAAATATGAATCACATATAAGTTTCTAATTATGGTTTGCTCTACAAGTACACACCAAAAACATTCTAATCACTGGGCACAAAGTTTGTTTCTAATAAATTGAAATGAATGCACCAGAAAGATTTCAGTAACACAATATGTCCAAAATCGAACCAAATACCTGCCGCATTGCTGGATCGTTCAATTGGTTTTTCATTTGTTCTTGCAATTCAGAAGTTGAGTTGGGGAAGCTTGATTGAGGAGTACCTCTTGAACTTTGAAATGCATTAGATGAACTACTTTGACCAACATCTCTCCTAGCAGCAAAGCTTTCATGAGCTTCAGCAGGTCTTGATCCAGAATCTGATCTGGATCCATTACCTGTTACTGTAGACATTGAGTCCTTGCCTTTTAAAGAAGATGCCTTTTCAAACATTTTTTGTAGCCCTTCTGCTGGCATCTTACTCATCATGTCACTTGCCATTTTGAGCATATCAGGTGTCACATCAGGGGGAATTTGCCCACCTCTGAAGCTATTGAAATCTGAATCTGAAGAGCCTGTCTTAAGAAATGGGTTCTCCCCCTGAAAGGAAGAAGCCAACTGGAGCATTCTTTGAAGTTCTTCAGGAGACATCGTGTTAATCATATTTGAGGCAGTCTTAATCATATCAGGAGACACCGCGTCAGCCCTTCCACCACTTATAGCAGCCAGAGTCTCAGGATCAGCACGAGACACGAAGTTCTGGAAGGATCTATCAGATGAGAGTATGGATGATCAGAATTAATAAAATTGCACTGAATAGAATGCAGGGACAAAGACAGCAAACAGGAAGGTCAAAAAAATATAGCTGCAAAATTAAAATAGAGACAGGACAGAGAAATTGCTGAAAAATCGAATATTTTATCTTTCTAAAGGATCCAAGTTGGAATAGTGACATAGCTCTTACTATCACCTCTTAAAATCAAGCTAAAGTTTGATTATAAAAATAAAAATCTCCTTAAAATTGCAGGCACTCCATGGTAGTACTCTGATCCTAATCCTACTTCAGAATATGGTAGAGGACTTCTCTTTCAGTTTCACAAATTAACAGTGAGAATGAGATGTTCATAAAACTGTCAAATGGAAATTTTCTTATACATGGGTACATAAACTCAGCATACTCCAAATTTATTAGAATATGTTTCAGCACTTAACATTGATGTAATAGTGCTATACTAAATTAGTCATCTCCCTCACTTTGTCAATGTGTGCCAATATACACTTTCTGAACAAAAGTGTGCCCATATATGTCTAGCCTTTTTTTTCCCACTGAAGTGGGTTTGAAAAGAGAACCCTAATAGCTCGCACATCCCATGGTCAGCTATTAAATCTCTGCACAGAATATTTCATGAAATTTTATCGAGTTGAAATTCCACCATTCCATTACTATTAAAATTAATTTTCATAACCTTTTTTTTCTATTTAACCATTAGTAAGCATAAGGCCGAGTCCAATTGACAGTCTTTTGGGAATTATGGTGGTGGGGTTGAGCTAGCAGGAACTATCAGATCAGAGAGAGAGAGAGTTAAGGCAGTTGAGGGGTGAGTAAAAGAAACAGAAATGGAAAAGGTCTGAATTTTATATTTATAGCGGAGGGATCAAGTCAGATAGTCAATCTCCAAGGATAGTGGTCATAAGTTGTGGCCTAAAATCTCATTAGAGTGAACCATGTTTATAAGGAAGGAGTGGCACTTGATCCCTTCAAGAAAAAACTAAATATTCAATCAATAAACTCAACTCAAATATCTTAACAATATCAATGATTAAAAGCTGCCTTCAATTACATCCTAAACTATTATATATAGGCAACTAATAACCATAATCCTTTCTCTAATTAATGGAATCTACTAACTCTAGAAAACAAAAGAAATAAAATAAGCAATACTAATTTCAATTTCTACTTCTCCATCCTATATCACCCAGCCTCTTCCTAGGTGGGCCTAGGTTAGAGATGTTGGAGGCACTAAATATGGGAGCCATCAGGATGCTCTTAAGATGCATATAGGAGAAGCTATATTTGTTATGCAAAAGTAAATAAACAACACAAACCAATCAATTGGGTTTCACTAACATAAAGTGCGATCGAGATGACCTGCTAGAATTACAATAATGACTAGTTGTGCTTGTGTGGATTCACTCAAGAAAGATAGAAGCTTGTGCATTCAGTCCCTGACTATAATTAAGTACATTCCCTCCAATATGTAGGTTTTAGATCCACTCCCCTATTCAGACATCGTGGACTCACTTATGCTAAGCCAGGTTTTGTTCATCCCCGTTGCTGTTTATGTTGCAAAATCCTGCCTTGTGACTCATCTAATTGCACAAGTCTGCTTGTGCTTCTTAGATTGGCAGCCCTGCTCATATTTGGTAGATTAACACCAAAATTGTCCCTGTAAGCCTTAGTTGTCAGCCCTGCTACTAAGGTTTGGTTACTTCACACAGTTACCATAGTTGTCAAAGGTTCAAGGCGAACTGAGGCACCAAAGTGCTTGAAGCCTAGGCACGAGCCTTTTGGATGTAAGGAGCACATTTAAAAAATTTGTGTAAAAATACTTGCACATCATTATTTTCAATACATACCTATAAAGAGGTAAATGCACACTATAAACTCATAAATAACAAATAACCAATACCATTTAACTAAATAATCAAGTGTTTTCTTGTTTTATCAAATTTATTTGAATTTTTTTCTGGTTATTACTAGATACATTTTAACAAGTCCATCAAAAAACAACAAAATGATTACATAGGAGTAAAAGGCGTGTGTCTTGCCCCTTACGGTTCGCCTCACTTGAGCCTTGACCTTAGGTGTGCCTCAGGCACGCCTTTGACAACTATGACAGCTACTCTATTTGAGTGGCCCCACTCATGCTACTTTGGTTAGGTGGATTGCTCACATCAAGTAGGTTATGCAACTTTGCTCTATTATTCTTGTCATATGGCTCCACACCAATACTTCATTATGTTAAGTCAGTCTACATTTATGGCTACACATATTTGCTAGTGCTAGTCAAGTTATGCTAGTTCAATTACACACACACACAGATCAGGTTTGGTTTTATGGAGCCGCTTCACTACTCAAATTAAGTTGCTCCACTTGCATCATTCAACTTACATGAATGCGCTCCACTGCTTCAGATACACAGCTCTCTGACACTACTCTAGTTGCACAGCTTTGCTCCATTACTTAAGCTGTGTAACTACACTAACTTACTCGGGTTTCAGACAGTTGCTCCACTACTCAAGTTGCATGGTTTCACACAAGCCCCTCAGGTTTAGTCTCACCACAATGTAATCTAGCAGTTACTACAACTTATCACCCACCATTACTTTTAGAACTTCAAGTGAAACACACAATGATCAAATGTTTCACCACTGTGCATAAACTGCTAAGAGTTGAGCCAGCATGGTGATACTCATGAGGGTTAAACAATTTCCATGTTGAGCACCATAGACCAATCCAGTTGATGATATAGTCACTGCAATGCAGTTAACTGGAAAATCTTCATAAAAAAGAGGGAAATTTCCCAAGATGATGTTAGAAAAAAGACAAAAGACGAGAAACATATTTCTCCCTCAAAAAGCACTGTTTTCTATTATTTTTATCCCCCCACCCCCCAAAAAAATTTAAGCCCATGCTTAAGCATGCCTCCAAAAAACAATATCAAACAGAAAGACACGAGCACAAAGTAGTAATAGTAAATTTAAGTAACCTTCCAGATACATGTAGACCTTAAAAAATGCACACATATACCTCAAAAAATTCTTTGACAAATGAAACAAACCTGATAGCATCTGGGTCATCTTTTAAAGCCTGGATAGCCTCTGAATTAGTCAAACGATCATTAGTTTTGACATCAGGCTGCCTCTCAGAGAAGTCACTGGTATTTTGAACTTGTGGTACGGAACATTCTTTACTTGAAGTTTCACAAATTTCGGATGATTGAATCACATCCTCTTCAGTTATTTCTTCAATAACCAATCCTATTAAACAAGAACAGAAACAAATCAAAGAAACTACATGAGAAAAGAGATGGATATTCTCTAGGCATCTGAATTTAAGGTTGATGGAAAAGGTTTTAGGAAGGAAAAGCAAAATGCCTCTTGATGCATTGCCGCCACCTTTTCTCATCGATCTCTCCTTAGCATCCCTACATCCACCAAAAATCATCATCAAAACAGGCCAATGGAAATCTATCATCTTGTATCAAAATATTGTTTTTAACACAGAGTGAACAAGAAAAGATGATGACTGTAAAAATGAGGGCCCTCTGCATGCAGATTAAGGAAATTATTGCAGATCAATATCGAATTCCTAAATTTTCGGGAAATGTTGAATGCACATGGATCCAAACAAATTTTTGGCAAAGAAAAAAAAAGGGGTCTTTGAAAGAGAAAAGGGCACAAGCTAAATAGTTCACTCTTTAGCCAAATAAAAGCCCATGCATTCACTGCTTTACAACCAAGGCAAAGAGCTGATTAAAGTCTACTACAGCAACTTTTGGCATATTGGTTACACAGAACAGGCCACTATTTCATGTAACATTATTCTATTGAGAAATTGTTAGGCACATTGACTAAAATTTACCTTAAGACATCTGCAATTGTTTCATCATCAGGGGAAATTTCATGTGCTTTACTTAAGTCAGAGACTGCATCCTAGAATAGTTCACAAAATTCAGGAGATTATTGAAGAAAACATTCAGGTAACTATGCAACATAAAGACACAGAATTCTCCAACCACTGGGGGATGTCATACAAATGATGGATACTCACTTCTAACAGTCCTGATTCTTTGTAAGCTTGACCCCTTCGGTATAGAGCTTTGAGATTCTTTACATCATGTGCCAAGACCTGTAATAGTACAACTATATAATTGGTTTTTTAAATTAAAGAGATGCAGAACAGTTCGGCTGAACTACTAAAAGGGTGTCTGCAGTGTACTGAGCTACTGAACATTACAAATGATATGGCCCCAAAACCCAGAAAAAGGTGATTTAACACAAGTCTTTTTCAATTGCACTGACAGCTGCAGAAAGTGCAAGGTTTATCAAAAGAAAGCAATTTACAATGTACATAATGAGGAATTTAACTCCAAGATATTTGCCACTAGAAAACAACATGCAGATCCAAGATTTCCATACTTGATCTTAATAATAGCAAACGCATGGATGAAAAATGAAAATTTTCAAGTATCTTGGAAATGTTGAAGCATATATCAACTAAGAGGCTGATCATTTTTTAATTGTTGATGAGTTATATTTTGTGTAAGCTGTTATATTGTTATTTGTCCATGTTGTTTAGTTATGTTTCAGCTTGCTATATAAACACTAGCAGTGCTGTCATTTGTAAGCTTTGATTCATTTTTCGATAATTGAAAGTTCTCTCTCTCTCGCATTTCCTTTTCTTTCGTACCCTAGATTTCATTACATGGTATCAGAGCCTCTATCGCTCTACTTCAATGGCGTCTAATCCAACAATCAGTTCCTCTTCTTCTCCACCACCTCGATCTTCCTCTTCTCTGTCGTCTGCATCGCAGTATGATTTTGTAGCGACACCCAAAGCTTTTAGTTTCATTCCTTTTAAACTCAACTCTAGCAATTACATCTTCTAGAAGGCTTAGATCCTTGTGACAATTAAGAGCCTTTGATTTAACGTCCTTTCTAAATAAGTTGACAGCTCCACTAAAGTACGTGCCAGATCCAGAAGGAGAAGCTAGATCTCAAATCGTAAATCCTGACTATTTGAATTGGCTCAGGTCGATCAACTTCAACTAGGTTGGCTGTTCTCCACCATCGATAAGGATGTTCTTGTGCAGGTGATTCATTGTGAATCATCTGCTAAGGTATAGAATTCTCTAGAAAGTCTTTATTCAAGGCAAACTATAGCTAAGTCTTTCTAACTAAAACAACAATTACAAGAAATTAAGAAAGAATCACTCTCGGTGAATGATTACATACTGAAGATAAAAACTATTGGCCATGCTTTAGCAGCAATTGGTGAACCGTTGAATGATAAGGAAATCCTACTTGCAATTTTAAATGGCTTGGATCAAGAATATGAAACTGTTAGTTTGATTACATATCAAATGGATGATATTGACTTAGAGAAAGTACAATATCTATTGTTGTGCATGAATAGAGAGTTAATGCTAAGAATATGCCAACATCATCTGGTCAATTTGAATCGGTTATGACCTCTTCTATGTCAACAAATGTAGTCTCAAGGAATGTTGGTAATTCCAGTAACACTAATGATAATAGAGGTGGTGGTTATGGTGGTCATGGGAATCGAGGTGGTGGTAGAGATTGAGGTAGAGCCTCTGGTCGGAAGTTTTATTGCCAATTATGTGGCAAACCAAGGCATTTTTCTAATAGGTGTTATCACCGGTATGATAGAAACTTCCAGAGAACTAATTCAAATCAAAGTTTTAGTAGATCTAATGGAGTTATTTAGAATGATCGTAGAGCTTACATGGCTTCCCTTAGTCTAATGGACCTTACATGAGTGAGATAGGTTTAGTTCAAGGAGCTTCCTAGAGCTTACATGGCTTTCTTTTTTACTCGTGATCACAATGTTGTTGCTGAATTTTATGCTGATTCTTATTTGATAAAGGACAAGAGTTCAGGGCAGGTGTTACTCCAGGGACAACTTAAGGATGGACTCTATCAATGGATCCCAACATTTGCTCATGCTGCTTCCAACTCTTCTGTTCATCCTATCAAGCAGCCTGTTAAGCCTTTTTCTTCTAGACCTGATTTGTATTTGAACCAAAATAATAGACAGAATTTGTCTTTGAATAATTGTAATAAACAGTCTTCATTTGGTTATGGACTGTCAGTGAGTGCTAATGTAGCTAAAAGTTAGAATGTTTGCCAACAATGGCATGCTCGATTAGGTCCTCATCAAATGTACTAAAAAGTATATTGAATAAAATTCAAATTCCCTTTTCAAGGTCTGAACTTTCTTTCTGTGACTCTCGTAAATTGGGTAAATTGCATCAACTTCATTTTGCTGATTGTCCAATCAAATGCACAAAACCATTGGAGTTGATATATTCTGATTTATGGAGACCCTCACCAGTTGTGTAAGTTGCAGGATATAGATACTATATCATATTTGTAGATGCATATACACGTTATACTTGGTTATATCCTTTGAAACTCAAATCTGATGCCCTCTCAACCTTTATTGTTTTTAACAAATTTGTTGAACTTCAGTTTTAAGCTAAACTGAAAGCAATTCAAACTGAAAATGGAGGGGAGTTTAAAGCCTTTTTGCCCTACCTTTGTAGCCATGGGATACAACATCACTTTACATGTCCTTATATTCACCAACAAAATGGAGTGGCCAAGAGAGAACACAGACATATTGCGGAAATGGGTTTAACTCTATTAGCTCATGCAAACATGCCTTTGAAATTCTGGATAGAGGCTTTTCTTACTGTTGTTCACACTAAAAATTTGTTAACTGCAACTCCTCTCAAATTAAATACTCCATTTGATCTTCTATATCATCAGCCAGCTAATTACCTATACCTCCAACCTTTTGGATGTGCTTGTTTTCCCTATCTTAGACCCTACAATAAGCACAAATTTGATTGTCATTCCACAAAATGTGTATTCATTGGATATAGCCAAACTCAAGCTGGTTACAAGTGTTTGCATCCATCAGGAAAGTTGTATGTATCGAGACATGTTCAATTCAATCCTAATGAATTTCCATTTGCTGTTATGTTTCCTTCTCATTCATACCCATCAGATACTATTGGGATGTTAACTAATGGGTTATCAACCTCTTTCTTCCAATCTTTTCCTTCTCATTGTTCCCAAGTAACACCACCTTTAGCTCCTATCAAAAATTCCTCACATTCTTCTTTTGTTCAGCCTTCTAATCCTCTATCTTCTGCCCATCCTTCATTTGTTCAGCTGTCTAATTCTCCATCTCCTGCACCTACAAAGCCTGTCTCTAAACCTCTTACTACACCAGCACCTTCTATTCATCCAATGATTACAAGATCTAAATCTAAACGGTTAATGACCTCTTCACCTCATGCTTTAGTAAGTTCTTTAGAACCAAACTCAGTTCATGAAGCTCTTTTAAACTCATGATGGGTTAAAGTCATGGAAGAGGAATTTTCAGCTTTGTAGCGTACACATACATGGGATCTTGTCCCGTTTTCTCTTGATAAATTTGATTGGTTGTAAGTGGGTTTTCAAGGTCAAGTATAATTCTAATGGGACTGTTCTTAGACACAAGGCCAAACTTGTTGCAAAAGGCTTTCTTCAAAATCCGGGTGTAGATTATGCAGACACCTTTAGTCCCACAGTTAATGATGCAGTCACTGATTAAGACTCGGCCCAAGACTGACCCGACCACACTGGAACAAGTATCGTCGAAACAGTAGCGCCAGAATAGTATTTAAATACTTCATATGTTTTAGGATTCTACTTGATTCAGGATTCTATTTCATATTTCCACTTGATTTAGGATTTTATTTCATATTTGAATAGAGTTTTATTTTTATTAGGATTCTAGTTGAATTTTATTTAGAATTTATTTCAATTAGGATTTTAGTTGGATTTTGACTAAAAATATTAAATGGATTTGGATTAGCCAAATACTATAAATATGCCTAAGATCTAGAGATTGTAATCAAGTTTTTCAATACAAATTTCAGCAACCTATTTAGGTTTTCTTAGCAAAACAAGTATTGTTTTTGCGTCTTCTTGAAAGCCAAACTTCGGCCATTGAAGTTTGTTCTTTCAAGGGTTTATTTTGATGTGTTTTTTTCACACCCACACTACACGCTGCGTCAAGTGGTATCAAAGCGGTTCATCAACTAATCAGATGGTCAATCTTGAAAGTAACGGTAGCAACTAGCCTCATGATGGTGATCGGGGGTTGCAGAAGAACAACGGGAAATAACTCGTACAATGCAGTAGTAATTGGAGTGAATCCGCAACCAATTGAGAGTTTTACAACGAGTTAAGGATAATCGAAACCAGACTAATGGTGTGAATCAAGTCAGCTATGTTAAACCGGGAAGACCAGCCATTAATCATGTCCTCATTAATCCTAAAAGACCAATGATGGATGATAGCGATGATGAGGATGATCTTGGTCGTATGATAGCCAACCCTAGTGGTAGAGGGGTTAGGAGGAATGTGCAACAACACAATCATTGGGGAAACGATGAGTATAAACTAAAGAATGGATTTTCGATGAGTTTGGAGGTTGATCTCGAACATTATGTTGTCCCAACAACCTCCACATTTGCAAACTCAAGTCTGGTTTATGCTGCTAACATGACAGAAACTCCAAGGTTGTCGACTCATACCGGGGTATTTTCCAGTCCCAAGAGCTCAGGCATTACTTCGCTATCCAAGGATGGTGGTGTTTCTTCTAATCGATTTGCGTATGTGTGTATATATATATACCCAAAAAATTATAATATATATACAAATATAATATCGGTTCTGGTTCGGCTCGAACCACGGTTTGAAGAAAAAAAACCAGTAACCAAACCAAATATATCGATTCTTAATTTTTTAGAACCAGAACCTAACCTTTGAACCATAGAATCAATCCAAAAGGCACGGTTAGGTTCGATTTGGTCCGGTTCACCGGTTTTCAAATACTTTTTGACACCCCTACAGAATAGTATTTAAATACTTCATATGTTTTAGGATTCTACTTGATTTGAGATTCTATTTCATGTTTCTACTTAATTTAGGATTTTATTTCATGTTTGATTAAGGTTTTATTTTTATTAGGATTCTAATTGAATTTTATTTAGGATTTATTTTTATTAGGATTTTAATTGAATTTTGTTTACAAATATTAGATGGATTTGGATTAGCCAAATACTATAAATATGCCTAGGATCTAGAGTTTGTAATCAAGTTTTTCAATACAAATTTTAGCAACCTATTTGGGTTTTCTTAGCAAAACAAATCTTGTTTTTGCATCTTCTTGAAAGCCAAGCTTCAGCCATTGAAGTTTATTCTTTCAAGGGTTTATTTTGGTGTGTTTTCTTCACACTCTCACTACACGCTGCGTCAGTTAAAGTTCCTGCCATTCATGTTCTATTCTCTTTAGCAGTCTCTTTTAGTTGGGAGATTCAACAAATTGACATTAACAATGCCTTTTTGAATGAAGATCTCACTGAAGATGTGTTTATGACTCAACCTGCGGGATTTGTTGATTCTAAGTTTCCCACACATGTTTGCAAGCTACGAAAGTCTCTTTATGGACTTAAACAATCTTCTCGTGCCTGGTATATAAAGCTAAGAACTGCTTTACAGAGCTAGGGTTTTTCTAGAGCCACTTCGAATGCTTCATTGTTAATTAAACGCACTATTGAGTTTGTGTTGTTTATCTTAGTCTATGTTGATGACATTTTACTGACTGGTTCTGATCCTACTGCCTTGAAGTCTTGCATTCATGATTTAGATAAGCATTTTGCTCTTAAAACTCTTGGACCAGTTAGTAACTTTCTAGGTTTTGAAGCTATAGAAATTCCATTGGTTTATACTTGACCCAATCCAAGTACACAATGGATTTATTAAAGAAAGCTGCTATGCAGGATTGTAAACCCTGCTCTACACCTGTGGCTTCAGGTGTTTCCTTAACTGATGAGGGTGATTTGTTTGCTAATCCTTCTTTGTATCGTATCGTACTATGATTGGCTCATTGCAATACCTAACTTATACACGACCGAACATAGCATTCATTGTTAATAAACTAAGCCAATTTTTGTCTGCTCCTAGGCTGCAACACTAATCAGCTTGCAAGAGATTATTGAGGTATCTTAAAGGAACTATTGGTCTAGGCTTGTCGTTCTCCCCATCTTCTAAGGATATGTCTCTAGTTGTTTACACAAATGCAGACCATGCTCGCTACAAGATCACAAGGAGATCTACCAATGGTTTTTGTGTATATTTGGGTACAAATTTAGTTGCGTGGGGTTCTAAGAAGCAATATGTAGTAGCTCGATTGGAGAGGCTAAATATTGAGTTGTGGCCCTAGGTGTTACTGAACTTTTGTGGCTTCAATCGTTACTATCTAAATTGGGTTATGCATGTTCAACCACATCCATTGTGTGGAGTGATAATTTGGCTGCTAAAAGAATGGTAGAGAACCCTGTTTTTCATTCTCGAACTAAACATATTGAGATTGATGTTCATTTTGTGAGAGAGAAAGTTGAAAGTGGTGAAATTGAGATTCGGTATGTGCCTACTACTCATCAAGTTGCTGATATCCTCACTAAGGGATTGTTAAGAGATCAGTTTCTATTTCTTTGTAAGAAGCTTGGTTTAGTTTTATCTTCTACACAGAACAATCCTAAGTCTACTGTCAACATTTCAGAAATGGCTTACTCCAGGGAGTCTAATTTGAGGGGGAATGTTGAAGCATATATCGACTAAGTGGCTGATCTTTTTAATTGTTGATGAGTTATATTTTGCGTAGGTTGTTATATTGTTATTTGTCTATGTTGTTTAGTTATGTTTCAGCTCGCTATATAAACACTAGCAGTGATGTCATTTGTAAGCTTTGATTCATTTTTCGATAATTGAAAGTTCTCTCTCTCTCTCTCATTTCCTTTTCTTTCGTGCCCTAGATTTCATTACAGGAAAGAGGCAGGGTTGCAATGTTCTCATATGTTGGCTCTATATAGAATTTGAATTCAAAAGGGGATATTTTTACCCCAAGATTTCTACCTTGATTTCTAATTAATTTTGAAGGAAATAATTACACAGCATACGTAATTAAAGGTAAAACTTCAAAAGATGCCATGAGATCACAAAGCCTTATATTTTGAAATTCTACACTTTCCCTTTCTCGAAGTTAAAAGACAAATATAAACTTAAAATGCAAGTGATTTCGAGCTTAATAATGCTTTATTAACTGATCATTGGGCCTGATATAGTTTTGAATGAAACTGAAAGCAGAATAGGACATAACTATCAAACTCCACTTTCTGAAGTCAAACCCAAACACCAGCACCTTAGAATTTTGTTGTCTGGCACAACCCGTCTATTAACTCCTCCAAGATCCAGAACTGATCAAAATTATAAGAGTTCAAATTCCTTTAGAAGACTTCTTGTTATTGACTCAACAGTCAAAAGAGAGTTCATTATGAGCTCCCAAGACCTGAAAAAGTGCACTGGAAGTGGCTTTTCCAAAAAGTTTTTATTTTATTTTGTTTTTTATATATTTTTTTGCATTAGATGCATTCCAACACTAAGATTAAGCTCCAGGCTACAGAATTGTGAAAACATTCACCTGTCACAAGATAAACTTTCAATGGACCAAAGGCCCAATCCTAGTTATTCATTTCTCTTCAGTGGTTAAGCTTTTTAGGTGTTATTATTGCTTGAGTGTCAACATTTAATTGTACAATTTATTTGTAAGAGAGTTAGCAAGATATCAGTGATTGTGAGTGATTTGAAAGAATCATTTGAAGAGAGTTGAGAAATTCTCATACCCACGTCAGTGGCTGTTTTGAGGGTATGTTTCTCCAAAGGTTTTTGGGACAAATTTCTGGTTTAAGTTTGCATTAAATAACTTACGCATCTTATCTTGTATGTCTAAACCCAGGCATTACTGACTTTTTCATGTGACTTTTGAGTTAAAACTTTTCCAAACAAAGCCCACACCTCTCCTTGGGTAGTAGTACCTAGGCCAGCAACTTTCCTCACTAGAATTTACCTTTAAAGGAATAAAATAATCACATCTTGATATGACAAATTTAATCAAGTTCAAAGTGAAACACAGTGACAAAAGACTTGCCATACCTCAGTGCCTTCTTTTATGCATTCATCATACTGCCTTGTTTTCAAGTAACATGACATCATGTTAAGCGAGCATACCAACAATAGGCTCTTGCCTTTAGAGGATAGAACTCCTTTCAGGTTCTTCTTTGCCTAAAATGGTTGGCAATAAAGCAAGTGGGAGACAGGATGAAATAAGAATTCATTCTAGTTGAACTTCGAGAAGCAGGCCCTAAACCAACACATAAAATACACAAATGGAAATGGACACAAATGCTACACTTACAAGCAAGTATTTCTGCAATGCATTGTGATAATTGCCCTGGTTGTGAAGTTCATTTCCCTACAACAATGAAAATGAATCCATAACCACTTGATAGATGGCAATGCATCTCTTCAATGGATTATTTTCCAATAACCACAATAATAAATAATGACAAATATTTCAAGGGAAGATATAAAGGTGGTTAGGGTTTGAAAAGCAATAATGCTTTATCAAAGATAAAAAGAAAATATTCTACAATTATATAAGAAGAATGGGTACAGATACAGAGTCACAGACACAAGACATGGATGTGACATGACACGATACAGACACATTAATATAACAATCTTCAAACAATCAAAGCATTACACTACATGCACACAACAACTGATGAATATATATATATATATATATATACTGCATGTAATAAAAAGACTTTATTTTGTCACCCTACAGTAGCAGATGGGTTGCTCCACTGGTTGTCACTAGGGACCTCTTGGCAAAGAGACCATAATGAGTTCTTGTTTTCCTTTCACATTTGTCATGACCCAAGAAACAATAAAAGGACATCATTGTAATAGGATCGCAATGGTCTGTTAGAATATTTTTACAAGTTGTTAGAAGCACACGGGTGCTGTTAGGATGCTGTTAGGAATCAGTTAACAGCTAGCTAAGGCCTATATAAAGGTTACTTGTAAGAGATTGGGGACCATGCTTGAATTGATAAACAAAGATCTCATTTCTCTCTCTACAATTCTCTCAAATCTCCATCTTGTTTCTCTCTATTGCTATCCCTCATTTCTCTCTAATTTCTTCCCCCCATTTCTGCACCATTTCCCTCTTGAATTATTCTGTTTCAGTTCTATTCAATCAGACCCTTCCGATTGCCAATTCCAACCCTGTTATGAACCCTAGGTTCATGACAACATTCTACACATTGAGAAATAAGATTGACCAAAAATCCAAATTTGTCTTAATTCATAAACAAATTAAAAATTTTGGTATCAAAATTTCAAAAATTACAGAATGACGTCTTTAAAACTGTCATTTGATTCATGTATATTTAAGTGATAGACACAGGTTAGACACAGGTTATAACGACAGGCACACATAAGTTTATAATTTGTATTAACAGTTTAAAGCTAACAGTATACAAACACTTGGACTTGAGTTGGGGTGTGCCCGACGAATGTTTGATGCGAACAACGCAAAACCTTCTTATTTACAAGCATCCAGACTTCAGAGATCTCACAAATTTGCTAAACATTTCTCTGTTATTTTTTTATTTCATGCACTTGATAAACTAATTTACCAATATATATACTTTTTGGTTCTAAAAGACAGAATGGATATATGCTAAGGTGAGAAATGAAAATTCCAAATCCTACTCTAACAATATTTTATCCCAAAATTCTACTTACCTGATTAGTGAATTTATATCTTCCATCATGGTGAAATTTCTTAATGTCTTTGTCAAACGAAACTATGATGAATTTGCTAATAGGACACTTGTCAAACTTAAGTTATCTATGCTAGTCAATCTTTCAAGTTCATACTATTGCACCCTAGACTTTAAACTTCAAATTCGTCCATAAAACAAGTAAGGTTACTGGACTTACAAAGTCCCTTGCCAGAATATAACAACACAAGATGATTGGAAATCTCATCTGTAAGACAAGTTACACAATATCTGGCACTGCAGAAAACATGCCCCTATTCTAAAATCAACTGAAACAGAAACACATAGACACAGGCAACAGTGGCAAGTTCAAAAGATAAAATGTGGAGAAATTTACTTGAATGCCAAACATAACAAAATCCATCGCTATAAGAGGGCTGCTATAGTAATGGTTTTCTTTTTATCACAGTGAAGGAACATCAACAGAGAAATTTTTTGGGAGAGAAACAAAATGGATTTGAAGTCATTAGTTAGAAGACAATGGTACCTGTTTCTTCAGCATCTCAGCTGCATTTAATTCATAAGTCGCCTGTGCATCAACATGCGCACGCATTGTGGCTATCTCTTCAGGGCTTGTGTTAGCCATCTTCTCGGCAATATCAGCCATCTCTTCTGGACGTGTATGCTTCAACTGGTCAGCAGCATTCCTCAGGTCTTCAGCCCTTATGTTTTTCATGCTTTCTGAAGCCATTCTCATCAACTCCGGATTAGACATCATCTACAGTTTCAATAGACCATTCCAAACAACACAATGTTATTCAACCAATATCAATAAATGAGTGGAATTGAGTAAAACCAATTAACTGTAATAAAGAAGATGGCCAACACATACAGTGAGCAAAAACTTTACTGACTCATGCAAATATTACTTGTGGAAACAGAATTGTAACCAACATTCAAGAATCAATTTCCTCGACAATTTTGGCTTAGCAAGGCCTGGGGATAATCTTTACCACATAAAGGAGGTCTAATCATCTAATCATTTTCTACAGGAAAATAAAAGGCTGCACGAATTGTAGGCCATTTTGTCCAACTCAAACTGCCCAATTTTCTGAGTTTAGGTCACTATACTTGTGCCTATCTGAAAAGTATTTTTAAGTCCAATACAGAACATGATTTAGTCTTTGCAGAATGCCAGAATGGGTACCTAATGTTGGCTATAAAATTCATAAACCTTTGTGCAACAAGCAGAAAGTTCAACACCAAAACTTATATTTCCTTGCAGTTCTTCCTTCAATTTGAAACAAATTCATACCTCACACGTAAAACCATCAAACAAGCAAGAGAAAGACCATTTTTTTCTTCAATCATGAGCCAAAACCCCCACTAGGCCAACAAATATCACCGTACCCAGCGAAATTACAGTGTGATTCAATTAGAATTAGCTTTAACTTGCACATGGTTTTGCCCAAAATCTGAAAACTACAAGCTCAAAAGAATCGAAACCACAAAGAAGTCAAATCGGCGACCTGTTGCTGAATTCTGGTCAAATCAGCGGGCGACATGCGACTCATCTGCTCCTGGGCGATCCTAATCAACTCGGGATCCATCGTACCGTTGAACATTCTCTACACAAAAGAAAAACGACTCGAAACCGAAAGCAATACAACCCGCGCTCGATCCTCAACCCTTGAGCGAAGATTTAGGGTTTAGATTCGAGGAATCGACAGAGAGAATATGAAGATTTGAACGTTTTGAGAGGGATCGATCGATTCAGAGCATCGAACGTTAGACGATCATATGATTTTTGTATTATAGAAAATATATATATATATATATATAGACCTATTGGAGAAAGCTTTGAGATTAGGCTATTGCCAGGGACATTTGCAATTTTTCCAGGCGGCGTACAGGTGGCTGGAGGTCAACATGATTGTACGTAGCTCTGGGAAAAGTCGAAATCAGCCTCCGTTTTGGATCTGATTCGTCCGGCGGCTGTATATTATCACCCAGACCAATACAGAAAGCTATTCTTCGCGAAGGAAGGAGTCCGGAATATGCCTCTGAGCATCCGCGAAATTACATCATTGTCCTCAGTCTTGACTTTCAAAATAGTAAGGCTATTGATTGCAATTTGCAACATGATTGATAAAAAAAAAAACTCAATTTTCATTTTTTATTTTTATTTTTAAATTGTAGCTTTAATTTTTAATTTTATTGATTGAGTTATTGAAGTTTCTATTTAGTTTCAATTCTAGATTATTATTTATTAAAGGTGTGCATGGTTCAATTTTTGTCAAAATCTAATTTATTATATTTATTTAGACTTATCAAATCAAAATTGATACTCAATAACTGTTTTATTTGATTTTTTTAAAAAAAATATAAAAATTACCTCTGGCAAGCCTAATAAGGGTGATGATAATGACAACAAACAAATTGATACTAAAATTGAGCTCAATGAGGATCAGATTCAAATAAAGATGAAGTCAATGATCTAATTAAGAGATTAAAATCCAAGTTAAGAATTTGAGCTTTTAGATTTGAGATATAGATCAAATCATTGAGACCAAATTGATGGACTAAAAGTGAGGCATTAAGAAAATTAAGGTTGTAAGGGTTTTATGTTTCTATTAAGGGTTTTGAACAATAGGTTAAGTTTATATTATATTATTATATTTGAGAAAAATAAGAAAAAATTTTAAAAGGGAAAAAATATTTTTTAAAAAGCCTATTAGTGTTCTATTAAGGCTTGGATTAGTTTATAAGCTTGGTATATGTTTTTGGTTCAAGTTGTGTTTTAGCACTCGTGATTGAACTTAAGCTAAAATTCCTTCTATTTTCGAAATGTTGATCCGGAACCAAAATGATCCTTATTAAAAATCGAACTAAACACCCCACTTTGGTTTGGATTTTTGATTTTCTCATTTTCAATGCACACCTTGCTGTCCCAAGCATGTTATTGAATCAAAAATTAGGAGAAATCTATTTTAAAATTAAATAATTAATTTAACTTCACTTATTAAATGTGTTATTTCCCTCTTGGCTCTTCTAATAAATGTGTTAACACATTTCTTTTGGTTAAGTACGTTTATAAAGAAAAATGTTACTAGAGAGTTTCACCCTTAATTCATTTTTAAAATTTCATGATTTATATAAAATCTTACTTTAGGGTAAAAATCAGCATTTTGATGCATCTAAATGTAATTAAATCGAGCCTTAGTGATATTGTTTTTTTATATTATTTTTGAGTCATTTTCATCCCACCTTTAAATTTAAGAGACCTATCCTTTTTTTTTTTCTTTTGAGGGTTGCAACCCAACACCCTACTAAAATTTAATTTTTAAGATATACTTATCAATGTGAAAATTTTTCAAAGATTTGAAGACCCATAATTTGACCTTGAGTAAAAACATCATCTAAAAAAAAAAAACAATTGGGCCTTCTAAAAATTCTATAAATTTGATTGTTCATAATTTCATTCCTATTGTGGTAACCGAATTTCTCTATTTTTGCATGAGTCATACACCATTGGAAAACTCATTTGATTAGTTATAATATATCCAAAATTCAATTGATTTTATTAAGGTTTGATCTCCTCGAACTTGACTCAAAGTTAGTTATTTCTGCAGATTGACCATGTTGCCTAATCCTACTAAATTGATCATATCTTTTGTACAAAATTAAGATTGTTGTAAAAATCATTTTTAGATTATTTTTGTGCCCTTAGTTAATTAAGAAATTTTAGTTTCTAAAAAAATATAATTTTGAGCATAAATGTAGACCAAAGTCCTTATTTGGGCCAAAAGAGAAAGCAAGATGGTGATATATTTTCAAGTTATGAAAGAATAATATGAATATAAATGGTTCATTTTACAAAAATGACCTACTTTTACATTCAAAAGCTTCTAGACCTATTATTTGTTCTCATAAGTTTCAACTATATAGACAACTAAATCAAAATACATACAAGATCATTTTACATGTAAGTTTATAAGGCAAGTCATATATAGGCATGCACTCATGACTCATGGTTGAGCATGTAAAAATTATCAAAATGCTAAAACACTATTAAGATACGTGATCAATCATCTTTTTAAGTCTTCAATTTTTCTTTTCTTTTTAAAGTATCGACTTCACCTAAGTGTAAGGTAAGTGTTTAACACTTAGTAAGGGATAAAAAAAAGATTTTTGTGCATGATTGTGTAATGAATACAAACATTTTTCTTGACATCTCTGAAGGGATAACGCCAACTCTTGGTGTATCAATGCAAAGGTTTTCAGTTTTCAAAACTTTTTCGAAAACAAACATAAAATGCAGCGAAAGATAAAGTACAAAATCACCTTGTAAGACTCAATTTCCAAACGACCATATGCATAATATCAAAACCATACCATAGGGTGTTTATAGGTATACCTTATAGAGATTTCCCTCTTCAAGCCCAACTTCTTTATCTTGAAATAACTTTTTTTTCTCAAAGAAGTTCTAGAGGAAGAAGCACCAATAAGAACTCCTTCTATATAGAGGGAAACCTTTACCAAATCGATTAACTTGTAAAGATTGGTACCGAGGTTCAACTCAATGGTTCACCCATGGTAGAGGATGTATCACTACCCATAACACCATGCCAACGCTATGACCATAACAATATGTATACAAAGAAAAATATATTATTCTTTGTAATGATACAACAACATAATGCCTAATAGTGACTCTTGGGCCTAAAAGAATATAAATCAACCAGCTTGGGTGGATGATCGAAGAAGATTCCCTAAATGTAGTATATTGTAATATCCGATGTTAGCGGTGTTAAGAGAATGAGAAAGAAAGTGAAAAACTTTCAAAAATATCCTTAAGAAGGTATTGGATTCTTGAGAATAAGGGTGTCCTATGAGAGGGGCATTTTGGTAATTTAGATAATGAAATCCAATAAAGGGTATTTTGGTAATTTTGGAGTAAATTCTATAAAAGAATTTAATTATGAAAAATATGAAAAATAATAAATATTCAATTATTTGAGAAAATAATTAATTTTCCCTAAAATAGTGAATTAATATGGTAATGTCACATGGATGGTTGAGATGGAAGCTTGGAAGCCAAGTTTGGTGTCTTAGAGTGACACATGGCATTAAGTGGTCCAAGATAAATGGAGAGATTTAAATAAATGTAAAAAAAATGCTAATTAGTCTTCCAAGCATTTAATGAGAGGCATGATGGTGTTGGATTAAAAAAAAATTCAAAAAGAAATTAAATTAGTCATGCATTAATGGTGAAAAATAGTCTCATTAATTTAAATGGGAAAAAATAGGAAATTCAAGAGATCTAATGGGTGAGATTTATTCTTATAAAGAGAATGAATCCAAGGGTGGGGATTTAAAGAGAAGAAATGGCATGGATTGCCAAATATTAAAAAAATGAATAGTTGAGATTAAATCTTTTAAAAGCACATGGATTATGCTTTCTTTGAAAGATTGAAATCATCTCTTGGAAAGTAAGTAAAAATCTAATGGATGAGATTAAAGCCTCCAAAGTACATGGATTGTGCTTGTTATGGAAGGCTAGGATGCATTATTCCAATTTAAGTAAAATCCTAGGGCTACGATTTATTCTTGCCATGGAAATAAAATAAGTGAAAAAAAAGAGGAATTTTGGCTATATAAAGGGAGGTAGAGAAGAGTGTTAAGCTTTTTGACCAAGTGATTAGATGAAGAAAGAAAGAAGTTCTCTAATGAAGAAGAAAGAAAGAAATAGCAAGAAGGATTGGAAGCATGAAGAGTCTTCAAAGCAAGTTCTTGAAGCTTCAAAGAAAGGTGTTAAGGTAAGAGATAGCCCCATGGGATGTTGGCTTGCAAGTTGTAAATATGTACTTAAACTTTTAAATGTGTGCATTAGCATGCTTTCTTTGTGTGTTCTAGGACCTATGCTTAATATCTGGATCCAAAGATGCAGTGCACGCACAACACTTAAATCAACCAGACTTCTACTCATGCACATGAAGTTTGGCTATTCTGGGCAGTCTATGGCACTGGACACTGTTATTGCCTTGACCCGAGCGTTATTTAGCCACAAATCTCCATTATTATGTGCAAGAGATTACAAAGTATGAAAAAACATAAAATTATAGAATAAAAATTTTATGTGTGTAATTTGCAGTGTTTAAAGTGCCAAGAACTTAACTTTGAAAATCAAAGGCACAAATGAACTTACGCAACTGGAAGTGCTTGAAATGGAGTTTCTTAAAGAAAGACAAGATGAATTTGCTCAATCGAAAATGGAAGAAAAGAACATTACAACAAAATAAAGAAAATAAACAACAAGAAAAATAGACAGTAGTTGTGTCTGCGTCTCTGCTTCAAAGTAACTAGTAAGAAGATTTTTTTATGATAACCACGATCTAGAAAAAAAACTCAAGAATTCATTCCCTCCCTTCACCAATGAGCATTAGTCCCTTTATATTATTTTTTTTGTTATTTTTCTACCAATGGAACTCTCAATTTTCAAATCTCCCGACAATTCCTTATCATTCCTCTGCCCATACTCCTACAAAAGTATTTCCACTCATACTTTTTTTCAGATAAAAAACAAATGTACACTCAATTTGCCCCCATTGTGCGAAGGCGTGCTTTGTGCAAATATTTCTCATGTACCCTGATATGTAATGTAATATCTGAATATGGCTTCACTAATATCCGAATATATTGTGCGATATCCGGATCTTACTTTTTGGCCATTCTCTCTGATATCCGGATACGTTGTGGGGTATCCGGATGTGTCACGCGAGTCTTGTGTCTTGTATCCGAATGCTTCAGTGACGCATCCAGATGAGGCTTTATTAATATCCGGATATGTTGTATGATATCCGAATGTATCTTCTTTGGATTTTGCTCTTGTATCCGGATGTGTTGAGGGACATCTGGATATATACTCTTTAGATCCAGATACGTTATGATGTATCCAAATATCTCTCTTGGCAGCTTCTTCATTTGTATCTGGATGTGCTGAAGGACATCCTGATGCAATATCTTCATATCCGGATGGCCTTGGATGGTCATCCGGATATGTCTTCATGCATTCGGATGCGGCATCTTCATATCTGGATGGCCTTGAACGGTCATCCGGATATGCTAAGTAACATCCAGATGTTCTCTCTCCACACACCCAGATATGACTTTGATCACTTTCGTTATTTGCATTGCTTAGGCACAATTTCGATAAGTCTTTGCAAAAATAAATAAATATGCCAAATTATCTTATTTATTAGATAAAAAATGGATGAAAATATGATAATATTTGACATATTTAACCACTAATCAAGCAGGTACCGTCGGTTAATTTTTTAAAAAAAATTGAAAATTAAGGGGGTTTTGGGGTATTTTCTAATTGATTTTGGGCTCTAAATGAATTTTCAAAATAAATGGATTTTTCGGGCATTTTTTGAGATAAATGCTGAATTTTTGAAAAATGAAAATTTTGAGTTTTTTTTTCTTGAAAATTGGTAAAAATTAATGGATTGATTAAAATGGTAATTCTTATGGAGTCTGATGGAATTCTTGGAAAGAAGAAAATAATTAAAATTAAAAAAAATGACGATTAGGGCAATCTTAATGGAAATTAATCAAGTCAAGTGTGGTATGGTTAAAGCCCAAATCTGCTAGTGGATCATAAGGTTGAGGGAAGGGAATGACGAAACCGATTTCTCATCTAGAGTGTTTCATGTTGAAACATAATCCGCCCTTCACATATGACCGGGCATGTGAGCAATTCGGATGATTGTTCACGAGTAGCACCCGTAAGTGGGAACGGGGCGTCACATATATGGTTAGGTAGAAAAGCTATGAGACTTAGAAAAGATTTGTGATAACACCTAGGACAATATGTGAGTGGTCCATGAAAAATTGACCATAATATTAGAACTTGTGTATCCTAAATGTTTGTTAAAGTTTTGGTTGATAAAGATGTATATGAAAGTAAGGGAGAACACTGGAATCCAATGGATCTAGAAGGATACTCAATGCACTTAGGTGAAAAGTTTATGTAATAGTTAATCTTGTGATGAGATATACAAAATTCGAGCGAGAATAATGAAAGTTGAAGCTATAGAGAATAGGCTAATAAGGTTAGTCACTATTTGTTAATGGAAGTTAAACAAATTGCAATGTAAGGTTGCTCGATAAATATAGAGAGAGATAAATAGACAATGTGAGATGCTACTAATTCTTTTTGCAATCTTTCATGCCATGTCTAAGTTAACTACTTCATTCACATATTTTCAATAGGAGTTGCCCCACAGGGTTTCCAAAAGATATTGGTTGTCTTTAATCAAGTGACCTCATTGTCCACATTTGCAACAAACCCCATTTAGTAGGTAACATTAACTAGTCTTACAGAATTTCCCACACACTTGGCAAGTTAAACCCTTCTTCTTAGTTTTTTTTCCTCTTCTTAAGGTTAGATTTAGATTTTGACTTAAAAAGTGGAGGATTGAGATATTTGACTTTGATTCACTCTTGTAAGTTGTATCCTTATTTGGATAAATTAAGTCATTTTTTATCATTTGTGCCTTCTTTACTACATCCACATACGTTTTCCACACAAAAGGAGATACTCGAGTGAAACTTTAAGCTTTACTCCTTGCTAAAATCTTTTAGCTTTGTCCTATTCATTAGGTAACACCCCACCTTCTTAGGGCGTGTTATGCCTTATGAAATTTGGGTCTTATTTTTTTTTTTTTATCGAAAATTCCCTAAGACCTATCTAGTGCTTGACGAAATATTTTATACACTAAAATAAATACAATCGTATAAAGCGGAAGCTGAATCGAACCTGCTCATGGCATTACATACATAAATAACTAAACATGGCATTTATTATAGAGTTATTACATAAGCTTCTGAAGATAAATACAAACGTACATAATTCTTAAACTATTCATATTACAATATGGCACATTTACTCGTTTCTTGACGTCTCGCATCACTACATATCTTCAACCTCTGTATCATCACTGCAAGTCTCGACTGGAACATCGAATGTTCCAGGGGCGAACCCAAGTTAGATGATGAACCATCTAAATAAGAGTATATTATGCTATGTCATGTGTGTATGCAATGTCTTTCCTCGTAGGTGTCAACTACACCCCTCATGCTACCTCCCATTTTAGCGACCACCTCTTTCGAATCCGGGGTGTATGGGTGCACCCTTGGTAAAGCAGCAATGCCAGTTCATACTCCCTACGGCCTCAAATACGTGTGATCAATGATATCAACGTGTATTTATGCATTTCATAATTATGTCATGGATGCAGTCTACATGTTGGGTATATATCATAGTATGTCAATATGATGAAATCATTCTCGAAGATAAACATTTATAACCGTACTAAGTTTGAAACGGTACACTTACAGCTAAGTTGTCTCGAAAGGCGTGTCGACCTCGAAGATCGTGTCAAGCGGCTATTTCTCAAGCTTCTTGCCCTCAAGGACTCCTAAAACATTAAGTTTATTTTTAGAATATAAATTTACTATTTTCCCATAATTTCTATAATTTCTCTTTATTTCTAATCCTTATTTATTTAAAATTACATAATAATTATCTATACTTTCATATAATCCAATTTCTCTTTACCAATATTCCTTAATTAATATTTCTAGCATTCTGGAATTTTCTTGGAATTTTTCAAATTAATTTCTTATTTTTTTCTTATTTCGATAATAGAAAAACTATTTAAATAAATGACTAATTTAGCATTTTCTAGAATATTTTTCACAAAACAAGACATAAACAATATTTCAGATTTAATGAAATTTTTTGCAAAATTCTTATTTCTTTTATTTTATTATTATTTTTCTTTATTTTATTTTATTTTATTTTCTTTTTATTTTTTTCTTTTCTTGCGGGCGCCTGGAAGGCACGCGCCTTCTTCCCACTCGCGGGCGCGTGCAACCACGTGCCTGTCTGGTTCATCATCTTCGGCGGCTGCCTCGCCGCCGGCGATGATTCTAACCCCCCAACCTTCAAACAAAGCTTCCTTTTCCCTTAATCTCGACCTCCCGAATTTGAACATAGCCTTAGATTTAAAAAAAAAAAAAAACAAGAAATACCTTGAATCGGCAGTTGAAGCTTCGGCTCCGGCGAGGCGTGATTTTCCGGCGAGTGCTTAGATCTCCTTCTCCGCTGCTCCGTTAGCCACCAAAATCACCAGAAAGCTTTTCCACACCTCGAGGATCAAAACCCCACTCTCAAATCTCTCAAACACTACCCAAATTGAGCGATTTATGAATTAAAACTTTTGGATGAAAAGCTTCGCTCGACCTCAGCTATTTATAGCCAAAACTCCACCGCGGAACATCCCATCGAGGCACCCATATGCCCTAGAAGGCCATCCCGACGTCCTTTGGAGCATTTAAGGCTCCCCTTGCCTCTGGTGGCCGATTGTAGGCGCGGCCATGCTCTGGCCGTGCGCCTGCTCCAGATTTTCAACGATTTATATATATATATATAGATATATACATATATTCATATACATGTTCATATCATACATATATACATACGTATACATATACCTATTTATATACACTTATACATATATATCTATTCATAAACATTAATAGAATAAAATACCAATTTTTGATATATTTTTATTATTTATTTAAAACTATATGCAATTCATTTAACTATGATTATATCACACCATTTATAATTAACTACATACCAATCAATAAATTTATTATACCTTACCCTATTAAATTTATCGCTTAATGTCATAATTCTAATAATTTTTCTAGGGTCTAAATACCAAATTATTATTCACGATGACTTAGGGTGTTACACATTATTCACTAATTGAGGCGCATATCCTAATGTTCCTTCTTGAAAAAAAGGGACAGTCGGAGGCAAACTTGCAACAGCGAGGGATAGGCCTCGATGATCGATCTGACAAGGGTGGTTGGCAGCTACAAGTACTTCGATGCTCAATTGAGTAAATGAGTAGGAAGTGGTAGAATATTAGCGAGTCAGAGAGAATAACATATCTTGGTTCTAAAAAGAGCAGGTTCATATAGAAGGAGAATGAGTCATTCTACATGCATGTATCGTGCATTTGCAAGTGATGAGACTGAGTATCCGACGCCAGTGAAGGTTCCTAGGTGGTAGCATGGTGTCGACAGGATCTTCATTAATGTAAATAGAATCCGCCATAAATGAGGATGAGATCTGCCATAAATATTGGTAGTCTTTAATCAAGTAACCTCATTGTCCACATTTGAAACAAACCCCATTTAGTCGATAACATTAACTAGTCTTATAGAATTTCCCACACACTTGCAAGTTAAACCTTTTTTCTTAGTTTTGTTTTTCTTCTTAAGGTTAGTATTGTTGTCAAGATACAACAATAAATTTATTTGACTGGAAACGTTGTTGTTAAGGAGTAGAAAAAACTAGTCAGAGAGTGCGAAAAAATCCCCACACAAACACTCTGATACTTAAGCCAGACACTGAAGATGATGAAAACTATATTGAAATCAATATCAGAGAAGTACATTTTTAGGAATAATTGTTTGCTTATTTATAGAGGAATATGGAGTAATCTTAAGTAATTCGGGATTAGGATTCTTGCAGATAACATTTATCTTAACTTTTTTCAATATTGTTAAAATTAGGATTTTTATAGATAACATTTACCTTGATTTTTTCTAATCTAGATGGGATTAGGATTGTTATGATTGACGTCTATCTCTTGTAGATAACATTTATTTTTCTGTTTTGGGGGGATAGAATTTCTTATGGATAACTGTTTATCTCAATATTTAGAAATTCTTTTAAAATTAAAATTCTTTATGTATAATTGCTTTTTTTTATAATATTATAAGAAATTTTTGAATGTCAGAGTTATCTAGTTTACGTGTTTATGTGAAATTCTCTCGCATATGAGAAATTTAAGCTTTTTAGCCCAAAAAGTTATTTTAAGTTTTTTATTTTTTGAACATTTTAATGGACTTTTGTCTATGACGCAACAATTAAATTTAGATTTTGACTTGAAAAGTGGAGGATCGAGATGTTTGACCTTGATTCATTTTTATAGTCGTATCCTTATTTGGACTTTTATTAAACCACTTTTGATCATTTGTGCCTTCTCTACTACCTCCACATACGTTTTCAACACAAAATGAGATACTTGAGTGAATCTTTAAGCTTTACTCCTTACTAAAATCTTTGAGCTTTGTCGTATTCATTAGCCACTAATTGAGGTGCACATTATGGGGTCAATTCACATAATTGAGCTACGTACTATGCCACAATTTTCTTTTCACCTTAATAAAGTTCTAGATATTATTCCCTTTTAGCCCAACATAAACAAGTGGGAAATAATTCCTCATTAAATAGGCCTTGGAATGTTTGCCAATTGATTTCAAATCATTTAGTACCACAAGTTTCTAGGGTGAACTTCCATTTAGCCCTGTTTTCTAGCATGAAAACTACTAGGTTGACTTTTTGATCATGTAGGCATCCCAATATAGTAAAATTCTTATACATTTGTCTTAGCCTACTTTTGTGGGTACCACACAAGTGCCTCCTTAAGGAATGGGGTTGATATTTCTTAAATTGCTCGTAGTTAGGTCCCCAATTTCGATTATGATTTTGCTCTTAAAAAAAAAAAGGAATATCTCCTTCTAAGGCACATGTTATTTCACTCCATTGAATCTAATAAAAAATTGACGGCCCATTCTTTAAGTCTATCGACTAGTTTTTAAGAATTGTCAACTTCTTTGTAAGTTTATTAACTGGTTAACATAAACTATCGACTGTCTCCTTAAAAAAGTCAATTGATTTAGTGCATATCTTTTAAATCAATGTTTCAGAACTAAACAATCAATTGATTTTTAAACTTGAAAAAACTATTGATTGGTTTTTCAAATTTTAAAATAAATCGTCGATTACTTATTGAAACTATCGATAGTTTATGTTTGAAAAATTATTAGTGACTAGTTTTTTTGCAGACTAATCATTTTCCATTTCGATCTCCAATGGCTGGAATTCTGCAAGGGACATTCAAATCTATAAATACTAGCCATTTTGAAAATTATACTAGATGGTGAAATACTAAGCTTGCATATTTTATAGATCATATCTTCTAAATTCTTTTGAGCTTAATTGTTTCAATTTTCTCATTTAATACTTGTTCTTATTTTATAAAATATATTCCAAGCTTGTTGTAACGAGATTTCTTGTTGAGATTTTTGTGTTCAGTTTTGTATTTATCATTTTTCTTTGTAAGAAATTTTCTAGCGAGAAATGCTAGTAGCAGGATGCAGTTGTATTGGATTGTGGTTTGTTGTTTAGTTTTGATTTAGTAGATTTAGAAATTTTTAACAGGGAGCTAGAGTAGGGACGTTGGCTCGAGATAGCCAAATCATTCTAAAATTTTCTTGTCTATTGTGCTTTTACATTTTCTCAAAACTTTTCATACATTGCACTTCAAATACAAAATTTCCAACATTCATATTACTCACTATTTATTTTTTTTAAAAAAAACTCTTCAAACAAATTTTTTAAAAGACCCATCTTGGGTGTGTGGTGCCTAAGTGTAATTTGTTAAAAATTATAGAATAAGTCAATTTTGCTAAAGAGTTAATTTTTAGCTCAAAATTCAAGCAAACTACATCAAATTGGGTTAATCCCAATACTAAGCTTTGTAGACGAGATTGAGATGAACACGCAAGACCCAATTTCAGGAGAAATTGTCAATCAAACTAAAATTTATTTAAGTTCAAAATTGGTTGAAACACATAATGATGAGTTACTTAGCTAGCACACTTTAAACCCAAATAAAATCAAATTAGGCTTATAGGATGAGTCAAAAGATGGGAATTGAACTAGGCATAGCCAAGAACATGATGGTACTTTTAGATTGCATTGCCGGTTATTAAATTAGAAGTAATTAAGCTCAAAAGATCATAAAAAATATGTTCGGCGACCTGACAAATAGCTTGGATAGGCCACTTTAAACTCAAATTTTGAATAAACATCTTCAAATTCAACAAAATCTCTTAATAGGCCTTGTAGACAACATGGAGGAGAATAACCAAATATTTCTAGTATATAATTTCGATCACCAACACAAAGATATTGGAAGCCAAAAATTGACAAAATAAACAAGAAGAAATCGAATATCTTATCATGACCAATTATCAAAAAATTCTCCAATCTTGTATATTGAGATTCAAATATGATCTAGGAGTTATCACGGATTGAGAAGGATCAGATAGGTGGAAAAATCAAAGGAATTTAGCAAGAAATCAAGTGCATATATGATAGCATATGTAATGTATATATCACTCTAAAATGAGGCCTAGCGTTTAGTCTTGAAAGCACAACTAAAAAAAAAAAAATAAGCAAGAGGAAGAACAAAGAAGGAACTTAGGAGCTTCTGGTGGTTAAAACACCAGTTCTGACGAACTGAGTTCAATGGTTGTTTTCAATGAGTTTCAACATATTTAAGGGGTAATGACAACAATAAGGTGTTATTGGTATGTGTTTCATTGGTGATTCCCCAAAGGTCACATGCTAACTAAGTGTTGTTAAGGAAGATGCAAATTTCTCAAGTGGCACTCCTACCTACAAATTTTTGAGTTATTGTACTTAGATCAATTAAGTTTTATTATTATGCATATACTTTCTATTTTTATTCAAATTGCATCAATGTCTTGCAATTTACATGTTACTACATTTATGTTTGTTAAATTTACATCAATTGCGCTATTGTCATGAAAATTATGCATATTATAGCATGACGTAAATTCCTATTTTTATAACACGCATGCATGTGTGGTTATATCAGCACCTTTTATGACTTGATAGATAAATAAGAGGATATATTGTTATCAGGGGGGTGATTGACAATTTACCTTGAACTAAATATCATAGGTTCAATTGATAAGCAATTAATAGCAATTATCACCTAATTTGTCCTATTGAAAGCAGGTACTTTACACATATTATGTTTATTCATATACATAAAAAAAACTATTTTGGATGTGTTACTAAGTAGTTCATCACTTAATCCAGTATATTCAAACAAGCCATAGGTGATTCGAGTGTTTCAAAAGAGAATAAGAAAATGCTGGCTAAGAAGACAATTTTATCCACTTATGTTTTAGTGTTTAGAATAAATTCCCTTTTTATTGTATAGTTTCCTTAAATGGTTTAAACATGAGAACACGACATGTAATAACTCAGTTTAATTCGATGTTTAATTTTTGGTATTATATCTCAATTAAGTTTGATTTATACTATGCTTAGTGCATAACTCTAATTAATCGCCTTAATTTTTGTTAAGGGGTTAAAAGGGAATTCATGCAAATTTGCATGTGTAAATGTAATTCTAAAAAAATCTAAATTTTCAAGGCAATAAGGTACTAAAAAAAATTGGGCTTTACAATTGATATTACTATGCCACTGAATTAAAAACTTATCATACAGACATCATCCTTTAATAGTAGATGCATACACTTGAACAATATATATGATTGACTTCATAGCCTCAAACCATGTACATTTATGACTTATTATATCACTAATTCTATTACAATTTCAATCCACTATGCACCAAATACATAGGGATATTGGAAATATAAAATATAATTTATACATCTTCGTGTACCCAAACTTCCCCATCTCATGGATTAATATTAACAACAAACTTAATATTATGGCTTAATACATTATTTAGTCCCTAGACTAATAAAAAAAAATGACTTTAAGGATATCAACTAAATTGTCTTTATTATTCATCCCTAAATAAAATAATTTTACTCATTTTTAGTTCCTGGGTTAACCGACGTTAACTGAGACATTAACTTTGCCTTGTCACATTATCACGTTACTGTCACATCAATTATAATTTTACATCACTATTTTTATAAAAATTAAAAAAAAAAACAACAAACCCTAACCCTAACATCCCCATAATCATAACCCAACCCTGCACCCATCTCCACAGTCGTGACCCACCCCTAGCACATCAATACTTAGCTTTAAGCATTCATTGTTTGGTACCTTTAGCACCTTTTCTTGTCAAAATTTAACTATAGCCCTTCACATGCCAATATGTGCACAATTAGCATTCCCATGAAATGTCTAACAGTGTCTCATTATACTTTTATTAATTTAAATATTGCATACCCAATATGCACTAATTACCAGCCCTTCACTTAGTGATTCAATCATGACATGACAGTGCCTTAATCTACCCTTTTGTTCTCCAAGGTCTCAACTATTCGCTTGTAAGTCCATGAATGCTCCGAGTCTTGTGTTAAAGAATATACGTGGTTTTAGATCAAAGTTAATTTAATAATTTTTTAATGATATAAATAAATATTAAAAATTATTTATTTTTTATTTTATTTATTTTTTGAGATATAAAATCACTAATTAAATTTTTGTATTCAACTCTAGAATCAATTTCTTTTTTAATTGACAATACAGACAAGAGAAAAATATCTAAAAACGTAAAAATTGAATAATTAAAAAATGTGAAGAATTTACAGACAAGTCGTGCAAATTAAAAATTCTTCAAACAAAATTTTCATTGTCTAAAGAATCATTGCAAATTCTCCGAACAAAATTTTCTTTAATATCCAAATTAGTGCAAATTATCTGGACAAAATTTTTATTGTCTAAAAAATTATTTTATTAAATTGTTCTTTTAAAATAATACTATTTTTTGTTTTTTTTCGTTATTTTATTAATTTACACCTAATTATTTATTCTCTAATATTAAAAAATGATCGTAAACTTATGAAATTAGCGGCCTACTCATCTAAATGACATCTCACTATACATTGCTTAATATAAAAAAATAATTCATGAATTTAGGGAGTTAAAGATTCTCCTCGTTCAAATAAAATAATAAAATAAATAGAGAATGAATTTTAAAAAAAATATCATAAAATAAAAATAATAATTTTATATCTTAAAATATAAAAATAATTAATCAATTAATTATTAATTTTAAAGCCCTCGTGTCTAAATATAGGCGTATGCCTCGAGTTGAACCTGCTCCCAGAGCAGCATGACTCAACCTAGTTGTGTAATTCAACCCTCACCTCTCATAGGTCTCTTTGTCCTGTTAATGGCGCTAGTTCACCATATTTATAAGCTATTTCTTTTAGACCTTATGAGTCTTACTTTTGGCTTCACCTGATAATAACCATATAAAGTGGATGATAGTACCTCACTAGGTGTTTTCTTGCCTAGTATCCATTCAGTTAGGCACCATTCATGTCCCTAGTATTGGCTCTCTTGAAGTTGACTGTACCTTGGTCTCGAGACCCACCAAAGTCAGAATAACCATCATTATTGTCCCATCTAGGAGTTATCAGTGCCTTATCTACCTCAAGCCTAGAATGCCACTAAATACACCGCATGCATGCTCTAACCAGAGCTCATTTACGAGTAAACATACTTACTAGGTCTTCCATGATGCCCACTATTCTGCCACAATTACAACACTTGCATTCTCTATCTAGAGTTAATCTATAAGTATACCTACTGCATTCTCTGTGGCCACCATTGTGCCACAACTACACCACTTATTAGGAGTCCACGTATTATCAATTATATCGTTCTGAGCCCACATCATTATTGGCTATGTTTTGAAATAGGTAGATCTTTCTCTGATTCTACTTCTAGATAAATTAAATGTAATTATAATTTCATATATTTTTTAAATAGATACGTAATCAAATCTCACCAAATAAAATATTTATGTCTCCACTAAAAGTTGATGTTCAATCACTCCAACAAAATTTAAAAATTTTGTCACTTGTGCCATATCTTGAGAGCTGCTATTGGCTATGTTATTGTTTGCAATCCATGTAGAAGTATTCAAATTTTAGTCAGATCGAAAAATTGTATATAATATAAGACTAAATAAGTTTTGTTTGGTCTTTGGTCTAAAAAATTTAAAAAATCAGTCATTAGTCTAGTCTTAGTTTCTTATTGAAAACTAAACAAATTATTCTGTGTAACATTGCTCGACAATACAATAATATGTAAATACAACGGTATATAACTGTCATATTTACAACAATATACAATAATATTGTTGTAATTAAAAATATAACAGCATATATATTTGGTATGTATTGTTGTATAGATGTACATACAAATTTACTAAGACCAAATCCAACTAGATCAAATTGAATCGATCTAGTTTTGCCCTTATATAGTTTGGTCCTCGGTTCAAAACTTTTACTAATTTTGATTTTGGTTCTATTCAGTCTAAGGTTAGTCCGAATTGATTGAACACTTCTATAACTATGACCCTAGTTGGTCAAGGTTTCCTCTGGTCAAGGTTTCCTCTTCTGGTTATGAATCTCACCTTGTATTGCTTAGTAGTACCTAATTGTAATATCTCGTTCGAACGATAGGAAGGACCGAAACAACTTATCCTGACGGGCTTACGCGAATTTTTCAGGGGGGTCACTCATCCCTAGATTACCCTAGCTCTCGCACGCTTAATTTGAGAGTTCTTTGCCAACATTCAGCCCAAAAAGTATCTAACTGGTGTTATTTCTTTTCTTACACTATCCTCGATATATACTAACTTCTTTGGACTCTCAGGGTATTACATTCTCCCCCTCTTGAGCACATGACGTCCTCATCATGTGACCTTACAACTGGTCTCAGCTCTCCCATGTCCAGTATCCCCAGTCCAGTACCCCCAGCCTTGGGCTAGTACACGGTCCCATTCTAGTACCCCCAGCCTTTGGCTAGTACACGGTCCCAACACACGGCCCGGGTCGGCTCTGATACCACCTATAACATCACATTCAAGCAATAAGAAGAATCTGAACAACTTATCCTGATGGGCTTACGCGAACTTTTCAGGGGGGTCACCAATCCCTAGATTACCCCAGCTCAAGCACGCTTAACTTGGGAGTTCTTAGCCAACATTCAGCCCAAAAGGTATCCAACTGGTGTTATTTTTTTTCTTACACTATCCTCGATATATACTAACTTCTTTGGACTCTCGGGGTATTACATTCTCCCCCTCTTGAGCACATGACGTCCTCGTCATGTGACCTTACAACTGGTCCTAGCTCTCCCCTGTCCAGTATCCCCAGTCCAGTACCCCCAGCCTTGGGTTAGTACACGGTCCCAGTCTAGTACCCCCAGCCTTTGGCTAGTACACGGTCCCAACACACGGCCCGGGTCGACTCTGATACCACCTGTAACATCTCATTCAAGCGATAGGAAGGATCGGAACAACTTATCCTGATGGGCCTACGCGAACTTCTCAGGGGGGTCACCCATCCCTGGATTACCCCAGCTCTCGCACGCTTAACTTGGGAGTTCTTTGCCAACATTCAGCCCAAAAGGTATCCAACTGGTGTTATTTCCTTCCTTACACTATTCTCGATATATACTAACTTCTTTAGACTCTCGGGGTATTATATTCTCCCCCTCTTGAGCACATGACGTCCTCGTCATGCGACCTTACAACTGGTCCCAGCTCTCTCCCGTTCAGTGTCCCCAGTCCAGTACCCCAGCCTTGGGCTAGTACACGATCCCCAGTCTAATACCCCCAGCCTTTGGCTAGTACACGGTCCTAACACACGGCCCGAGTCGGATCTGATACCACCTGTAACATCTCGTTCGAGCGATAGAAAGGATCAAAACAACTTATCCTGATGGGCCTACGCAAACTTCCCGGTGGGGTCACCCATCCCTGAATTACCCCAGGTCAAACACGCTTAACTTGGAAGTTCTTTGCCAACATTTAGCCCAAAAGATATACAGTTGGTGTTATTTCCTTCCTTACACTATCCTCGATATATACTAACTTTTCTAAGCTCTCAAGGTATTACACTAATTGTTGTATATGGGTTAATCATTTTTAACTCCCCAAGTACCTATCATGCAATAATTTTATGTTTAGCCTTATTTGTATAATCACATGTAATAACTACGATAGGATGTTCATAACTCGGGGTTGGCTTCTATATATTTAGCCAAGATAAATTCCAACCTTGCCTGCCACATATCATCACCAATTAATTACTCCTAGCCACAAACTTCACCAAAATCACATAATAGCCTAGCAATTTAAGGTAATTGCGTTTGAACCTCAAATCAAAAATCACCTTTTTTTAAGGATCACTTAACTAGATAACTAGTTTATTATTTTTAATCTGTTTATCTAATGCCCAAGAGTTTAATTATTCATGTACCTTATTTATTTATTCTTTTTTGAAAAAAAATTATATATTTATTCTTCAAGCTAAAAAAATAAATCAATCTCTTTAGATTAATTTATATTCACTCTCGTTAAGAGCAAAACAAATAAAAATTTTTGCATAAATCAATTGGTGCATCTTTCTAATTTTTTTTTACTTAAAAAGGATCATCATCCATGAATATTAAATAAAACACATTAGAAATTAAATAGATGTGAGTTTATAAAATCGGGGTGAGTTACATCTGGTAATAATTATTTTTGAGTTGTAAACTCATGATAAAGTAATACAAAACTAAAAATGTGTATCATTTTTCTATTAATACTACAAGCGTCATTGAAGGTAGAGTTGAGCTAAGATGATTATTTTCGTACTATAGAAAAATGGACTTAATATAATAAATAATGTGCTTGTCAAGTGATTAGATAAGAGAGAATATTACATTCCTTGTTAATTCTAAATAAAATGTTATATGTGTACAAATCTTAAAGGATCCTAGTTTGGTAACAATTGTTTTTGGATATAAGCAAAGACATTAAGTAAAACCTTAGAACTTTAAACCAATAAAGAATGCTAATTAAGCTTACTTATTTGAATGATATAATTTTTAAGAATGCTCTATCCTCCCATATAAACCTTGAATCTTAAAACATATAAATATACTAGAGTAGAAGTTGGTACCACGCAAGTATGTTTATTTTATTATTGACTAACCATTTATTTGAAGTTTGTAAAAACAAAAAATGAGTGAGACAAACAAACATTCTATTTGTTTATTGATCTGTCAATAGTATTTAATGCATAAAATCTATAAATAGAAGATGAAACATATTAAAAAAGATTAACCAGTTTACAAGAGCTTGACCACGACTTGCAAATATATAAGAACTTTCTAATCTTTCATTCTCGTGCTTTCAAAGTCTACTATTTGTGAGATTTTAAAAGAGAGTGTATTAAATTTTTACATTTTGAATCTTTCTTTCATTCAAGAAAAAAATATGTAATCTTCTATTATTTTTTATTTTTCTCTTAATAATTTTTTTCACATTATTTGTGAAACTCGTAAAGATTAAATCTGAACCTATAAAAGACATTGGTTGTGGCTGAGTCAAGTGTTGAAAAGCCATATTATAAAAGTTAAGTAGTTAAGTTTGCTCAAAAGTTACATAGGTAATATTGTATTTTGTCAAAATCCTTGCTGAGGAATCGTGTTAATGGATTAGCCTTTAAAATTAACCACTCTAATAATTTGTGCTATATTTTTACTTTGTTTCAATTTTTTGAAGCTTTTAAAAATGGTGAAAAATCTTAATTCACCCCCTCCCCCTCTCTTAAACTAACTGTTTCATTATAAATTTGGAATCTTAAACTAGAGTAGTAGTTTGTGCCACGCATATAAAAAAAAATAAAAATTCTAAATGAAGATTTATCAAGCGACATTTGATTGTTTAGGCAAATTTTTGAATAAAATAAGTATTAGTGTGGAGGTAAAGTTGTTTGATAAATTAATTATTATTTAAAGGCCATGAATTCAGATTTTTTTAAATTAGTTAATTTTTGTTTTTTGAGAAAAAAACATAAAGGGTATTTAGGAAAACACTTTATTTACATGACTTCATAACACTAAAATATGGTGTTTATTTATATATAAAGAGTTTTTTAAGAAAATACTTTAATTATATAGTTTTGTAACACTAAAACATGATGTTTACTTATATATAGAATATAGATAAATCTGAAACCCTAAATATACACACACACACACTGAAAGGATAGCTCGTACCATGCACATGTAAAAAAAATAAATAAAATTTTATTGGGGGAGGCTTTTTATAGTTGCAGTTTACTTTTTAATCTTTTTAAGCAAAGTTTTGAACAAAATGAGTCTTAATGTAAAGGTAAAATTGTTTAATAAATTAATTATTTTTTAGAGATCATGAGTTCAAATTTTATTAACATAGTAAACTTTTATTTTTTAAGCAAAATATATAAAGATGATTTTAAAAAATACTTTATTAACATGGTTTTATAATACCATAACACGGTGTCTATTATATATAAATAATAAAATATTTTATTAACATAATTTCATAACACTAAAACATAAATTTTTCTTATATATAATTACGTATAGAAGAATACCAAAAATGAGCGAATTAGCCCTAATATCAATATCAATCTCAATCCTAGTTCTTTCATACACTCTCAAGGATAATAATATTGTAGAGATAATATCTCGCAAAACAACCACAAGATCTAATCGTTAGGGTGAAGAAATAGCAAAAACAGTAAGTAAAAAACCAAAGAATAGAAGTTGGAAATTTAAAACAGCAAACTCCATGTTGCTGCTCGGTAATGGAGAAGAAGAATGTGGATTTGCAAGGCTCAACGTTAATCAGTCTGAGACCCACAAAAGGTAACCCATAATCGGTTCCAAGCACAACCCAAGAACAACATTTAATCGACACCCAAAACAGCCTCAATCACAAAACTCACAACTGAGAATAGCACACCCACACAAGGACGAAAAAATCCCACCAAGGAGAACACTTTTCTCACTCTCGCATTTCTCTCTCTCTTTTCACATTCACCCTCATTCGGCGCCCCTTATTTCCCCGATTTATGGATCAAAATAATCTCCTAAGAACCAGATAGATATCTCCAAGGATGAGGATAACCATTGGCTTATTCGATAGGTTGAGATAAGATAAGGGAAGAGAAACAAACCTGCGTTGGAATTGACCAAATAACAGAAATAGAGAAGCTAAGTCAAACTAAGGTATATATATGTAGGCTTTTAGATAAGGTACTATGGGCTTAAACAAATGGGCTTGGTCCTTGATTTGAGCAGCTGACCCAAGCCCAACTTTCCTCAAACACAAGGTAAATGTGCTTGGGTCATTTTATTGTCGGACCACTTATTTGTGGGATTGGACCTCTCATAAAAAACTATCAATCCTGGGCTTAGGCCTATGATAGATAACTTACCCAACCGAAACACATCATCGCCTTGGACTTGTTGGGTATCACACCTCAACAAATCTCCACCTCGATACCTAACAAGGCCTGCACACAAGCAAATAAATTTATTAGTTAACATAAGTACCAAACAAATTGAAAGTTCACTTACCTTTACCAACGTTTAGAAGTGTAAGACAGCTTCTAAAGTTGGCCAACGTGAGAACCTTAGTTCCCATATCTGAAAGATTATACTCTGACAATATTTCCTCAAGTTTAACAATATCTTAAGACACAATGTCACGTATAAAATGAAGTCTGACATCTATGTGCTTAGTGCGTTCATGAAACACAAGATTTTTGCACAAATGAATACCAATTGACTATCTGAATATACCACTTAGTTCTTTAAGTAAACCCTTAAACCACAATGTTTTTTTAATTACTTCAGTGGTAGCTATATATTCAGATTTGGTGGTAGAAAGTACAACTATGTGTTGAAGTTGTGACTTTCAATTAATGCAAGCATCACATAAAGTAAACACATAGGACGACATGGACTTTCTATTATCTCTATCACCAGCATAGTCAGAATTTGTAAATCTTTTTAGTTTCACTCCTTCAGATTTATGTTTATACACTAAGCCAATGTCATAGGAACCTTTCAAATATCTTAACAACCATTTCAGTGCTTCCGAGTGTTTAGGACTAGGATTAGACATAAACATGCTAAGTGTACTAACTGCGTGAGTTAAGTCAAGTCTAATACACATCATTAGATACATTATAGATCCAATGACATTAGAGTACGATATTTTACTCATGTATTTTTTTTTTCTTCTTCATTAGCAGGTGATTGTTCTTTAGACAATATGAAATAGCTAGCCAAAGGTAAAGATACAGGTTTACAATCATGCATACCAAATTTTTTCAATATTTTCAAAACATAAGATGATTGGTGTAGAAATAAACATGAATTTGACATATTCCTCTCAATTTCCATTCCTAGGATTTTTCTAGCATTTCCTAGGTTTTTCATGTCAAATTCTTTATCTAGAGTTATTTTTATTTCATTTATCACCTTCAAATTTAGGCTAATTAAAAGCATGTCATCAACATATAATAATAAGAACACACAGTTATTATCATGTTGTTGAAAGTATAGGCAGTGATCAAATTCACTCATCTTAAACCCAATGGAATGCACAAAAGAGTCAAAGCGTTTGTACCATTGCCTAGGGGACTGTTTCAAACTATATAAAGATTTCTTAAGGTAACACACATGATTAGGTTTATCTTTGTCTTCAAAACCTCTAGGTTGAGACATATAAATCTTTTCTTTAAGATCCCTATGCAAGAATGCAATTTTTACATCTAATTATTCAAGTTCCCAATTAAAATGTGCAACTAAGGCAAGCATCACTCTTATAGTGGTATACTTGACAACGGGAGAAAAGATTTCATTATAGTCTATCCCCTCCTTTTGTGTGAACCCCTTAACTACCAACCTAGTTTTAAGTCTTATTGGTTAATTCCCACTAGTACTCTCTTTAACTTTATAAATCCATTTGCAACCCACTAAGAATTTGTCTTTTGGCTTAGGCACTAATTCTCATGTTTGATTTTCATAAGTGAATTCATTTTTTCTTTCATTACTTTGACCCATTCCTTAGAGTTTTCACTTTTAATTGCCTCATCATATGTATTTGACTCTTTGTTAACTAATTCTTGATAACTGGCACAAGCAAGAGTATAGTCGGTTCCTAATCTTTGAGGAATCCTACGTGGTCTTCTCTCTCTATCTCTAGTCAATTGGTAATCAATTAAAAGGTCTTGGTCAATAGGATATTCATCTTCCACATCCTCACTACTCTCTTCCTCAGTAATAGACTGATCTTGAGTATCATTCTCCATCTCACTAGGGGTAACGGGAATGTGGGTACTCACTCTCTCCACCTCAACCTCACGCTCTTTACTATCTTGTTATTTCTCACTCACCAAATTGGACTCATCCTTAAGACATGGCATATCTACTTCATTAAATGTGACATCTTGACTAATAATGATTTTGACACCCTTTTGCTTCTATCCCATAATCTGTATCCCTTAACACCTTCAGAATAACCTAAGAAGACATACTTCCTAGCTCTAGGATCTAGCTTTCCTTCACTCTGATGAGAGAAAGCAGCACAACCAAAAGTTCTCAACACAGAGTAGTCCGCACATTTATCATACCAACGTTCATAAGGAGTGTCACCATTCAAAACAACAGAAGAAGTCAAATTGGTCAAATAGCAAACAATCATAATAACCTCACTCTATAATGACTTAGGTACACCAGAACTCAACATCATACACCTAACTTTGTCAAGTAGAGTCATATTCATCCTCTCAGCAACTCCATTCTGTTGTGGAGTATAAGAGATTGTTTTATGTCTAGTGATGCCATTCTCAATGCACATATTGTTAAAATCAGCATTACAAAAATCAAGACCATTATCCGTTCTCAAAAGTTTTATTTTATTTCCAGTTTGAATTTCCAATTGAATTTTTCAATTTTTGAAAAGTATCAGATTTTTTTTTTAACAAATAAACTCATACACGCCTAGAGAAGTCGTCAATAATGGACAAAAAATATTTATTGCCTCCAAAAGTGGGATTGCTCCCAAGACCCCACAAGTCCGTATGAATATACTCTAAGACTCTAGACGTTTTATGACTGCTAGATGAGAAATAAAGCCTATGGTGTTTTCTAAGCACGTAGTGGTCACAAAATGGTAAATCTGACACCTGATCCTTACCAAACACACCCTTATCATTAAGAAATTTAAGTCCTTTAACACTTACACGGGCTAATCTATTATGCCACTTTTGTGTGTGATCAGTGTCAACTGATGCAATAGTGGGAGTAGTGCCACTAATTACTTCAACATAGGTGATATATATGCCATTTTTCCTAACTGCCTTAAGGGCTCTAAGAGTGCCTTTAAACATTTTAATTATGCCACCATCAGCCCCACCTGTAAAGCCTATCTTTTCTAATTCCCCTACAGAAATTAGATTTCTACCAATTTGTGGAATGTACCTAACTCCATTTAATGTGTGCATAAAGCCATTTTCAGATCTAATAGTTATGTCACCAACACCAACAACTTTATAAGCAACATTATCACATGTAATGACATGCCCATGATCAGACTCATGCAAGTTTTCAAACCAGTGTTTATGAGATGTGACATGAAAAGATGCACTGGAGTCTAGGATCTACTCATGCATATGGGAGTTCATAGATAGATTAATTTTAGAGGGTTCTTGGTTCACCAACATATATGCCTCCCCAATATCACATTGAGAAGATATAACATTGGCCTCACTCATTTCTTTCACTTTTTGTTTATTTTTCTCTGCATAACAGCTTTTATAAAATGCCATAATTTTCCACAACCATAGCATTTTTTACCTTTTGCCTTCCTCTGTGACTTTGACCTACTTCTACCCTTTTTCTTGCCACTCTTATTTTGTCTCTCACCACCCTTAGTTTGAGGCCTTCCCCTCACAATATGTATTTTTCCACCTTTTCTCTCGTTTCTTTTAGCTTTCATTTCTTTTTCCTTACATTTAAGAGATTCAATCACAATATATGGTGTAAGGGTCTCCCTCCCATATTTAATAACATTCTTGACCTCCTTATATATGTCGGGAATTGCATTTAAAAGAATGATAGCTTTATATTCTTCGATAATTTTTTCACCACAATTAGTGATATCATGAACAAATTTATTGAAAATATCAAGATTATCTTTTGAGGGGTTAATTTTAAAGCTAAAAAAACTTTCAAGTAAGAAGAGCTTATTAGGAGTGGACTGGGTTAAATAGAGTTTCTCTAGTTTTTTTCAAAGTTCTTGAGTCGTATCATGTTTACCAATTTTGCGTAAAATTGAGTCAGACAAATGCAAGATGACAAAAGTATATGCTAACTCATCACTTCCTTGTTTTTCTTCTTTAGTGAGAGATTTATCAAAAGTGTTATCAATTGATTTTGAAACCTTTTGTTGAACCAATATTCCTTTCATTTTCTATTGCCAAATTGTAAAATCACCTTTTCCATTAAACACACCTAACTCAAAGTGATGTGCAACCATGATATGCATAAAGCACACAAGAATGCAACACAAAAACAAGATAAAAACATATTCAAGTAGACTGTTTTTGGGTCTTCTAAATGTCAAGTGAAACAAATTCTAAAGACAAGGAAATGACTAGCTATTAGGGTGTAAGTTTTGCAGCAACTTAAATAATCAGGAAATCAACAAAAACAGCAACCACATAGAGGATTAAATCACAGCTAATGAGCAAGTAATCACATATATAACCCTAGTTCTAGCAACACGTATTGGTTACCACCACAAGGTAATCCCCAACCTAATGGGCACCCCCACCTGATGGCCTGTTAGTTGCTAGAAATTTAAAGTTCGGTTATGAACTTTCTCATCGAGCGGAATGATAAATAAGTCCATAAATGAATGAGAGAATTTGAAAGGACCAACCACATAGGTCAAAGTTGCCATGCGTCGTTGCTGCAGTCACCATGTGCCGTTGCTGCCGGTGTTGTTGAGTGACACGCACCTCATCCATCGGTGCGCCTCAATGTCGAGAAACTACATAGGGTCTCACACGCTGAGATTTGAATGGAGCAAGGAGATCTGGCCCGATATTGAAATTTGGGTTACGTTTTTGCAAAACGTTCTATATTTGAAATCGGCCAAGAAGTTGTCGATTTCTTCCACCCACGAAGCCACCAAGGCTCTGATACCACTTTGTAGAGATAATACCTCGCAAAACAACCACAAGATATAATCGTTAGGGTAAAGAAATAACAAAAACAATAAGTAAAAAATCAAAGAACAGAAGCTAGAAATTTAAAACAACAAACTCCTTGTTGTTGCTCAGTAATGGAGAAGAAGAAGGTGGATTTGCAATGCTTAGCATTGATCGGTCTGACACCCACAAAAAGTAACCCATAATCGGTTCCAAGCACAACTCAAGAATCGCATTCAATCAACACCCAAAGCAACCTCAATCACAAAACCCACAACCGAGAATAGCATACCCACATAAGGACGAAGAAACCCCACTAAGGAGAACACTCTTCTCACTCTCGGCTCTCTCTCTCTTCTTGCATTCACCCTTATTCGGCGCCCTCTATTTCCCCGATTTACGGATCAAAATGACCTCCCAAGAACCAGATAGATATCTCCAAGGACAAGGATAACCATTGGGTTATCCGATAGGTTGATATAAGATAAGGGAAGAGAACCATACCTACGTTGGAATCGGCTGAAGAAGAAACAAACATGCTTTGGAATTGGTTAGAGAACATAAATGGAGAAGCTAGGTCAAACTAATATATATATATATATATATATATGGGCTTTTAGATAAGGCACTATGGGCTTAGACAAATGGGCTTGGTCATTGGTTTGAGCAGCAGAGCCAAGCCCAACTTTCTTTAAACACAAGGTAAATGTGCTTGGGCCATCTTCTTGTCGGGCTACCTATTTGTGGGATTGGACTTCTCATAAAAAACTATCAATCCTGGGTCGTGGCTTATGATAGATAATTTACCCAACCAAAACACATCATCGCCTTAGACTTGTTGGGTATCACACCTCAACAAATATAGTGTCATTTTTCAACAATAAAAGATAAGAACAAACTTTCAAGCACTGGGCAGGCATCAACCCCCATACATACTCGTATGACTTCATGAAGACCTGTGTTTTTAGTAAACAGTTGCATGGGCTTAAGTATAGTCATTGCAATCCCTTTTGTGAGGAAGCACCCCTTCTACTTATATTAAGTTGACTAGGAAGATGATTAGAGAAAGGTCGAATAAATTGTTGTATCCTGAACTTAAGATCAATTTTCAATTTCATTTAGTTTTGACCTTTGCTTCAATTTGGTCATCGAACTTAACTTTTGTTTCAATTTTATCCTTGATTGAGCAAGCGTCTGCCCCAGCTTAATGATGTTGTTTTGGTGAAATTAATAATCAAATATGGGGTGGAAGAAATGGTGAGTTGGGTCAACCCAAATCTAGGTGAAAGCTGGTGAAAGACGATGGCGAAGTGGTCGAAAAAAAGGACAAAACAAGGGCAAATGGTGATGGAGCTTCTATAATCGATGACGGATAAAGCGAGATTGTCCGATCGAACTTGGAGGCAGAAGAAGCCAACGATGAAAACTTAGCCAAATAGATCATGGGTGACTGAAGAATTGATGGTGACGGCGTGTGTGAGTTATCAGTGAAGGTGTGCGAGAGCTAATGATCGCGATGGCAAAGCGGTTGGCGTTTGATGACAGTTGGAGGTGGTAGATTTGGGCTATTGTTAGCCATGTTGCAGTAGGAAGACAAGGTGACGGTCGACGTAGAGGCGACCAAAAATGGTGTTGCTTACCCATGGGTGGTGGATTTGTATGCTTAACTGTCTTCTTCTTTTTGGGCAACCAATGGTTGAAGCGTACAAATTGGCCACCGTGGAAGGTAGAAATGGAAGATGGGTGGCATGTCTGTCAAAGCATACAGATCGGTCACTATACAAATCGATCGATTTGTTGAAATGTACAGATAGGCAGTCGTTGGAAGTAAGTCTGTTGCTTGATGAAGAGTAAAGAAGAAAGAGATGGCTGTTAATGGTAAAGGTAGAAGCGACGAAAGGTGGAAGGAAAAAGCCTAGATGATTTGGGTAAGAAGATGGGTTTTGACCCATTAAGTATTGGGTCGAATTTGGATTAAGGTCAACTTGACCCATTACTTGGATTTCAAAATACACAAGGCAAAACGGTGTCATTTTGCCTTGTGCATTGCAACAATATCAACAAAATTACCATTTTGCTATTGTGGCTTTTATTGGACGTATCAACACGCCACCTCAGTCGTCATGTATGCTGGGGCACACGCCTAGTCGATTGAGAATAAAATTGAAATAAAAGTTAAAATTTGATGATCAAATTGAAACAAAGATCAAAACTAGATAAAATTGAAAGTTAATCCTAAGTTCAGAATACAACAGTTCATTTGGCCTTATAATCACTTACTTTCTTAAATAAAAAAAAAATTATTACTTGTTAAAAATGTGTTTGAATTTTATCCTTTGTTCACAAATTTTTTTTTTTGTTGTGTGTACACTATTATTAAATTATTCTAAATGAAAAATCTTTATCACTACTTCTCTAATCCATATATTTTTTCATTTTGTTTAAAGATTAAATAATAATATATTTACCAAAATTTTCAACCAACTTAAATAAAAGATCACCTGATGTTTTCAACAAGCGTATCAGCGTCCTTAAGAATTATCTTTCATAAATGTATTCAATAAATTATTAAACAAGTATGACAATATAGAAATAACATTTACCATGTAAGTCCACCATTTAAACACAACTTGAATAGCTGCTAGTATAAGCTTTTCTAAATGTCTTGAGTGATCAGCATATTAACTTTGATCGATTTAAAATGACTTTAATCGAATTAAAAGAAACAAGTTATGTCTCTAAATTGTATTCACTTAAAATTTTTCTTATTCACAAAGGGTTCATTTAATTTTTCTTATCCTCGCATTCTTACCGCCTCACTTCATTATCTTAGATAAGAGGTATTTTAATCATGCGCTTTACTATCTCGAGTAAGGGATATTTTTATCATTTTAACTACATTGTGTAACTCACGGAGTACAAATAATATTTTTCATTCTGTTTACTAAATTTGCTTGATATTATTTAATTGTCCCTTATGTTTTTTTATTTTTATAGTCAAGTATTAGATGACACAATAATTTATGTATAAAACATCAAGAGTCTGAGGGACAATTTTAGAAGTTAAGGGGGGTGACAATTGTCGATCTTTACGTACATGTGACTCTGCCCCTAATAAACAATCAAGGATTGATTGCTTATCCCAACCCCTCGATTAAGGGTTTATTTGGTTCGCTAAGTCAGGTTTTATTCCTTTTAAATTAGACATTGTAGTTGATAATTATTTATAAAATTTATTTAATATATAATTATAAGATATTCAAAAAATATAATTAAACCTCAATAAATAATAATAACAAACGATTATGAATAATGAAGCTCAATTTCCATTGTGGCAGTCGCCTCCATCTCCTACCCTTCTCTCTCTCTCTATATATATTTTAATGTCTTAATATATATATATATTTAATATTTTTATAAATTAAATTTAAATATAAAATATTATATTAATATATTTTTTAATAATTATTTGTAATTTATTAATCTTGTAAAAATTTTATAACATTAATTTATGATTTATTTTTATTAAAAAGTAATATTTTTATAAATTTTATTTATATTATTCGATAATATATTTATTTTAATCTTTTTATTAAGTTAAGATAATTTATTAATTTTTTTAAATTAAATATATAATTATATAAATAATAATTTAAAATATATTTATCTTATTAACTTAAACGCTGGTTAATTTAAAAAATTTACACCGCTTTTAAGTAGGCAAGCTTGAACGCCATCTTGGAAAGGGTAAGCCAAACACCTCTCGTGCCCGATTCAACCTGGCGAGGTAGTTCGAAACTTCGAATCTGGTTTCAAACCCTAAACGCCAAATGCAAACCAATTTGTTTAAGCCACCTTCATCTTCCCCATGCTCGCCGCTGAGTCTTGCGCAACCCTTTTACGAAGGTGAAAGCTCCAACTTCGACAGCCAGAGTCTCCTCAACTTCAGGCCTCGAAACCCTAGAATCGGAGTCCAGCCGTTTGCCATACAGTGAGGATTTTGTTTTTTTCGGCACCTTTAATACTGATTCAATCCTGCACAATCATATCTTGCTTTACGCCGAAATTCTTTGTGATAAGGTTAGAAAGAAGTATTAACCATGAGTGATTTCGATTGCAAAAAAATGAGAAATATATGCATTCTTGCCCATGTTGATCATGGAAAGACTACGCTTGCTGACCATTTGATTGCCTCGTATGGGGACGGAGTACTCCACCCAAAGCTAGCGGGTAAGGTTAGATATATGGATTATCTTGATGAAGAACAGAGGCGAGCTATAACAATGAAGAGCTCTTCCATATCCCTGCAATACAATGATCATTTTATAAACCTCATAGACTCTCCAGGTCATATGGACTTTTGTTGTGAGGTCTCTAGTGCTGCCCGGTTGAGTGATGGGGCTTTGGTGTTGGTTGATGCTGTTGAGGGTGTTCACATTCAGACACATGCAGTGTTGCGCCAAGCTTGGATCGAAAAGCTTACCCCTGTTTTGGTGCTAAATAAGATTGATAGGTTGATATGTGAATTGAAGTTGAGTCCCATGGAGGCATATACTCGGTTGCAAAGGATTGTTCATGAGGTTAATGGAATTATGAGTGCCTACAAGTCTGAGAAATATCTTTCAGATGTTGATTCGATACTTGCAGGACCATCCAGTGAGGTAGGTGATGGTAACCAAGAGTTCATTGAGGATGATGAGGAAGATACATTTCAACCACAAAGGGGGAATGTCGCTTTTGTGTGTGCATTGGATGGGTGGGGTTTTAGCATTATTGAGTTTGCAGAGTTCTATGCATCAAAACTAGGGGCTAGCACAACTGCATTGCTGAAAAGTTTATGGGGCCCTTGGTATTTCAATTCCAAGACTAAGATGATTGTGGGAAAGAAGGGAATAAGTGGGGGAAGTAAAGCTCGCCCTTTGTTTGTCCAATTTGTTCTTGAGCCACTCTGGCAGGTTTACCAGGCAGCTTTGGAGCCTGATGGGGACAAAGGGGTACTTGATAAAGTCATTACATCATTCAATTTGTCTATACCTCCCCGTGAACTTCAGAACAGGGATCCAAAAGCTGTGCTTCAAGCTGTCATGAGTCGTTGGCTGCCTTTATCGGATGCAATCTTATCCATGGTAGTTGAATATATGCCAGATCCAATAGCTGCCCAATCTTTACGGATTGCACGATTGCTTCCACAGAGAGAAATTATAAATGATGGCATTCCTCCTAATGTGCTTGCGGAGGCAGAGCTAGTAAGAAGATCTGTTGAGGCTTGTGACTCACGTCCTGATGCACCATGTGTCGCTTTTGTGTCGAAGATGTTTGCTGTTCCTGCAAAAATGCTACCTCGAAAAGGCTTGAATGGTGAGGTTTTAAACAATTCTACTGATGAAGGCAGGAATAGTGAATCTGATGAGTGCTTCCTTGCATTTGCACGGATTTTTAGTGGGGTTATTCATTCAGGGCAGAGGATTTTTGTACTTTCATCTTTATATGATCCGCTAAAAGGGGCATCTGTGCAAAAGCATGTTCAGGAAGCTGAGTTGCACTCCGTGTATCTAATGATGGGTCAAGGCTTGAAACTAGTGGCATCTGCAAAGGCTGGGAATGTAGTGGCTATTAGAGGTCTTGGCCAGCATATATTGAAAAGTGCGACCCTTTCATCTACAAAGAACTGTTGGCCTTTCTCAAGTATGGTGTTCCAGGTTTCACCCACTCTTAAAGTTGCTATTGAACCTTCAGACCCAGCTGACATGGGTGCATTCATGAAAGGTTTGAAGCTCTTGAACCGTGCAGACCCATTTGTAGAGGTCACTGTGTCATCTAGAGGAGAGCATGTTCTTGCTGCTGCTGGGGAGGTTCATCTTGAGAGATGTGTTAAAGATTTGAAGGATAGATTTGCAAAAATTAGCTTGGAAGTCTCACCGCCACTGGTCTCCTACAAAGAAACTATTGAGGGTGAGTCATCCAATCCATTAGAGAACTTGAAGTTGCCAACTGGAAGCTCTGATTATGTTGAGAAGGTGACCCCAAATGGTAGATGTGTCGTTCGTGTGCATGTCTTGAAGCTTCCACCTGCATTGACTAAGGTGCTTGATGAGAGTTCTGACCTGCTTACAAGTATTATTGGAGGAAAATTGGGCCATTCAGACAAAAACTTTGGAACTCAGCTGACCAGTATTGTAGCAGATGAGAATCCAATTGAAACACTTAAGAAAAGAGTCATGGATGCTATAGAGAGTGATATTCCTTCTGAGAGTGCAGAGATTGACAAGGATAGGGTAGAGATTCGTAAACAATTGTGGGAGAGGGTTCTTAAGAAAATGTGGGCATTGGGTCCTCACCGGGTAGGTCCTAACATCCTCTTGACACCTGATTCCAAAGTAAAAGCAACTGATGGTTCTGTTCTCGTCCGGGGTTCCCCTTGCGTGTCTGAGAAGCTGGGATTTTTGATCAAATCTAATAATGGCATTATAGCTTCTGAGGCATCATCTGCAGAAACTCAAGCACTGTACCAAGAAGAAGAGAGTCTTGAGAGCAGTGTTGTATCTGGATTCCAACTAGCTACAGAAGCTGGTCCATTGTGTGATGAACCTATGTGGGGTCTGGCATTTGTTGTGGAGGTTTACATTTCTCCATTGATTGTGCAGTTAAATGAATCTGAAAGTTCTCATCAACCAGAACAATATGGTATATTCAGTGGGCAGGTTGTGACAGCTGTCAAGGATGCTTGTAGGGCAGCTGTTCTTAAGAGGAAACCTCGGCTTGTGGAAGCCATGTACTTCTGTGAGTTGAACACCGCAACTGAATATTTGGGCCCCATGTATGCAGTGCTTGCTCGGAGGCGGGCTAGAGTTTTGAAGGAGGAAATGCAGGAAGGATCTCCATTGTTTACTGTGCATGCCTATGTGCCAGTTGCTGAGAGCTTTGGCTTTGTGGATGAGCTGAGAAGATGGACGTCAGGGGCTGCAAGTGCTCTACTTGTCCTGAGTCATTGGGAAGTGCTTTCTGAGGATCCTTTCTTTGTTCCAAAGACAGAGGAAGAGATTGAAGAGTTTGGAGATGGTTCTAGTGTCCCACGTAATACAGCAAGGAAGCTCATTGATGCTGTGAGGCGGCGAAAGGGTCTCCCAGTTGAAGAAAAGGTAGTTCAGCATGCTACAAAACAGAGGACCCTGGCACGGAAAGTGTAGGAAGTTACTAATATTTTTCTTGCCATTGCCTGTTATTGGTGTTGAGGATATCATTCTTTTCTTTACTTATTCAGCATAGTGACTTCAGTTTATGCTCAGACTTGTGTATCAAAGTTAACTTTTTTGAGTCATGGTCCTGTTGTATTTTAAGCCATCATTTGTTAGTGATGTTTCATTTTTTCTTTTTTCAATTTTTTGAGTTTTGAGGATTTTTTGTAAACCAACTTGAAACATAATGTTAGCATTGAGTATAGAACTGAATACATTTGAAACATTCATTACCGTTACCAGTATCATGGGGATAAATTTTAAATATTGCGGAAATTCTTTTTCCCTGTTCTTGACTGCATCATTTAGAAACAAATGGTCAGTTCATATTCCAACCTTTTCCGTCCACGGTATCCAAGGTGCTTCCTCTTTGAAGTTGTTGCACAAGTGCAGCTTTACTGGAATTCTTGGCAGCAAAGTTTGCCATGATGTCGTATTAACTGACCATAATGATGAAGTTCTCAAGGCAAGGTCCTTGCATGAAATTTCAAAAAATTTAAATTTGGGTGAGTTCTGTATTTTAATCCTTGGCTATTATAACTTCTTATTTAATTCGTTAATTTCAGATCCTGAAGAGAAATATAGAGCTTCACTCATCTTCTGACACTACAGGTAAATTAAGCTAGTTAAAAATTGTAGTCTTATGTTTGCATAAAGTTAGTATCCTGCTTACGACATCTTTTGTTGCAGGATTAATTGCAGATAAGCTAAAATGGGGAAATTCCCAAGACCTCAACCAAATTTTAGAAAGACATCTGGGGAATTTGATCTGGTTCTCGGCACTGATATTTGTATCCTAATTGCCGCTTTTCCTTCATTCAGGTTTTCAAGTAATATACAAAAAAAGGCTATTTACGTACATAAATACACACATGCATACACTAGCACCAATACACGCACATGGATGGTATCAGTCCTGTAGCTTTGGGTGTTGATATTGAATGCACAGGAACCTGTTATGCAGAGCAAAACCTCTGCTCTAAATATGTTTTAGACAGCTTTCTCCAAACATGGTTAAATTTCACAATGCATAGAATGTCATTAAATTACATGAACTCGTGTTCTTTCCCTATTCATAGTATCTATGTTGGTTGCATTATGGCTTGATTAATATTTTAAACTTAGAACAACAAAATAATCCCCAGAATTGTTTTTTATCCGTTCTGCTCTTATTGCAACTGTTGCTGCCGTTCTAGTAATTTTTAATGTTTGTGTATTTGTTCATGTGGGGTTGGCATACATGCTTGTCACGTATGGAAATCTTAAACATTGACCTGAATTTGAAGTTTTTTTCATCAAAAGCTAGCCTGACTAATACAAGACAATATAGTTGTTCTAAGTGCCATTACCCAATCCAAATGTGAGGTGCTAGCAGCAGATGTATGCTGGTATGTACTATTTTTGCCAAGTCTCTGCGTGTGTTCTTTGTTTGAAGCATTGAACCAAGAAAATTGAGAAAGAAAGCCTTGAAAAGATTCAAGCTTTCAACGGCCTGGCATTCCTTTGCTTTCTGATACCACGCAACAGCTCCTCTGCCTCTCTGGATGAAGGGCATTGCAATTCCTCCTGGCTTCTTTAACCCAAGCCAAAGTGTAAATTATTCATGAGAGTGTCCTTTACCTATACCAATGTTACCATGTTTTACGGAATCCTTGCATAGGAGATGGTAAAATAGCAAAAGTGCCTGGGAATGTTCATGTGGAAAGAAAAACTGTTAATATTCTTGTCTGGAAAGTTAGCAGATTCTCGTTTGTAATCATATCTAGTTCATTATTTTTTCCTTTACAAAAATGATTCTATCGAATACAATTATGATATTCTTATCTGGAAAGTTGCTGAATTTTGTTATATGGCTTTAGTTGAAATGAAGTCAACTGTCATTTGAATGCACGGTCAGCCTTTTGTTCTTACCCGTTACACATCAGCATATATAGTTGTCAAAGGTGTGCTCAAGGCACGCTTAGGCTCAAGGGTCAGCTGAGGGGACCTCGCTCTTTGAGGTGTGCCCCTAGGGTGCTAAGGCACACCTCACCTTGAGAGAGAACAATAAGTTCAGAAAGTTTGCATTTATACTGTTGCTTATTTGGGAAAACAATAAAACACCCCATTATTTAGCTAAATACTGTTGCTTATATTTTATTTATGATTTTACAACTTTGCATTTAACTCTTTATAGGTATATATTGAAGATACTCTGGTGTATAGGTATTTTTATACAGATTTCTTAAATGTGCACGTTACGTCTAAAAAGTCTCACACCTTTCCCTCGCACCTCGCACCTAGGCTCCAAGCACTCTGGTGCCTCAGTGCATCTTGAGCCTTTGAAAATGATCCACGTCAGAGTTTGTCCTTTTTGTTTTTTGTTTATATTCTTACCCAAATTTTGTCCTTTGCCAAATGTTCGTCTCCATTTTTAAGCCATGTATTTACTATAATTTGGAGAAGTTCCATTCAATGTAGTTCCAGAAACAAAATTGTTGCAATATTTTTGCAAATTTCACAAAAATATTATCTGGTCACTCTACTTGTAATCTTTAGATCTGTGTCTCAGTTCTTGTGTATTGACTAAGATCCCCTTTTCCCTAGCATTCTAGGAAATTTGATTTTGTAAAGTTTTCTTTTGTTTTCCTTTTTAGGCCTTGATACTGCAGGAATTTCAATTAGAGAGGAGTGATGGCTGCAGGACTGCCGTCACAGCACATGTTGGAACCCTCCACAGTTGCTGGTATCCTTCACTGGTGAATACAGCTAATATTTCCATTTGGTAATTGAAGAAATCATAACCTTTGAAAATCTTGCAATTTTTGTGTATGAGTGTGTTAGATTGGGAGCACTGGCAGTCCTCGATTCAAGTCCAAACACCCACTCAAAACACCCTTACACACTGGTTTAATTCAATATAGAAATATAACAAGAATAGAATTGAAAAGATTACAGAGAGATCATGCAAACCACACAAAAAACACCCAGCTTTTATCTTGCTTCAGACTGCATAAAATGGTCCTACATCTAGCCTCCGATCAGAGAGAGTAATCCATTAAGATCTTGATGAAAATCAGTACAAGACTTCTCACATGCACAATCCTTTCTCTCACTGATACACAAGAACTCTCACTATGAGATTACAAGACTATCTTCTCTAGCTTTCTCTCACAACAATACAACTCTCGCGCACAACAATGAGAATAATCAATCACACATTCCCGACAATTTACCCCACACCTCTTATTTATAGACTTAAGAGCGTGAATTACAAAGAGAGATATAATCGAGACATTTCTCTAACTACTCATCACTTAATATAACATACAATTAGACTAAATTACCTAACTTACCTAACTGTCACAGTCACACATATAATCTCAAATAGACATGTTCGAGTCTTTAATCTTCCAACCACTCAATACAAAACTGAATAACAATTCTCCACCATTTTGATTGAGTTGCTGCTTGAAACCTGTTCTCATAAAGTTGCTTATTATCTGGACCCGCATAAAATTGATCAATTATACAAAATAACCTACAAGAATCTTAAACAATGGTGTAACGTAGACATGGGAATTGCCTTTGTAAATATTAGTTGCATTTTCCTCACTAGCCACTTTAATTAGATTTACTTCCTTCCAAGTATATCTCTAATAAAATAGTATCTCACATCAATATGCTTTGTTCTCTCATGGTGAGCTTGATTTTTACCTAAGTGTATAGCACTTTGGCTATGATACTTAGGATAGCCTTAACATCTTTCCCTAGGAGTTCACCTACTATACCTTTCAACCATAAGACTTTTTTTATAACTTCTGTGATAGCTATATACTCGGTCTCTGTGGTAGAAAGAGTCACTACAAATTGTAAATTTGTTTTTCAGCTAATGGTCGAATTATATAGCTTAAACACATATCTTGTAGAAGACCTTCTTTTATCTATATCTGCTGCATAATCAGCATTAGTGAACTTTAGAATGTTTGGCTCTTCATCTAAACTAGCTCCACCATAAACTAATGCCATATTGATTGTTCCTTTTAGGTATCTAAATATCCACTACCCAATGGTCTTTTCCCGGATTAGCCATGAACCTACTTGTAACACTTATAGCATGGGTTAAATCTGACCTTGTACACTCCATACAATATATAAGACTACCTACAACACTCAAATAGGGAATCTTATCCATCTCTCATATGCTCTCTTCATCACTAGGTGATTGCAAGTGTGACAATTTGAAATGCTATGCAAAAGGAACATTCACTTCCTTTACTGAAGCATGTGAAATTTCCTAATCAGCTTCTCAAGATAGGACTTCTGAGATAGCTGGATCTTCCTTTGCTGTCTATTCCTAGAAATTTCAATCCCTAAAATCTTCCTAGCCTCTCTTAACTCCATTTCAAAGGCTGATTTTAACTTCATTTTTAAACTTTGAACTTCCACATCTGATTGACTTGTAATCAGCATGTCATTTACATAGAGAAAGAGATATATGGAGATCTTAGTTGACATATGTCTAAGATAAACATAGCAAATTGTAATCCCTCATCTTGAATCCCTGGCTAATCATGAATGTGTTGAATTTCTTATGTCATTGCCTAGGGGACTGCTTAAGTCCATATTAGGATCTTTTTAATAGACAAACTTGCTTCTTCTTTCCTCTAACCTCAAATCCTCTAAGCTGTTCCATTAGAATATATATCCTCTTCTAATTCGCCATGCAGGAATACAATGGTCACATCCATCTGCTCTAGGCTTAGGTCTAAGTGGGCAGACATGGCAAGTAATATCCTAATCGAAGTGTCTCACAATTGGTGAGAACGCTTCATTAAAATCCACCCCTTCTACTTGGGTGAAGCCCCATGCTACTAACCTAGCCTTATACCTAGGTTTTGACTCAATTCCTGCCCATTCCTTGATTTTAAACAACCATTTACAACCTACCACCCTCTTCCTCAAGGGTCTATCAACCAAGGTCCAAGTCTTATTTTTCCTAAGTGATTCCATCTCGGATTCCATGGTTGCAAGCCATTTCTTTGAATCCTTAGATCTTACAGCCTCTTCATAAGTGAGAGGCTCTTCCCCAGCTACTTCTAATGCACTATACAATGTGCATGCCACTAAATCAGAGAACCCATACCTCAATGGGGGTCTTACTACTTTTTTTTGCCTATCCTTAGCTACATCGTACCTACCTAGACTAGGGTTACTATCTGAACTTGATGAACCAGCACTATCAGTGTGCTGGTCTCCATCATAACTTGAGGTATCATCATCATCTGGTTGTTGGAAGCTATCTAAGCTAGAGGATCTTGCACCAACACTATGCTGGTCTGCTGCTAAGTCCATAGGACTGTTATAAGCAGCATCGTGGGTATCATGATAGCTACTGGTAGCATCATGGGTATCATGACAGCCACTGGCAGCATCATGATCTTGTTGTTTCTGATTAATTTCAACAGTTGATTTTGCCTTTTCTTTCCCATCCTCTTATCTTATATCCTTTTCCAAGAAAGAATTCTCATTGAATGGTACATCCTTAACTCACTATAGTTCTTGGCATACCTTCTTCCAAACTCCATTGCTTGTATCCCTTAACCATTGATGGATAACCAATAAATAGGCATCATTTGGCCCTAGGCTCTAATTTGCCTAGCTTTACACGGGCATAGCCTATACAACCAAACACATTTATATGGTCAAGGCTTGGCTTATGGCCTTTCCACATTTCATAGGGTGTTTTAAACCCTATAGCTGCTAATGGAGACCTATTTATTACATATGCAATTGTATTTACAGCTTTTTCCCAAAAGGACTTAGGCAACCCAACATGTATCAACATGCATCTCACCCTTTCAAGTAGGGTTCTATTCATCCTCTCGGCTAAGCCATTATGTCTAGGGTTTCCAGGGGTTGAAAGGTGCTTAAGGATGCCACTTTCACTACACATTAGGGAGAAATCTTTATTACTAAACTCTAGATCATTATTTGTTCTAATGATCTTAATTTTCCTACCGATCAAATTCTCTATCATGATTTTCCATGTTCTAAAAGCCTCAAAAGTTTGGTATTTTGATTTCAAAACATAAACCCAAACCATTCTAGAGTAATCATCTATAATGGATAAGAAATATCTTGTCCCTCCATGAGTTAAGGACTGACTAGGTCCCCATAGATCTAAATGTATATAATCTAATGGGGCTTTCGATGAATGGGTAGCTTTTTTAGGAAATTTGACTTTTATAAACTTTCATAAGATAAAAGTTTCACACTTATCTAATGCTGTAAAATTTTCAGCACCTAAAATTCCTTGATTGGATAGTTCTTTAAGGCCTTGTTCACTAATATGGGCCATCCTAAAATGCCACAACCTAGATTGCTCATATGTCTTAGTTTCTCCTATGGCTGCATCACCACATAATGTGGAAGCCTACAGCACATATATGCCATTATGAAGGATAACCTTCATGCAAATTAGTGAACCTCTTGACACCTTTAGAACTCCACCATCCCCCCTATAGGAATAGCCATTCTTGTCTAATTTTCCAAGGGAAATTAGGTTCTTTTTTAATTCAGGAACATATCTTACAACTATTAGGGTTTTAATTATTCCATCATGCATCTTAAGTCTTATGTCTCCAATTCCCTTAATGCTACACTCATGATTATTTCCTAAGAGGACCCTACCACCACCAATATCTTTCAAATTTTGCAACCATTCTCTATTGGATGTCATACGGAAAGAACAACTCGAGTCAAGCACCCAAATTTCCTTATCATCCATGCTAGATACCACTAGTGCATCAGCACTATCATAGTCAAACTCACAAATGGAGTTTGAAAATTCAGGACTAATTTTATCTTGAAATTCTTTCTTTCTTTTAGGGCAATGCTTCTTGATATGCCCTTTTTCATGGCAATGGAAGCATTTAATGACTTTTTTACCACTTCTAGATTTGGACTGAGACCTACCCCTATTCCTAGGGTCTCTTTTCTCTGATCTAAACCTCATTGCAAGGACATCTCCTGCAATTTTCTTACCCTCAACCTTCTGTTGTAACTCTTTTGAATTCAATGCCCCTATTACATCTTCTAGAGTCAACGTGTCCCTACTATGTTTGAGAATGTCTACAAAGGTTTCATAAGACTTAGAAAGTGAATGCAACAATACCAGGGCCTTATCTTCATCATTATACTTGACTTCTATGTTCTCTAGATCAAGACATAACTTATTGAAGTCATCTATGTGATCCTGTAATTTATGCCCTTCATGCATTTTAAATGTAAAGAATTTAGCCTTTAGATACAACCTACTTGACAGTGATTTAGTCAATATAAAGACTCTCCAATCTTAGCCATAACTCGACTGCGGTCTTCATCTTGGAGACTTCTTGCAACACTTTATCTCCTAGGCTAAGGATTAGGGTATTATAGGCTTTCTTTCCTATTTCGTTTTTCTTTTCTTCGGAGTCAGTCTTAGGCATCTTTGACTTTCCATTGAGGGCTTCTTCTAGACCAAGATTTCCCAATAGGGCTCTCATTTTCATTTTTCAAAGGCCAAAATCATTTTGACCATCAAACTTTTCAATTTCATACTGTGTGGCAGAGGCTGTTGAAGCCATTCCTGCGGGTATTTCTATTGATGTCTATAGGTTCTTGGAGATTCTTGATGAGTGACCTGATTGATACCAATTTGTTAGATTGAGAGCACTGGTAGTCCTCGATTCAAGTCCAAACACCCACTCAAAACACCCTTACACACACTAGTTTAATTCAATACAAAAATATAACAAGAATAGAATTGAAAAGATTAAAGAAAGATCATGCAAACCACACAAGAAACACTTAGCTTTTATCCTGCTTTAGACTGCATAAAACGGTTCTACATCCAGCCTTTAATCAGAGAGAGCAATCCATTAAGATCTTAATGAAAATCAGTATAAGACTTCTAACATGCACAATCCCTTCTCTCACTAATCCACAAGAACTCTCACTCTGAGATTACAAAACTGTCTTCTCTAGCTTTCTCTCACAATAGTATAACTCTCGCATATAACAATGAGAATAATCAATCACAAGTTACTGATAGTTTACCCCACGCCTCTTATTTATAAATTTAAAGGCGTGAGTTACAAAAGGAGATATAATCGGGACATTTTCCTAACTACCCCTCACTTAATATAACATACAATTAGACTAAATTACCTAACTTGCACTGCCTGTAACGACCCGTTAGTGGGTTCGGGTGATTTATATATTGGAACGAGATATTTATTTTAGTAGAGTAATGCTTCGGTGAATTCTATGTGGTATTTTTAGTTGATGTGCAATGGAAGGGGAAAAGTCAAACATTTGACTGAAATGGTAGTGGGACTCGCTATGGTTTAAGATATATGTGGAAATTTTGTAGGTTGTGGGTGATGTTTAATTAAAGCTTAAGATATCAATTAATCATAGAGGGGGTTTCATTTAAGTGCTAAGGGCATTTAAGTCATTTGGAGGAAATATATATATATATATATATTAAGCTAAAGGGGTTTCATTTTTGCAAGAAAGAAGGAACGAGAAGGCAAAGGAAGAGAAGGGAAGGAGGGTTTCGGGAGAGAGACAACAAGAAAGGTAAGGGTTCTCTCATTCTTCTTGTTGATTGTTAGGTTTCCAAAGGAGTTGGAGAGTAAGGTTACCTTCATCTTCTCATATTCCTTCTCTTTTTGCTAGTTTTCTTGTTGAGTGTGTAAAGTAAAAGGACTTGGAGGCTTGTTGGTTCAAGAAGGATCATCAAGAGAGGTTTCTAAGGCAAGTTCTAGTTCCCTTTCTCTCTCTTGTAAGCTTTAGCTTTGATGTTTGGGGATTTAAGCATGAGAATTCTATGCTTTCTTAAAGTATGGTTGTGTTGGAGGGTGATGTAGAAACCTTGTAAATCTCTCTTCTGGTTGGTTTAATCTTGTTGGTCTTCTTTGGTTCTCAAAGTAGGGTTAGTTTCACCCTACAATCCTAAAAGGAATGATGCTTTTGGGTTAAGGGATGACTTGTGTGTGTTTTCCCCCCATTTTTGTTACATTTGGGTATGTTCGGGGGTTTTTCTTTGCTGCCGATCGACAGTTTTTCCATAATCGATCGACAGTTGGGTGTAGAGGGTTCTGCCGGTTGACCGTTGCCCTAATCGATCGACAGTTTGGTTGTCAAAGTCACTGTCGGTCGACAGTTTCCTTTTCATCGGTCGACCGTTTTTCGCATTTACAGGTTGCGCATGCTCCGCTGTTTCGAGCATAACTTTTTGTAGAAATATCTTATTTGCGAACCGTTTGAAGCGTTGTAAACTAGACTCGATAGGCTTTGTTTTGATATAAGATTTGGGTTAATTGGAGAAGTATGGATCCTGTAGATTCCCTGTGAAGTACCAACTTAAAATTTGAGATTTCTGTTTCAATCCGTTGGCGCTCCAATTTTTGGGGCATAACTTCCTGTCGTGTTATCCAAATTGGAATCCATTTTTTGTCCCATAAACTAGACTTCTTAAGCTTTGTTTCGGTATATATCTTGGGTCTGTTGATTATGTTTTGAAGTCATGGAAATCCTGTCAATCTTGACCTAAAATATGGAGTTCTTCCATTTTGAGCTATCTTCCTCGATCTGATTTTTGGGAGATAAATAACTTACTTTGGTGTATGATTGGAGTATGATAAGATACATTTATAGAATAAATGAAAATGTTTCTAGATGTAATTCCTTGAGAGGTTAGAAGGGTTTTCTTGAGCATTATTGATGCATTTTGTATTCACTAGCCAAGTAGGATTGGGTTGTATAACATTACGAGTTGGGACGTAGCAGTTGTGGGTATGTACTGGTAATATGGGAATACTTGTTGGGAGTTGCTCATGAACGTGAGAGTGGGTATGAAGGTGAAGTATGCACCATGAGTCAAGTTATAGTTTCTGGAAGAGATATGGAGTGCGGTATGAGTCCATGCACATGCGACGACTATGGCGGGGGTGTACATATGGGTTGACCTCCCTTCTTTGCTAGAGCATCGTGACGGTGAGGGCACTGCATACTTGGGGTGTGGTATCGTTGGTGGGTGCCTGCTTATTGGGAATGAATTGGGTGCGGACTGAGAGTGCGTTGCTATGATGAGGCCACTACATACTTGGCGTGTGGTATCATAGATGTGTGCCGGTACCGCAGAGCTGAGGTGGTTGAGGGCACCACTATAATAAGGCCACTGCATACTTGGCGTGTGGTATCATAGGTGAGTGCTGGATAGCAGGGGACTGAGGAGTGGACTGAGGGCACTGCTATGATAAGGCCACTGCATACTTGGCATGCGGTATTATGGCGTGTGTTAGTGCCACTAAGTTGTGAGCAGGTTGAGGGCACTATTACGGTGAGACCATTGCACAGTTGGCGTGTGGTACCGTAGATGTGTGCTAGCACTGCAGAATGGATGTGATTTATGGGCCCATAATGGGGTGCATTATGGCATGAATACTATGTTACGGTGAGATAGTGAGTGTGCTGCTTAGAGCATTATGTGGGTTCTGGATACTATTATGTGGTGGCATGGTCGCTGGTTTGTACCTAAATTATGGTAGGAGCTGGTTTGGGTGGACTGCAATGATTTCTGTTATGTCTTTCTGTTAGTGCTCCTTGTTTCTATTCTGTCAGTAGTACGCTACATTATGATCCTACCATGTATTGCCTATGTTTGCCTACTGAGTCTTCATTACGCTATACTCATGTTGTATTTCGTTGTGTTATACTTGTTGAGCTTTGCGGTTCATTCTTTCTTTTTGCATCATTTCAAGTACAGGTAAAGCAAAAGATGAGCAGAATTCTAGCGGGGCATGATCTATTAGGTTAGATGTGTATAGAGCTCACTTGAACAAAAGGTCTTGGGGACATTGTTGAGTTGTGTCATATTAGTGGTTGTACATTTTATTATTTGGGCTTTTTGTACCTTCTTTAGGATAGCCTAATGGAATGTAAATGGATATTTTTGTTTTGTCCTGTATGAAAAAGAGCGGAATCATTACTATATGTTGTTATTGGTATGAGTAACCTTGGTTGAGTTACACTTTGGTCTTATCTTGTGTGGACTTTCCCTCGGAATTCCTTTTGCTAGTGGGACTTCCGGAGGCGGGTCCTCGCAGTTTGGTGATAGAGCCTTTCTATTTGATTTCGGGTTATTACTTGCTAGCAGGACTTTCGAAGGTGGGCCCTCGCAGTTTGGTGACAAAGCCTTTCTATTGGATTTCGAGTCATTACACTACCGCACATATAACCTCAAATAAATATGTCTGAGTCTCTCTAATCTTTCAAGGCACTCAATACAAAACTGAATAATAAAGTGGGAATTTTTATCATGCTTCCTAGTTATTTAGATATTGTTAACACCATTTATGATAAGAATGAAGTTAGTGGGTTATGGTTTGTGAATTTGTGATAAACATAGGTAGATAAAGTAAGAGCAATTTCACATTTACAATGACAATTCTTTTTGGTGCAGTATGGATGTCATTGTTCTTATTGACTTATATTGATTGTTGTATGAAATTTTATGAATTTTCTAGCCAACAAAAAATACCATACTAGCATTCTGCAAATACTGAAACATTTATATAATAAGGGAGGATGGTTTTTGAATTGTCTCAACACAAATGTGAGGGAGACATTTTTTGAATGGTTGAGATGAATTTTTAATAAGATCAATGGCTGAGATCAATGATTTTTGCCCCCAAAATGCATCCCATCCCATCCTCCCTCTCTGCCACTCCCTCTTTACTAAACCCATTCTCTGCCCACCTCCCATTCTCTCTCTCTCTCTCTCTCTCTCTCTCTCTCTATTCGATTTTCCTTGTGCCAGCCGACCGCGGCTTGTTGATGTTCATCGTAACCATCTCCGATCCCCTCTTCGTTCTTCTTCAAGCCGGCCACCACCACTATTGTCCCCCATCATCGCCTACTTCATCTTTCCTTCCGCCCATCTCCTTTCTCCATTGTGAACCAGTAGCCATCACAGACCTACTCACCCACGCCATCGTCAGCCCCCCTATCGGCCCACCTCGTCGTCGTCGCAGCCCCTCTCCGCGCCGTTCATTGCAACCCTCTCTACGGTGAGGTTTTGCAAACCATCGTGATGTGAGACAAGCTTAATGGTCGCCCCAGGGGTTTTGGCTTCGTGGTCTTTGCAGATCCTTCCATTCTCGATAGGGTTCTTCAGGACCAGCACGTCATAGATGGTCGAACGGTGAGATTTAATTTAACCTCGATTTCTCCTTTGGATGGGTTCCTTTTCAATTTTACTTTTTGGGTTTTCACTTTTTGAGTGCTGCTTTTACTATAGTTTGTGTTCTCTTCATCTTCGTTTATGGGTTTTTTGTCTCACTATGTGTGTGTATATATTGATTTGTCTCATTGCGTGTTTATGTATATATATCATTGTGTGTGTGTATACCTGAAGTTCACTGTGTGTGTATGTATATATCATTATGTGTGTGTATGTAATCACTAGCGTATCTGTGTAATCACTAGCGTATGTGTGTGAGTTATTATTTTAATCTTAGTAAATCAATATGTGTGTATAATATATCACTGTGTATGTATATAAATTTTACTCAATGTGTGTGTATTATTTTATTTTATTTTATTTTTCGCTCTATATGTGTATTACTCATTGTGTGTCTAATATATGATTCAATTTGATTCACCATTATGTATGGATTATTTTTGTTTATATTTCTATAGTCCCTATATTTAGATGACATAGTGTTGGTGGATGAAACAAAAGAGGGAGTGAACATTAAGCTTGAATTGTGGAGAAATAATTTAGAATCTAAGGGATTTAAATTAAGTAGAAGGAAAACAAAATATATGAAATGTAAATTTACTAAGAATGTAAGAGTAGAGGATGTTATAATAAAATTGGAAGATCAAATCTTACAAAGAAAAGACAATTTTCGATATTTGGGATCAGTGATTTAAAAAGATGTAGAAATTCACGAGAATGTCACACATATAAATAAGACAGGTTAGCTAAAATAGAGAAATGCATTAGGGGTGTTATGTGATAGTAAAATCCCATTAAAACTGAAAAAAAAATTATATAGGACAACTATAAGACCAGCCTTATTGTATGACTCATAATGTTGGGTAGTCAAATACCAGTATGAGTAAAAGACGAACATAGTGGAGATGAGAATGCTAAGATAGATGTGCGGCCATACAAAAAAAGATAAAATTAGAAATGAGGTTATTCATAATAAGATAGGAGTAGTGCCAATTGAGGAGAAGATGAGAGAGACTAGACTAAGATGGTTTGATCATGTGAGAATGAGACCAAGAGATGCTTCTGTGAGGAGAGTTGGTGAAATAGAACAATTAGTAAAAAAAAAAAAAGATAGAGGCAGATCCAAGAAGACTTTGGGAGAGACATTAAGATTTGATATGAAGTATGTGGGCCTAAATGAAGATATGACAAAAGACAGAAATACATGGAAGTCTAGAATTCATGTAGTCAACCCCACATAGTGGGATAAAGGCTGGATATGTTATTGTTTTGTAGTCCTTATATTTGAATTGATTCACGTATATTTCAGAGATTGGTTAAATTAATATATCTATATAATATGGCAGAACAATTTTTGAAAATGTCCAAAGTGTGTCAAAGATCCAATGGCTGAGATGAGTTCTCAATAAAATTCATGGTTAGGATGAATTTCACTTCCTGTTCAAACACAAATGAATTGTATGGCTGAAATTCATTGATGGACATGTGGGCAGCTAAAATGAAATGTATGGCTGAAATGAAAATTTTTAATTTATATGTGATTGATGGACATGTGGGAGGCTAAGATGAAATGTATGGCTGAAATGAAAAATTTTAATTTATATGTGATTGATGGATATGTGGGTGGCTCAATGCATCACTGCCTCTCTCTTTCTCTCTCTCCCACTACTTTAGTCACTGCCTCCCCCTCTTCCTACCCACCCGCCGTCTCACTGGCTATCTCTTTCTCTCTCTCCCACTACTTCAGTCACTGCCTCCCACTCTTCCTACCCACCCGCCGTCTCACTGGCTATCTCTTTCTCTCTCTCCCACTCCCTCACTCACTACCTCCCTCTTTCTTTTTCCTTCTCTCCCACTCCCTCAACTGTCCGCCGCCTCCAGCTCAAAGTATGTATCTCTCATTCACTGTTTATATCCGCGATCACTGTGTGTATGAAGTTCCATCGCTGCTCAAAGTATGTATCTCTCATTCACTCTGTGTGTAGCTCTCATTCACTTCTATGAGAATTACACAGTAAGTTGTATCTCTCATTCACTATGTATATCAATGGTCACTGTGTGTGTATGTATCTCTCATTCATATAGTTTACTGTGTATATATAGAACTTATCTATATACATAATGGTGAGGTGACAAAAATAAAACTTACTGTGTATATATATACATTGATTGATCATTGTGTATATACATTGTGTATATATAACTTATCTATATCCGCGATTGTGTATATATAGTTGTACAGCTTGCACACACACACACACACATAAATATAGCGACACAGTTTAGTTTACTATTTCATCATATATCAAATGTATATTGATTTGATAGAGAGAGAGAGACCAAGCTCCATTAATACCAACGTCGGGGCGTTTGATGTGATTGAATCCGAGGACTTTCTCATAGAAGTCGACAGAGCGCTTGGAAGATTTTCAACACCCACATGGGGTTTCTCGCCAAACTAACACCCATTAATTTTAGGCCACTCTGTAGTCCTCCAATAGTATTATTAGAAGACTTTTGTAGCCATCCTAAGGGGGGTAGCAAATCATGTATCTCCTAAAGGATTATTACATTAATTGTTCATCATTACCTTCTACTTTACAGAAAGAATTACCCAACCTCAAAATTTGTATACCCGTGCCACTGGAATGTAATAATTCTTTCCGGTCACTGTCTCCCACTCTCCCTATTCCAGTGGCTGGTGAGATTACATTCGACAACCTTAAAATTTTGACATTACTTTTATTAAATTATAGTGTGTGAGTGTGTGTTTGTGGAGAGTTATGATTTTCTATCACTATTTTAAAATAAATTAAAAGTGTTATGAAATTAGAAAAAAAAAATAACAAAAATTGAAGTGAAAACTAGCATTTTTTAATTTTATAAGTAACATTGAAATTAAAAAAATAATAATAAAAGTATATTATAATTTAGAGATCACGAGTTTAAATTTCATTAATATAATTAATATCTTTCGAATAAAATAAATAAAAAATAGTTTTTAAAAATCACTATGCACTAAAAAGTGTGACATTATTTGTTGATCATCAAATCTCCTTCAACTCCCTTTTATGCAAGCAAAGGAAGGGGACCATTATTTAGTTTGAATTTGATGAGTTTGAATCCAATATTATCTAAGGAAAGGAAAGGAAGAGGACCGTTATTTGGTTTGGTTTAAATTTGATGAGTATGAATCCAATTATTTGCTTATAAAATTGAATATATCTGGCTATAAATAATTGAGATGGTACGTAGTCAGGTGAATAATTTAATAAAAGTATAAAAGTAAAAATTTGATCTAAAATAAATATAAAAGTAAAAGTTTTTCTTTAAATAATTTTCCCATTTTAACAATTATGTGTATTTGATAGAGGGTAGGGATAGGGGTTTATCAAGTCATTTAAAAAAATATTTTAACAACAGTACATAAGAGCTAATTTTATAAAATGGGCACTGACTCTTGAGTTGCATATAAAAGAAAATCTTGCAAACATTCTATTCATTTGGGTCATTTGATGATTAAATAATAATAAATGTGTCATAATTAACATTAGTGGTTAGATTGAGGAAGACGTGATTAACATTCTATTTAATAATAATTAATATTTTAATGTGTCTATATAATTAACATTCTATTTAATAATAAATGTGTCATAATTAACATTAGCATATTTTATATTTTTGATCAATGGAGAAGACATGATTAATTAATCAATGAATTAAAGATTGATCTATAAAAGTGGTTAGATTCAAGAAGAGATAATTATATAAAAGAAAATTTATTTTTTTTTTTGCATAAATTTATATTTGGACTCTTGAAGTTATGATTATTCATACCAGGTTTTGATTTTGATTTTAATTTTTTTTATAAAATTATGCTTTAATTTTAATTTTATCATTTTAATGTGATTGTTAAAATACATCTATTCTAAACAATGGGTTGGCATTTTATCATTTTGTTTTATATTTTTTTTTTCTTCTCCTCTTGATTGTAACCTGTTAAGTATTTTCTATCCATAGCAGTTATTTACTTAAATCAAATATTGAATTTTATTATCTGATTTGGTAATAACTGATTTGGAAATAATATTTCATTGCCAATGAAATCCATGTTGACTCTTATTATTGCTAATTTTTTATTTTTTGGTGTCTAAAATTATATAACCAAACATTTTTAGGTTGAATTGTATAATATATGCTAGTATTTAATTTTAGAATACAGATTGATACTTTTTCTTTTTATTATAAGACGTTAACAAGTATACAATAATTTTTATTTTTATTTTTTGTTCAGTATTTACATTTTTTTTTACTTACTCTTATATTTTGATTTATAAATCTTATATGTTTGTTTATTATTTAAGTAGAGCGTTTAATACATATAAATTATAACTATTTTTTTTATTATTTACACAGTGTCTTCAGACACGGGCATACGCTAGTGTTTTATATTAGACTTAGAATTACTTTTAAGTAGGCACAATTATAGTAACCTAAACACAGAAAATAGGACAGTGTGAGTTGTACACGATACCCTATAATTTTTGCAGTTAGAAGGTGATTATTAGATCATTTGACATCCTCCTTTATGTGGTACAGATTATCCCCACCCATGCCTGTAAAGCCAAAATTACATTGTCAATGGAATTGAATCTTGAATTTTGGCCGCAACTCTGTTTCCATAGCCACTGGTAAGATCTGCATGAATCACTTCCAATAAAGTTTGTGTTTAGAATATGTTTGCCAACTTCTTCATTTGAGTTAATTGGTTGTACTTAATTCCACTCATTTATTGGTTGAATAACACAGTGTTGTTTCTATATTGAAACTGCAGATGTGATGTGATGAGGATTGGAGAGGAGATAATATTTTGGGAAACGATATTCTAGGAGTCAAAATACTAAAATAGGAATTAGTATTGTTTTATTATTCTATTTTTTTATTTATTTCCTAATTTCTTTTGATATCTCTTTGTTTCCTTCCCAATTAGATTGGATTAAAGAATTTTAGTTAGAGTAGAATTTTATCTATTAGTTGTCTATAAATAGTTATTTAAATTGTAATTCAACGCAACTTTTGGTTATTAACATTAATTAATGATATTGATTTGAGTAAATATCTTGCCCCTCCATGACTTAAGGACTGACTAGGTCCCCATAGATCTGAATGTATATAATCTAATAGGGCTTTCGATGAATGGGTAGCTTTCTTAGGAAATTTGACTTTTATAGACTTTCCTAAGAAACAAGTTTCACACTTATCTAATGCTGTAAATTTTCTAGCACTTAAAATTCCTTGATTGGATAGTTCTTTAAGGCCTTGTTCACTAATATGGGCCATCCTAAAATGCCACAACCTAGACTGCTCATATGTCTTAGTTTCTCTTATGGCTGCATCACCACATAATGTGGATGCCTGCAGCATATATATGCCATTATGAAGGACAACCTTCACGCAAATTAGTGAACCTCTTGACACCTTTAGAACTCTACCATCCCCCTTATAGGAATAGCCATTCTTGTCCAATTCTCCAAGGGAAATTAGGTTCTTTTTTAATTCAGGAACATACCTTACAACTGTTAGGGTTTTAATTATTCCATCATGTATCTTAAGTCTTATGTCTCTAATTCCCTTAATGTTACACTCATAATTATTTCCTGAGAGGACCCTACCACCACCAATATCTTTTTAATTTTGCAACCATTCTCTATTGGATGTCATACGGAAAGAACAACCCGAGTCAAGCACCCAAATTTCCTTATCATCCATGCTAGATACCACTAGTGCATCAGCACTATCATAATCAAACTCACAAATGGAGTTTGAAAATTCAGGACTGATTTTATCTTGAAAGTCCTTCTTTCTATTAAGGCAATGCTTCTTGATATGCCCTTCTTCATGGCAATGAAAGCATTTAATGACTTTTTACCATTTCTAGATTTGGACTGAGAGCTACCCCTATTCCTAGGGTCTCTTTTCTCTGATCTAAACCTCATTGCAAGGACATCTCCTGCAGTTTTCTTACCCTCAACCTTTTGTTGTAACTCTTTTGAATTCAATGCGCCTATGACATCTTCTAGAGTCAATGTGTCCCTACTATTTTTGAGAATGTCTACAAAGGTTTCATAGGACTTAGGAAGTGAATGCAATAATACCAGGGCCTTATCTTCATCATTATACTTGACTTCTATGTTCTCTAGATCAAGACATAACTTATTGAAGTCATTTATGTGATCCTATAATTTATGCCCTTCATTCATTTTAAATGTAAAGAATTTAGCCTTTAGATACAACCTACTTGACAGTGATTTAGTCAATATAAAGAGACTCCAATCTTAACCATAACTTGGCTGCGGTCTTCATCTTGGAGACTTCTTGCAACACTTTATCTCCTAGGCTAAGGATTAGGGTATTATAGGCTTTCTTTCCTATTTTGTTTTTCTTTTCTTCGGAGTCAATCTAAGGCATCTTTGACTTTCCATTGAGGGCTTCTTCTAGTCTAAGATTTCCCAATAGGGCTCTCATTTTCATTTTCCAAAGGCTAAAATCATTTTGTCCATCAAACTTTTCAATTTCATACTGTGTGGCAGAGGCTGTTGAAGCCATTCCTACTGGCATTTCTATTGATGTCTATAGGTTCTTAGAGATTCTTGATGAGTGACCGACTGATACCAATTTGTTAGATTGAGAGCATTGGCAGTCCTCGATTCAAGTCCAGACACCCACTCAAAACATCCTTACACACACTAGTTTAATTAAATACAGAAATATAATAAGAATAGAATTAAAAAGATTAAAGAAAGATCATGCAAACCACACAAGAAACACCCAACTTTTATCCTGCTTCAGACGACATAAAACGGTCCTACATCCAGCCTCCAATCAAAGAGAGCAATCCACCAAGATCTTAATGAAAATCAGTACAAGACTTCTAACATGTAGAATCCCTTCTCTCACTAATCCACGAGAACTCTCACTCTGAGATTACAAGACTGTCTTCTCTAGCTTTCTCTCACAACAATACAGCTCTCGCACACAATAATGAGAATAATCAATCACAAGTCCGCGATAGTTTACCCCATGCCTCTTATTTATAAACTTAAGGGTGTGAGTTACAAAGGGAGATATAACCGAGACATTTCCCTAACTACCCCTCACTTAATATAACATACAATTAGACTAAATTACCTAACTTGCACTGCCTGTAACGACTCTTTAGTGGGTCCAAGTGATTTATATATAGCAACAAGATATTTATTTTAGTAGAGTAATGTTTTGGTGAATTCTATGTGGTATTTTTAGTTGATGTGCAATGGAAGGGGAAAAGTCAAACATTTGACTGAAATGGTAGTGGGACTCGCTATGGTTTAAGATATATGTGGAAATTTTGTAGGTTGTGGGTGATGTTTAATTAAAGCTTAAGATATCAATTAATCATAGAGGGGGTTTCATTTAAGTGCTAAGGGCATTTAAGTCATTTGGAGGAAATATGTATATATATATATATTAAGCTAAAGGGGTTTCATTTTTGCAAGAAAGAAGGAACGAGAAGGAATGATGCTTTTGGGTTAAGGGATGACTTGTGTGTGCTTTTCCCCCATTTTTGTTACATTTGGGTATGTTCGGGGGTTTTTCTTTGCTGTCGATCGACCATTTTTCCATAATCGGTCGACAGTTAGGTGTAGAGGGTTCTGCCGGTTGACTGTTTCCCTAATTGATTGACAGTTTGGGTGTCAAAGTCACCGTCGGTCGACAGTTTCCTTCCCATTGGTCGACCATTTTTTGTGTTTACAGCCTGCGCATGCTCCGCTGTTTCGAGCACAACTTTTTGTAGAAATATTGGATTTGCGAACCATTTAAAGCGTTGTAAACTAGACTAGATAGGATTTGTTTTGATATAATATTTGGTTTAATTGGAGAAGTATGAATCCTGTAGGTTCCCTGTGAAATACTACCTTAAAATCTAGGATTTCTGTTTCAATTCGATGGTGCTCCAATTTTTGGGGCATAACTTCCCGTGGTGTTATCCAAATTGGAATCCGCTTTTTATCCCATAAATTAGAATTCTTAAGCTTTGTTTTGGTATATATATTTGGTCAGTTGATTATGTTTTGAAGTCATGGAAACCCTTTCAATCTTGGCCTAGAATATGGAGTTCTTCCATTTTGAGTTATCTTCCTTGATATGATTTTTGGGAGATAAATAACTTACTTTGGTGTATGATTGGAGTATGATAAGATACATTTATAGAATAAATGATAATGTTTCTAGATGTAATTCCTTGAGAGGTTAGAAGGGTTTTCTTGAGCATTATTGATGCATTTTGTATTCACTAGCCAAGTAGGATTGGGTCGTATAACGTTACGAGTTGGGACGTAGCAGTTGTGGGTATGTACTAGTAATGTGGAAATACTTATTGGGAGTTTCTCATGAACGTGAGAGTGGGTGTGAAGGTGAAGTATGCACCATGAGTCAAGTTGTAGTTTCAGGAAGAGATATGGAGTGCAATATGAGTCCATGCACATGCGACGACTATGGGAGGGGGTTTACATATGAGTTGACCTCCTTTCTTGGCTAGAGCACCGCGACGGTGAGGCCACTGCATACTTAACGTGTGGTATCGTTGGCGGGTGTCAGCTTATTGGGAGTGAGTTGGGAGCGGATCAAGAGTGAGCTGCTATGATGAGGCCACTGCATACTTGGCCTGTGGTATCATAGATGCGTGTTAGTACCGCAGAGCTGAGCTGGTGGTGGGTACCATTATGATGAGGCCACTGCATACTTGGCGTGTGGTATCATTGGTGGGTGTTGGATAGCAAGGGACTAAGAAGTGGATTGAGGGCACTGCTATGATAAGGCCACTGCATACTCAGAGTGTGGTATCATAGGTGTGTGCTATTGCCACCAAGTTGTGAGCTGGCTAAGGGCACCATTATGGTGAGACCATTGCACAGTTGGTGTGTGGTACCGTAAATGTATGCTAGCGCTGCAGAATGGATGGGATTTATGGGCCCAGAATGGGGTGCCTTGTGGTATGAATACTATGTTATGGTGAGATAGTGAGTGTGCTGCTTAGAGCATTATGTGGGTTCTAGATACTACTATGTGGTGGCAAGGTCACCGGTTTGTAGTTAGATTATGGTAGGAGCTGGTTTAGGTGGGCTACAATTATTTATGTTATGTTTTTCTTGTGGTTCTCTTTGTTTCTGTTCTGTCAGTAGTACGCTACATTATAATCCTACCATGTATTGCATGCGTTTGCCTACTGAGTCTTCATTATGCTATACTCATGTTGTATTTTGTTGTGTTATACTTGCTGAGCCTTGTGGCTTTGTCTTTCTTTTTGCATCATTCCAGGTACAAGTAAAGCAAAAGATGAGGAGAATTCTAGCGGGGCATGATCTATTAGGTCAGATGTGTACAGAGCTCACTCGAACAAAAGGTCTTGGGGGCATTGTTGAGTTGTGTCACACTAGTGGTTGTACATTTTATTATTTGGGCTTTTTGTACCTCATTTGGGATAGCCTAATGGAATGTAAATGGATATGTTTGTTTTGTTCTGTATGAAAAAAAAAAAAATAGAATCATTACTATATGTTGTTATTGGTATGAGTAACCTTAGTTGAGTTACACTCCGGTCCCATCTTGTGTGGACTTTCTCTCGGAATTCTTTTTCTAGCGGGACTTCCGGAGCCTAGTCCTCGCAGTTTGGTGACAGAGTCTTTTTATTGGATTTCAGGTCATTACTTGCTAGCGGGACTTCTGGAGGCAAGCCCTCGCAGTTTGGTGAAAAAGCCTTTTTATTGGATTTCGAGTCATTACACTGTTGAAGATATAACCTCAAATGAACATGTCCAAGTCTCTCTAATCTTTCAAGCCACTCAATACAAAACTGAGTAACAAAGTGAGAATTTTTATCATGCTTCCTAGTTATTTAGATATTGTTAACACCATTTATGATAAGAATGAAGTTAGTGGGTTATGGTTTGTGAATTTGTGATAAACATAGGTAGATAAAGTAAGAGCATTTTCACATTTACAATGACAATTCTTTTTGTGCATCATGGATGCTATTATTCTTATTTACTTCTATTGATTGTTGTATGAAATTTTATGAATTTTCTAGCCAACAAAAAATACCATACTGGCATTTTGGAAATACTGAAACATGTTTTATATTGGACTTAGAATTTCTTTTAACTAGGCACAATTATAGTAACCTAAACACAGAAAATAGGACAGTCTGAGTTGTACACGATACCCTATAATTTTTGCAGTTAGAAGGTGATTATTAGATCATTTGACCTCTTCCTTTATGTGGTAAAGATTATCCCCACCCACGCCTGTAAAGCCAAAATTACATTGTCAATGGAATTGAATCTTGAATTTTGGCTGCAACTCTGTTTCCATAGCCACTGGTAAGATCTGCATGAATCACTTCCAGTAAAGTTTGTGTTTAGAATATGTTTGCCAACTTCTTCATTTGAGTTAATTGGTTATAGTTAATTCCACTCATTTATTGGTTGAATAACACAGTGTTGTTCCTATATTGAAATTGCAGATGTGATGTGATGAGGATTGGAGAGGAGATAATATTTTGGGAAACGATATTCTAGGAGTCGAAATACTGAAATAGGAATTAGTATTGTTTTATTATTCTTTTTTTTAATTTATTTCCTAATTTCTTTTGATATCTCTTTGTTTCCTTCCCAATTAGATTGGATTAAAGAATTTTAGTTAGAGTAGATTTTTATCTATTAGTTGTCTATAAATAGTTATTTAAATTGTAATTGAAGGCAGCTTTTGGTTATTGATATTGATTTGAGTAAATAGGTTTAATCTTGTCCTTTGTTGCAGGTTCTGCATGATGATGTCTAATCCGAAATCGATGAGATTGGTTTGATAAAGCATGAATACATGATGGCTGATGCAAGCCCTGAAGAGAGCTGCAATACATGCATGCGTTAAACACAAGCAACTTTATGAATTAAATGCAGTTGAGATGTTGAAGAAACATGTACCATTGCCTCCTAAATAATGACTTCAAATTCACTGTAACAAAAATCATAATTGCCAGAACAACCCTCTCATGGTTGATTTTGTTATGTCTTCCTAATGTTATTTTGTTTACTTTTATACAATAGTTTAACAAGGCATCGTCTCCTTAGCAGAGAGAGGCGCTTCGAATTCTTCGTCTCTGTCATCCAATTCCTAGAATCATCTCTCTCAACTCTCCATGCATTTGTTGTCATATATATTGTTATTAATCTAGAATTTGGCTTAAACATTTGCATGAGAGTTGATCTTCAAATCTAGGCAACTCCAACCAATAATAATTTAGGTAAGGAGCTAAAAAGCAAGATAAGTAAAGAGTACTGGATAGACAGGTCGAAACCTTCAACTATTTTTAGTTGTTACTACTATCTTTTAGCTGTCTGTTATGTGAGCTTGTTGGCTTCTTGGTTGATATTGATTAATGTCTTAGAGACTTTTCCATATAGTCTATTCTTACAGCAACCTTTAAATAAATTTAATAAGTAATATCAATATATAATAATATTCAGTGCAAATGCACTCTTGAGGCAAGACTCATTGAAGGAAAAGTAGTTTTTGTTAGAGTTGTGTCCTGAAAGTTAATCATGGGATGATTCTATGTATTAATTATTAATTTTAATTAATGAATTATTATTTATTTATTTTATCATGCATTGATTAGATCTTGTTCATACATGGTAAAATTCATAAAATAAATATAAAAAAAATTAATTCTTTAGAGACTAATTTTTTGAATAATTTATTTCTAAAAATGTTCTTAGTTGTAGAATTATTAATTGGGCATTAATAATTTATATCAACTAGTACATGCCATGTTTTCTCATTTAGAGAATGGTGAGTCTCTATCTATTAGTGTGGTTGGTGACATTAAATACATATGTGAGTGCTTGATAGAGAATAAGTTTATTAAAAGTGACCCAAATTTAGAACACTCAAATGGATGCATGCTTGTATGTCTATAGGGTGTACTTAGTTATAGTTGTACATGTGATCTTTAAACCTGAGATCATCACGGTTATTTTGTGTATAGATTGTCATACTTTGACAATTTATATGTACTTATACTCTAAACAAAGATATAAGTACGCAAAGTTGGTTTGGTATGTCTTGAAATAGGCATATGAATGTTCAACATGGAATCTATCACCATTGTAAGTGATGCGGTCACCAATCAAGTGTCGTCCCAAGGTCGACCCAACCATACTGAAATAGTATCACCAGAATAGTAGCGTCAGAATAATATTTTAATACTTCATATGTTTTAAGATTCTACTTGATTTAGGATTCTAATTCATGTTTGATTAGGGTTTTATTTCTATTAGGATTCTAGTTGAATTTTATTTACAAATATTAGATGAATTTGGATTAGCCAAATATTATAAATATGTCTAAGATCTAGAGTTTGTAATCAATTTTTTCTCAATAAAATTTCAGCAACCTATTTGAGTTTTCTTAGCAAAACAGTCTTGTTTTTGCGTCTTCTTGAAAGCCAAGCTTCGGCCATTAAAGTTTGTTCTTTCAAGGGTTTATTTTGGTGTGTTTTTTTTACACATGTGCTACACGCTTCATCAAGTGGTATCAGAGCGGTTCATTAACCAATCAGATGGCCAATCTTGAAGGTAAAGGTAGCAACTAGCCTTGTGATGGTGATCGGGGGCTGTCTGCGGTTTGGAGAGCAATCGAAAAATAATGGAAAATAACTCGTATAATGGAGTAGCAATTGGAGCGAATCTGCAATCAATTGGGCGTTTTACGAGTTAAGTATAATCGGAACTGGACTAATGGCGTGAATCAAGCCAACTCCGTTAAACCGGGAAGATCAACCATTAATCTTGTCCTCATTAATCATAGAAGACCAATGATGGATGGTAGCAACGATGAGGATGATCTTGGTCGTATGATAGCCAACCCTAACGGTAAAGAGGTTAGGAGGAATGCGCAGCAACACAACCATTGGGAAAATGATGAGTATAAACTAAATAATGGCTTTTCGATGAGTTTGGAGCTTGATTTTGAAGATTATGTTGTCCCAACAACCTCAACATTTGCAAACTCAGGTCTGATTTATGTGCTAACATGACAGAAAGTCTAAGGTTATTGACTCAAACTGGGGTATTTTCTAGTCCTGAGGGCTCAGGCATTGCTTCGCAACCCAATAATGGTGGTGTTTTTTTTTTATCGGCTTGCGACTATAAAGGAGATGGAGGTTATGATAGCAAATCCTTCTACAGTTTATTCAAGCTCTGGCATGGTTGATTCGCAAGCAATAGGAACATATTCATTTTCGCAATTGCAAAAGCAAGATGGTCACATGGGTCTCTTTGTGGATATGGGTGTTGGATCTCTCAGGCTAGTCAACTCGGGTAGTGCAACTGCTTTTGGTATTAATCTAAAATTAGAGTCTGAAACTAAGAATGTTGTAACAGCTGGTACTATAGTTGATCAAGTGCTTAGACCAAAGGAGGATTCAAACATTAATATTTTAAGTGATGGAGAGACTATTGGAAGTCATGGAATAAACCTCTATTCAAAACAATTGCACAAGAATGCTTCTCCAGGTAAGAAAAATCTACGAATGAATTCGAAAGCTGTCGAGGAGTCAAAATCAAGAGAGCTGATGAGAGGAGAAGGACCTGTGATAAGATCTACTAAATTAGAGAAGTGCTCAAGATGGAATGTTCACCGTCCTCAATCTAACAGTAATAATACAGTGGAGGCAGAGGGCAACAAACATGGTGATGGTTGGACCTATGCCAATGAAGATAAGGCTAAGAGGTGGAGGAATGTATTTGCTCATGTTCTCTTAGCAGAAAAGTTCAAGTGATTCAAGAAGATTCCAAGCAAAAGTTGCACAAATAAGAAGTACAAGGTGACAGCTGACAAGCATAGGAAGCATAAGATATTTGAGATTGGAGATGAAGTCATGATATTCTTGAAGAAGGAACGAATTCCAACAGTACAACAGAACAAACTCAAGCCAAAGAAGTATGATCCTTACAAGATTACAAAGAAAATAAATGATAATGCTTATGTTGTGGATTTGCCTAATCATATGGGTATTTCCAAACATTTAATGTGGCTAATCTCTCATTGTACTTACCAGATGTGGATTTGTCCTACCCGGATCAAAATTCGAGGTTGAATTTTTTCTCAAGTGGAGGTGAATGATGTGGTCACCAATCAAGATTCGGCCCAAGGCCGACCCAACCATACCGGAACAGTATCACCAGAATAGTAGCATCAGAATAGTATTTTAATACTTCATATGTTTTAAGATTCTACTTGATTTAGGATTCTACTTCATGTTTGATTAGGGTTTTATTTCTATTAGAATTCTAGTTAGATTTTGTTTACAAATATTGATGGATTTGGATTAGCCAAATACTATAAATATGCCTAGGATCTAGAGTTTGTAATTAAATTTTCTCAATCAAATTTCAGCAACTTATTTGGGGTTTTTTTAGGAAAACAGTTTTGTTTTTGCGTCTTCTTGAAAGTCAAGATTCGGCCATTAAAGTTTGTTCTTTCAAGGGTTTATTTTGGTGTATTTTTTTCACACACGCACTACACGCTGCGTCAGTAAGGGCCCATTCCTAGATATTCCCGTTAGCATAAGATATTCAAAAGGAGATCACAAAGATGATACAGAACAATATAACTCAACATTAGATTTTTATCTTTAGATATTTTCAGTGGAAGCCAAAATAAAAGTTTACATCATCATCAGTTTACATCATATTAGCACCATGGCTTATCCAAAATGTACACAACGGCATTAATGTAATTAACAAAATAAAATCTCGTCACAATATGCCCTCATCAAAACTACTAACATAGACTTTCTAGTTTGGGATGTCTTTGTACACCTCTAGACTCAAGCTCTATCTCCACTAGACTCACTCTCAACAATTGTTTTACCTTTACCTAGAATGACATAAGAGTAAACAAAGTGAGCCACGAGACTTAATAAGTATATATATAAAGTATGGAGAGATAAGATCAAAGGCATGGATAACCAAGATAGAGTAAATAATGGCTCCATGAAAATGTATAAATATGACACAACTCATAAGTTTTCATTCATAACCATTTCCATGTCGTGATCATCATACATGCCATATGTTCATTTCCCTCCTCATGCACATGCATTAATAGTAATGAATTCCACATGCTCCACATGGCTCCCAAGGCCACCACATCCATGCATGTATACATACATCATGAAAATAAATCAACAAGCAATTATAATTTTTGAGCCTCGCCTACCGGGCTTATGGCCATCTCAACCCGCATCAGATGCTCATAGGATATCATTTTTCTCACCAACGAACATAGTCGCCGCGCAAAATAATAAGTGCGCAAAGATAATAATCATATTATGCATTACACATGAAACCATGTACGTATCATGAAAATTTCCTAACATGATTATCATGCATACCTGCTTGACTCAAATGCATATTATCTCATGATCGAATTCCATATTTAAGCAAGGTTTACCAAGCTGTTACAGGTGAAAAACATAACCAATTAATTCCAGGAATATGCCAAGACAAATCTTATAAGGTCTAGATTATGGCACAAAAAATGGGTCTCACTTTGGATAACACCATAAGAAGTTATGTTCCAAAAACTGGAGCATTGTCGGATTAAAACAAAAATCTCATATTTCTAATAGGTATTTCATAGGGCATTTACAAGCTCAATACTTGTCCAAATAATCTAATTTCTATACCAAAATGAAATTTATTGAGTCTAGTTTACAATGCAAAAGGCAGATCTCAAATCGGATATAACCACATAAAGTTATACCCAAAAGAGTACAACATGCGCAGACTAAAACGAAAAGTTGACTTTTGAAATTGGAAAGTTGACTTCTGGAAAGTCGACTCTTGGAGTTGGGAAGTCAACTTTTGGAAGAGAAAGTCGACTTCTACATCAACTTAGTCGACCTCGCCGAAAGCTTGACATGTAGAGTTGACTCTCACTCATAAAAATTGACTCTTGAAACCCAGAAATGAAAATGGACGAACAAAATGCAATGCAAAGTAACAATATTTGCATCGTTCTAATCTAACCAATAAAAATGCTATTTCTTGAAGGATTTTTGGAGCAAATCAAGCCCCAAATGAACACCTCAACAAGACTCATTAATATTCAAGAAATTTTACAAAATGTTTATAACCAAAAAGAAAGACCCATTTTATCAAAAGAAGTAATATTATAGCAATGGAGGAAGCAAGGTGTGCTCAAAATGAAGAGAAATAATCAAAAGAACTTGCACATAAATGGAGAAGAAGAGAACTTGCCTTCAGTAGAGCCAAATAAGTTGCAACTTGGAACCAAAGAGAAGCAGAAGCACCCCTTTAAAATCTGCTACCCACAACTTGAGCTTCAATCCAAGAAGAAAATAAAGAAAGAAGAAAAACAAAGAAAAAGATGAGCCATCGAGAGAGCAACGGGAAAGAGAATAGAATGGAAGAAAGAAGAAGAAACACGGAGGTAAGGAGGAGGAAGGGGAGGAGTGGGCTGCCAACTACTCTGTTGGCATTTACCATATTGCCCCTCTACACAACACACACCCCACTTTAAAACATACCCATTTTGGATATTTTTCCCATTCCTTTTTCTTTTCCTTTTTATTAAATTTAAAACAATATTTGCACATGGGCTCAAGTCTATTCAAGAATCTAACCCATACTATTTATGCCCAGTGGATTTACTTTTCAAGTTACCCCAACCCATTTTATTTAATTTTCAACCTCCACTTTTATTGGGCTTTCAACACTTGGCCCAACCCATTTATTTCCATTTTAGAAACTTTAACCTTTCAACTCTAATTTACACACACATATACTTTAAATATTCAACCTACAATCTCATAAATTTACTTTAGAAATTACACCTAAATTAATTTCTGGTCACCTAGACTTTTAAACATAATATTCCTTTTCATTACTTTTGACTCATGGGCCACATAAATTATTTTCACCCTTTAATTTTTAAATAATGCCAAGATATACAATGCATCAAAATAAAATAAAATATTAATAATGACATAGACCCAATAACAGGTCGTTACAATCATTGTTCAATGGATAATATTCTATGTAATTTTCTAAGATGTTACTTTAGAAATCATAGTGATGTGAACATTAAAAAAAAATTAAATTCACAAGAACAGTTAACAATAGTTAGATCAAACGCTTGTGATTCAATCATAGGGTTTGACATTTATTGCTTGCCTTAATGGATAAAATCGAAGTGTAGATTGATAGAAGGTTGAATTGTGCTATAATTGATAATAGAAAGGTTTACTATTGAATATATACTAATCTAGATAGTCATAATATACTGTTGGGGGTTGTTGTGCCATAGAAAATAGGTTGAGAAAAAATGAGAATTTTTAAAGAAAAAATAAAAACGCTCGCGGTAGTGTGCCACAAGCCCAATTGCGGCAAGGGCTTTGCGACAGTGTGCCGCGAGCCCCCTTGTGGCGAAGGCAAAATCTTGCGACTAGACCTTGTGGCGAAGGTAAAATCTTGCAACGAGACCTTGTGGCAAAGGTAAAACTTTGCGGCGAGACCTTGTGGCAGAGGAAAAACCTTGCGGCGAAAGACCTTGTGGCAAAGACAAAACCTCGCGGCGAGACCTTGTGGCAAAGGCAAAATCTTGCGGCGAGACCTTCTAACGAAGGCAAAACCTCGCGGCGAGACCTTGTGGTGGAGGTAAAACCTTGCGACGAGACCTTGTGGCAAAAGAAAAACCTTGCGGGGAGATCTTATGGCGAAGGTAAAACTTTGCAGCGAGACCTTGTGGCATAGGAAAAACCTTGCAGCGAGATCTTAGGGCAGAGTGAAACCTTGCGGCGAGATCTTATGGCGGAGTGAAACCTTGCAGCGAGACCTTATGGCGAAGGCAAAACTTTGCGGCGAGATCTTGTGGCGGAGGTAAAACCTTGCGGCGAGACCTTGTGGCAAAGGCAAAACCTTGCGGCGAGACCTTGTGGCAAAGGCAAAACCTCGTGGCGAGACCTTATGGCGAAGCCAAAACCTTGCGGCGAGACCTTGTGGTGGAGGTAAAACCTTGCGGCTAGACCTTATGGCAAAGGCAAAACCTAACGACAAGTCTTGTGGCAAGACCTTGCATCAACGACTTGATTGTAGTCACACGCCTCGAACATGGTTCATTCAACAAACGACACGTGTCAGCACCAAGTACCCTTGAGAAAAATGCCCTATAAATACCCAGCTACAGGACATTAATAGGGACTTCCAACTTCGGTAAATCTTGTCACTTTGAATACACTTTTACTATTTTCTCGAATAGTCATTGGGATCCGAGACTGACTTTGGCATCGGAGGGTCTTCGTGGGAGAAGATTCCTACGAGCCCTCTAACCCATTTTTTGAGCATCAACAGGGTCAAATCCTTGCGGCGAAGGAAAAAGCTTGTGGCGAGACCTCATGGCAAAGGAAAAAACTTGCAGAGAGACCTAGCGGAGAAGGCGAAAAGCTTACGGAGAGACCTAGTGGCGAAGGCAAAAAGCTTACGGTGAGACTTAGCGGCGAAGGCAAAAAGCTTATGGCAAGAGTTAGTGACAAGAGCTTATGGCAAGAGCTTGTGGCAAGAGCTAGTGACAAGAGCTTATGGCAAGAGCTTGTGGCAAGAGTTAGTGGCAAGAGCTAGTGGCGAATCCTTGTGACGAGCATCCTAGCGACAAATTCCCTTGAAGCGACATCTTTTACGGCAACCTAATCTCACCCGGCAATAAGCTCGAGTAGACCCCACATCACAAATTTTAATTGTTGTATTTTTGCAACAATAAAGGTCACTCAAGATCTTGAAAATCTTAGAAAATTATTTCTCTAGAGAATGAATTAAAAGAATTTTAATTCAAATTAGAAAGAATTCCAATAAATATTACTAAAATAGTTTGTAATTTTCTTACTATCAGTTTAATTCTAACATAAGGGATCACACGCAAAAGGGGTGAAGGAGCAATTTAAAAGTAATAAAAGGAGTTATTGTAATTATAGAAATTATAATCATTATTAGATAATGATTAATTTTATTATAATTACAAAAATTACAGTAATTATCAGATAATCGTTAAATTATTTTAATTATAGAAATCATAAAAAGAAATAGTAATCATTATCAAGATTAAATCTCTTATAAATCAAAATCTCTTATACAATAAGGATGTAATCCTTTATAATTAAACTATTAGGATTGACAACACAAATACTCTAATTCTATTTTTCTATGCTTACAAGAGAGTGAGTGAGAGACTTTCAAATTGCTACCTGGGATGCCCTCTCTCGTGGGGCCCACGTCACTCGGCTCCACGATTTTGATAGGGAAGGTAATTAAATTTGAATTTGATCCATAATAACTGCGCAAAAAGTGAATTCGAACTTGAGACTTTTAAATTGCTACCTCACTCTACACTAATAAGCTTAAGGACCAAAAGTACATTTGAAGTCCATTTTCTAGAATGAGAGCCAATGGCTCTCATTTAAGGACCAAAATTTGACTTGTTTATTTCATTCACTTCATGTCGTGAAGTCCATTTTCTTTCTTTATCCTCCTTGCTATTACACAATGGCATAAAGCAACTAGTTCTTGTTAATTAGATAAAGTGAAGCAGCATTTCCCTGTTTGGAATAATAAGGGAAAGAAAATAAATGTCTGTTGTATGTCAAGGGATATGTCTGTTGGTTTAACATTCAAGAGAGATACTTTGGGTATAGAACTTAGGAAACCTAATTATTCATGTCTTATAAAGGGACACACCCTATTCATAAATATGTGTCCTTGTACTTAGAAGCAAAATGGTAATAACTTTTAAACAGAGGGAGGTGTCTTTTCACTCATTATAATTGGTTAAAAAGTATGTTAGTGGATTTAGATATTGATTGTTTGCTCTTATCTATTTCTCTCAAAATATTCGGAGTTTCTTTAAAGCAAAATCTTCAAAAATGGTTAACTACGAATTTTCGTGACTTTGATAACTATTGAGGGTGATTTTCCATTAATCCTAATAATTCTAATAGAGACAAATAATGTCTTAAAAAAAAGTTAAAATTACATTATACAAAACTTTTCATAATTTTGTCTGACATAAACTTCATCTAAATTATGTAATTCATTATCAACATTCTAGACTTTACTCTTTAATAGGTTTAGGCAATGTTCTTTTTGTTATTTTCAAGCCATTTTTAGTTTTTAGTTTTCTAAAATAATGAAAATGCTTTTAATTTATCATTTTAAAAAATGAATTTTTGAAAATAAGAAAAAAAATTGTAAAGGAAACCCAAAACAATTTCTAAGTTCAAAACATGGAAAACACAATTCATTTTCTATATTTTGGTTCTAAAAAAGAAAAGGGAAAAAAAGAAAAAAATTATTCTTAAATTTCAAAAATAAAATTATATATTTATTTAAAATTTTAAAAATAGAGTATATTTATATTATAATTAAAAATATAGGATAACATATAGTATATTATTAAGTATATTACACATATTATATACAATAATATTTAATATAAATTATCATTCAAATGTCAGCAATTTATTAATTAAATTTATTATTTTATTTTAATAATCAAATTTATTGAATAAAATATCATAAAATAATTTTTCTCAAAATTTTAAAATAAAAGAGTTTTTTAATTTTTTGTTTTAAGAAATTATTTTTAAAATGACAAAAAGAATATATTTTTAGTTTTTTGAAAACAGATTATCAAAATAAAAAACTAAAAATAAATTTAAAATTTAAAACTAAAAATTAAAAACGCAAAAAGAACGCAGCCTTATATTATTGTCAGGATTGAAGTTTAAATTTGATATGATGGATCCCATTTGCTCATGACTTTAGTTGTAGGAACATTTATGAATTATATTTCTCAAAATTCTAAAGTAAATGTGTTTTTTAATTTTTTGTTTTAAAAAATAATTTTTAAAATGATAAAAAGAATACATTTTTAATTTTTTTAAAATAGACTATCAAAACAGAAAACTAAAAATAAATTTAAAATTAAAAACGCAAAAAGAATGCAGTCTTATATTGATGTCAGAATTAAAGTTTAAATTTGATATGACTGATTGCATTTTCTCATGAGTTCAGTTGAACATTTATGAATTATATTTCCTTTATGAATAGAAGAAGATCGAGTATAGAAGGTGTTCATGAATAAATGGCGGAGCTGAAATGAGAAATGTTAAGGCTTGTTTGTTTGTAAAAGTAAGAGTCAAACCAGCCCTGAAAAAGCTATAGCTTAACATAGATGTCCTTTCTCTTTTTGTTGATCATCCAGTGAAAGAAAGAAATAGAGGCTGTTGAGGTGAAGATGTCTGTGACTCTGATTATATAATGACTTAAGTTAGCTGTTGCTTCAACTGAATTTTAGTGGCTTTTCTTCAATACAAAGGGATAATAGTAATCCCAGTTGGCTTATAAGGTCTTCCTTCATATTTGCTATTTGGTTGAGGCCGCTATTGTTTGTATTATTTGTCATTTCTTTTGTTTCCCCTTTTGAGTTTTGGTATTCCACCACGAGCTTAAATCTATCTATTTATTAGAATTTTATCTTATTATTTCTCCATTAGAGGATTGTGTTAGGAAAGATATTTGAAGTAATAAGGCATCTAAAAGTCAATTGACATTATGAATGGTATGATTTTCGTTCCATTTTCTCGGCAAGACAACTTTTATAGGTTAGTAGATTAACTTTTGTAATTTGGCCCAATAAATTTTCTTTTGCTAATCTATTTAATCTTTGTTGTTTTATATGGTCTAATCCTGCATGTCATATATTTACATCTTTATGAAAATTTCTAAAAAATATAAGGGGAAAGCTTGTATTATGTAGATTGCTACTAGAAACATAATCTACATCAAGCACAACTAAACTATTTTGCAAGTTTCTATATCCATAAACTTGATTATTTGTTAATGGGGATATCATTATTTTTTCTTCTAGGTAAAGAAGCTCCCAATTTTTTCTTTTTGCTAATTCTTGAATTATTTTATCTTATTATTATTATTATTTTTGGTCATTCCAAGTACTCTTTTGTTTTGTTACGTTTTTAGGATTAAAGGTGAAATAGAGGATTTTCACATCAAGATTTTGGACAACAAATTGTCAAGTAGATTAATTTTTTTTTTCTCCCTTCATAGAGATCTTAATGTGTAATATTAATTTTTATTAAAATTTAATGTTAATTTGATTTGTATTAGTATTAAATCAATGGGGAGAATGAGTTTATAGGAAATTGACCACCATTTGAGAATGGTGGAATAGTTAGCTTTATATATATATATATATATATTTTATATTGTTTGGCTAAGATTAAGAATGCTAATTTTTTTAGTCATTAGAGTCAACAAAAAAAATATTAATTACTTTAGAAATTAACTCTGTTTTACAACGTAATATTTTATTTCTATGTGTTTAGTTCGCTCATAAAAAATTAGATTATAGACAATATGAATGATTATTTGATTATTACAAATAAGGTGCATAGATCCTAAATCTTTAAATCTCAACTCCTTAAGAAGTTTTTTGAGCCAAATCGACTCATATGTGGCTAAAGTTATGGCCCAATTATTCTACTTTTGTGTTAGATCTAAGCGTAATATTTTATTTTTTATTATTATAAGACATCAAATTAAGGGTGTGCACGGTGCGGTTTAGGGGAGATTTAATACGCCAAATTGCATATACAATTTGGTGTTAAACCAAACCGCACGGTCTAGTTTGGTGAGCAAAAATCGCACCAAACCGTACTGCAAAATGCAGTGCAGTTTTCACGATTTGGTGCTTCCTCTGCTCTTTCATCTGGTGCTTCCTCTACTACTTCCTCTTTGCGGTTATGGAGGCCGTAACCGTAACATCACCTAACAAAATAATCAAATTACATGAGAATTGATTAAATGTAAGATCAAATCACCTAAAAATTGCCAACCCAAAAAATAGCCTGTACTAGCCAAAATCATTGCCACTAGCGACCACCGTTGGCTAGATATTGCCATGATCAGAGCCTAACATTAGAAACACCAAGCCAAGAGGGATAATATATTCAAAAATGGGGCAGATCTAACAGCTGAATTTTCGTAGATCTAGTTTTTAATTTTCAGTGAAAATAGAAATACACTGCCAATCTGAGCCGGCCACTGTGACTGGAGATTTTCTGGCCATTAGAGGCAACCCCTCGACACCCTTACCCCTATCGACTAACATACCCAAAAACCAGCAAAATCCAACGGCTGAATCTTTGTAGATCTAAATTTAAACTTTTAGCCAAACTCAAACCGCGTAATATATATATGTGTATATCATGTATATATGCTAAAATAAAGTTGATAAAACTAAAAGACTTAACTTCTTGTAGATCGAAGCTGCTTTCATGGTCAAAATCCCGTCAGATTTAAGATCGGATGGTTGGATTTTGCAAAATAGGTGATTTATAGTAGTGTTCTTTGAAGAGAGAGAAAGAAAGAGAGAGAGAGAGAGAGATAGTAACTGGAAAAATAAGAAGGGGAAAGAAGGGAGATGGGAGCAATAAGATTAGGCTTTATATACTTTTTTAATTTTTGTTATTAATACATTATTCAGTAGGTTCGATTTTTAACCAAACTAAGAAATCCCAAACCGCAAACTGCATGGTTTGGGGATTTCTCAAACCATGTCAAATTGCTCCCCCCAAAGAATCGTGCAGTGCGATACGGTGCAGTGTGTTTTGGTGTGGTCGATTTCCGTGATTTACTAATTTTTTTGCACACCCCTATATCAAATTACCTCCGACCAAGACATAATAGCTCAAGGAAAAACATTTATCTATGGGAGAACTAACCCAATTTGTATTTGTATATCTAACAACCTCTTATGTCATTTATCCTTTGCATTTACATTTGTAAGAAATAGAGCCGAAGTAGCAAGCCTCTATGCATATATCCTTAATTGACTAAAAGTGATTAGTAATTGAGTATATCATATTTTTAATCGAGTAATCAATTCTCTTACTCGAGTAATATATCGGCTGAAAAATATCAAGTTTCCATACTTTGACATGAATCGATTAAAGAGTTATGCTTAATCAAATAATTTTTTTTTTAGTTGAGTATCTCTATACCTTAGTCAAGTATATTATGTTGAATAAAGAATGACTCTAGGTATAATCGACTAATAGACATATCATACTTGAGTAATGTCATGTTCCAATCGAGTAGCAAGAGTGCTTAATCAAGTAATTTATATGAAGCAAAGTGTGAATTGATTATAATCTAATTAGTACTCAAATAATGTTATTATGTAATTGAGTGACTAAATGATTTAGTCGAGTAAGATTTATTGGATAAAGAGTGGAACTTTGCATTTGAATTATTAATCGACTACGTAAATTTTGTAGTCAAGTAATGCAATGACTTAATTAACTATTATTCAAGCATACTCGAGTATCTGCTAAAATTACTTAGTAATGTCAAAATATATTCAATTATTTATATGTTGAAATTTGAAAATATAGTCATTACAGTACATTTAATGCTTGTAGCTTTAACTTTTTCAGATAAAATCAATTTATTAAATACAATCCGGTTGTTATCTCTAACAAATAGAATGAAATTTGAATTAAATGCTCAATTACTAACCATTGGAATACATGGAAAAGGAATGTGTTATGCAATTTACAAGGTTTGTGCTATTATCCGATGGTTAAAAGCTATAATGTATTAAAGATGGCAAGCTATAAATAGCTAAGAGATGGACAAGAATGAAATAAGACACACCTGAATATTGTCCAATTCATTCTCGAATTCAAAAAAGCTTATATTGTATATATCCTTTTGGATCATATCGACCCAATCTCGACTTTTGACCCGTAGCTTGATCTCGACCCTCAGCCTTGGCCCAACCCTGGCCTTGCGCCAACCTGTAATAACATCATTACTGTCACATGCTGGATACTCTCGCGTGCCCTTAAGATCTCATTCTTATTAATGACATATCTCGTCCACATTAATGAGGGTCTCGTCAGCTCCATGCCACCATCAATGAGCTCCATCGACATTGAATATCCAATACCATCACCCTGCAACGCACGACCCATACATACAAGAGGACTTTATTCCTCCTTCTATATAAACCAACTCTATCGAAAGCCCAAGTATATTCTTCTCTAGCCTACCAACACTCTACCAATTTACTCTCTTACTTACTTTAGCGTTAAAGTACTTGTAAGTGCTAGCCGCCCCCCGATGGACCGATCGTCGGAGCCCATTCGTTGTTGTTGCAAGCCTGCCTCTGACCATCCTCTTTTTTGAGTCGGGAGGAACACCTTTGATTCACTGTAAAACCAAAGAATTTGTGTTTCATTTTTCAATCCTTTCAATCTTTTTAAATTGAGAGAAGCCTCTTTATTGTTATCCCTCATTGTAAGCTTTTTTAAGTGTTTCAAACCTTAGCTTCTTTTGAGTTGTTTGTGGTTTGTGTTTGATTCCAGGGAAAATACTTTTAAAGGTTTCAAGTGATCATTTAAAAAGTTGTGTAAACAAATGTTCTAGTTGATATTGTTAAAAGCTATATAGTAAGTTGGTTAAAAAATCTTTGGTGGAGAGTCAAGATGGTAGACATAAACGATGGGGTTGAACGACTATAAAAGCTCTTTTCTGTATTCTTTCAAATCTTTACTTTCTACATATATAATTTTTTGTAATTTTGAGTGAGCTTAATTCATCTTCCTCTCTTTTAAGTAAACAATTTCCCACACTAGTCAACACACAATTATGCAAATGTAATCCCTCATAAATCCCATTATGACCTATAAAATAAGTTGAGTTATTGGATTTAAGAAAATCTTGAGAATGGAATTCCTTTGAGGGGTAGTAGTTGTAATATTCAAAAAAATTATATATTTAAGAAAGTAATTAGAATTAATTAAAATTAGCTCAAAAAGTAGTTTAGCGATAATGTGGCAAATTTTTTAGCCTTGAAAAGAAGTCAGAAGAGCTAAACACAAATTCACGAAAAATTTAACTCAAATAAAATAGTTGAAAGTTGTAAAAATAGACCAATTTTACTAAGTTAAGAAGTTAACTTTGAATACAAAATTAGATGAAACTCAATCAAATTGGACTGTGTCTAATACTAGGCATCATAAACGAGGTTACAACGAACTCGTGGGGCTTAAGTTTGATGAAAATCAACAAGCAAATTAAAAGTTATTCAAGCCCAAAATTGATCGAAATACATAACAAATTAGTTGGATAAATTATTTCGAACTTGAATAAGATTTGAATGAATTCAAACAAACCCAAAGATGAGTGTTGAAATAGGCATAATTGAGAATATAATGACATGACCGAACCTCACAAACAACCCTTGAGTTGAAAATAATCAAATTCAAAAGATTGTAGAAAAATTATTTAATAAACGACAAACAACACAGATAGGCTATTTTGAGCCAAGAATTTAAGCAAACGACTACGAATCAGATCAAATCGTTGTGTGACACTTATCGATACTTTAACCTCTAAATCAATTGAGGATAAAGAACCACTATTGCATTAAGCTTTGATTGCCACTATTGCCAAAAAAAAAAAAAACTAGCAAGGTTAATCTATGCATAACTAAATGAAAGAGACCTATTCTACAAACCAAATGTGGCAAAAGACCCAATAAACTTTTGTACAACCCATTACGTTTAGGGAACTTATTATATCTTCTGTCGTTAATTTGTTGAAAAGAGGTATTACCTCTATCTTTGCTGTGAAAGGTTATTAGTCACTATATATAGTGGTCTTGCCTTATACCCATTTTCACTCTGAGTTACTGTAGGTTTTAACCAACCTATTTTCTCGGCCAAACACAGATCAAGCGCAGTAAACAAAAAATGAAAGATTCCAACCACAACTCACACACACAAACAAAGACACAGCGATATACGTGTTTAGATCAATAGATCCTACTCACGGCAGAGGCTCCGCCTCTAGTCAATCAACTAGATCTCAAGTTTTACAATCGGTTACAAGATATCAAACGGAAGTAAAACAATATTGCAGAAATACAACTGAAACAAAAACCAAAAACAAGAACAAGAGTAGATATGTTCTATACCGATCTTGCGATCAAGGCTAAGTATCTATTCTTTCAGTCAACCAATCTCTCACGCCTTAAGCATTTAAAACAACATAGAGATTAAGTAATAAAGCCACTTACCATACGATCTTACCATGGAAACAACCAACCAATCGATTGAAACAGAAATCAAAACAAAGGATTCATAGGATGTTTCGCTTCAAGAAATCGCCGACTTAGGGTTTCAGAGAGAAAGAAGAATGCAATCTGATGAGATTAGGGCAACTTACCGCCCTTATATAGCATCATCAGAATAGACGAAAATGGGCTAGGCCAGCAGCAAATGCAACACGAAAATGGATATGGGCTCGACCCATAAACAACAACCCACAATAATAACATGCATTACAATTAACAGCAATAAATGTGGATAACAATTATATTCAAAAAAATATAAAAATATATCTGAATATCATGTAACAACATGCAATTATTTTAAACATTTTGAATCACACAAAATTAACAAATTCCACCTTGATTCAAGAATGGATTAAGTAGTGGATTAATGACTTGAGACCCCTGTTAGTCTTCCACAGCTATGTTGGAAGAACATTGAGCAAATCTAAGGCCTGCTCAAACTTAGCTACTGGGACTGATTTAGTTAGGATATCCGCTAGATTTATTAGAGTAGAAATCTTCTCTACCTTAACCTGCCCTTTGGATATAATATCCCTAACAAAATGAAGACGCACATCTATGTGCTTGGTTCTCTCATGAAATGCACTATTCTTTGAGAGATGAATGGCACTTCGGGAATTACATAATACCTTAGGAATTTGGTCACCTAGACCTAATTCTCTAACTATTCCCTGCAACTAGATAACTTTTTTCATAGTTTCTATTAAGGCAACATATTCTGCCTCAGTGATTGATAAAGCCACTATATGTTGGAGATTTGATTTCCAACTTATCACATTTCCACCTAAAGTGCAAACATATCCTGATAAGGATCTTCTTTTATCCAAATCAGTTGCAAAATCAGAATCACAATAACCCTTAATGCTGCTGGAATTTTCAACATTTGATTTAAACACTAAACCCTTATCAATTGACCCCTTTAAAAATACCTAAAAACCCACTTAACAGCTGACCAATGCTCTTTAGACGGATTACACATGAATCTATTTACTAGGATGACTCCATAGGCTATGTCAGGCCTAGTACCTATCATGGCATACATGAGGCTTCCCACTGCATTAGAGTAAGGAACCTTCTTCATATACTCAGCTTCTTCCTTAGGTAAATTTCCTTTTACATCTTGAAGCTTAAAATGAGGGGGAATAGGGGTTGTAACAGGTTTACATTCCATATCAAAGAGATTTATCACTTTCTTTAAATAACCAGATTGGGACAAGGTCAAAGTACCTCTTTTCTTATCTCTAGTGATATCTATCCCTAAAATATGCCTGGTTGCTCCTAGGGTTTTCATTTCAAATTCTGATTTTAGGGCTTGAGTCAATCTATCTATTTCTCCCTTTGCTTTACATGCTATAAGCATATCATGTACATATATAAGGAGATATATGAACAGATTTCCTTTAAGCTGTTTAAAATAGACACAGTGGTCAAAGTTACACCTAGTGTAATTTTCTTTGAGTATAAACTCATCAAATCTCCTATACCATTGTCTAGGAGATTGCTTTAGACCATAAAGAGACCTTTGCAACAAGCAAACCTTATTCTCTTTACCTTTTTCTATGAAACCTACAGGGTGGTCCATGTATATCTTCTCTTTTAGGTTTCCATGGAGAAAAGCAGTCTTAACATCTAATTGCTCAAGCTCAAGGTCATGCAATGCTACTAAGGCTAAAACTAACATTATAGAAGTATGCTTTACTATAGGGGAGAACATTTCATGGTAGTCTATGCCTTTTCTTTGGGAAAAACCCTTGGCTATACTACCCTAGCCTTAAATCTGGCTGGATCTACACCTGGGATACTTGGCTTTCTTTTAAATATCCATTTACAGCCTATAATCTTTTGATCTTTAGGTTTGCTTACAAGAATCCAGCTTTTATTCTTTAGAAGAGATTTCATCTCTTCCTTCATTACCTTTAACCAATTAGTTCTATATTTACTGGAGCTAGCTTCTTGATAACTAAGAGGTTCTTCATGCTCTATTGAGTCTCCAATATTAAGAGCATAGACAATCACATCAGCATGGGCATGCCTAGAAGGAGGTTTAATCTTTCTCCTCACCCTATCCCTAGATATGACATAATTATCCAATTCTGGAATGATTTCAGTCGAATTTTCATTATCCTCATTCTTCATTTCAGTTTCAGCAAGATCTTGAGAGCTAAACACTTGTGGACTCTCTTGGCTAGACTCTTCTACCTTATCATCACTGCTATCCCTTTCCACCTCAAACTGAAATTTATCAGCTTGTTCTACTTTGGCATTTTTCACCTTATTTGGGGTACAGTATTTTGATTCTTTGAATACTACATCCCGGCTGATAACAGTTTTCTTTTCCTCAATCAGCCATAATTTGTATCCTTTTACCCCTTGAGGGTATCCTAAGAATACAACATTCTTGGCTCTAGGGTCTAACTTCCCTTCTTTCTTATGGACATAAGCAATACATCCAAAAGGTCTAAGATGGTTTAGAGATGAGATTTTCCCACTCCACAACTGCTCAGGAGTTATAAATTCTATGGTAGAGGAAGGAGATCTATTTATGAGGTAACAAGTAGTTGAAACTGCTTTAGCCCAAAATTTCTTAGGCAAGTTAAAGTCTTTCAAAAAACATCTAACCTTATTTAGAATAGTTCTATTCATGCGTTCAACAACTCCATTTAGCTGAGGTGTTTCACTACAAGTTCTATGCCTTGCAATGCCTACTTGTTTGCAGAAATTTGAGAATTCTTGATTACAGAATTCCAGGCCATTATCTGTTCTAAGGGTCTTTATTTTTTGTTTGATTGCAATTCTACATAGGTCTTTCACTCCTTAAATTTAGTAAATGCTTCACTCTTATTCTTAAGGAAATAGACCCAAACCTTCATAGAATAATCATCTATAAAGGAAAGGAAATATTGGGCACCGGAAAGGGAGCTAGGGACTTGGGGAGATCCCCAAAGATCGAAATGAACATACTCTAGGACATCTTTGGACTTATGAGTTGCAGAAACAAACTGCAACCTGTGAGACTTGCCCAACGCACATGTCTCATAAAAGTCTAAATTATTAATCCTCCTAGGATCTAAGATTCTTTGTTTACTTATTTCTAGTAAACCTTTCATTCATATGTGACCTAGTCTCCTATGCCACAAAACAGTGTCATCATTTTTAGAAGATGAGACTGCAGCACTACCAGAGATAGTCTCTACTTGAAGGACATACAATCTTTGCTTACGAATTCCCTTAAGAACTACCATGGATCCTTTAAACACTTTAAGGACACCATTTTTTGACTTATAAGACCCTCCATTCGAATCTAACATACCTAGGACAATAAGATTTCTTCTAAGGTTGGGCACAAATCTCACATTATCTAAAGTCCTATATGCTCCATCCCATATTTTAAACCTAACTGATCCTAAACCAATTACATTGTAGGATTGATTGTTACCCATTAGGACTTTCCCACCTTCTATATGCTGGAAGTTAAGCAACTAGTCTTTCCTAGGTGTCATGTGAAAAGTACAACCTGAATCTAAAATCCATTCATCACCTATGGTATGTTCTGTCATAATTAGGCCTTCTACACTATCATATCCATCAGATAAATTTGTTGCATTTTGATTACTAGAGCTCTCATTTTCTAGATCTTTCTTTCTTTTGTAACAATTCTTTCTTACATAGCCCTCTTTCTTACAATACCAGCATGTTCTTGTTTTAGAGGATCCCCTACTAGTTCCTCTGGACTTTGAGTTTGACCTCGTTTTACTTCTACCCCTTGAATTCCCTTTGCCTTTATTTTTAGATTTATGTTCCCAATTACCCTTTACATTTAAGCCTTCAGCATTATTTATTTTCTTATCTTTCTTATCATCTTCAAGATCTCTAGATCTTAAGGCAGACACTACATCCTCTAAGGATAAGGAGGTTCTACGATACTGCATTGTAGTCTTTAAATCCCTATATGACTCAGGCAAAGCATTTAAAAGAATTACAGCTTGGTTTTCTTCAGAAATACTCTCATCTATGTTTTCCATGCCTATTATAATGACATTAAAGTCATCTAGGTTTTCTTCTAGATATTTAGAGGTATTCATTTTAAAACCAAATAATTTTCCTTTTAAATAAATCTTATTGATTAAAGATTTAGTCATATACAGATATTCTAGCTTATTCCACACATTTAAGGCAGTATTTTCTTCGTTAACTTACCTAAGGACTTGTCAAAAAGATTTAAAATAATTAGACTATAGGCTAATCTATCTATTTTACGCATTTCAAGGGTAAGAGGGGGTTCTACTTTATCTTTCTCAGTTATAAAAGGTTTATCCAGTACTTCAGAGCACTAGTTTTAAACCAATAATGCAGTCATTTTCTTTTGGCACAGAGAGAGATCACCATTACCATCAAACTTATCTAATTCATACTTAGATGGGGCCATTTATATGAGTAATAAAACAGAATGGTAATTACATGTGATATTTGAGATTTACTGAAACAAATAAGATAGGATTAAAGTAGAAATAGGAACAAATAGATATGAAAAACAAATAACATATCAATCTTATTTAGATTTTGAATACGAGGTCAAAAGATTTAAAAAAAAAATTAATTTTTCAGAAATTAATTAAACCTAAAAATAGGTTTTTCAAATACAAACCAAAACACATGACAGAATATGTCACAGAATAAAGTAAACAACAGATTACTTATTCAAGATTAAGAATATACAAAATATTTAGGACATGAGCATATATCTAACGGACTAAAGTAAACAATTGTATACGCACAAGAAATTAAGGCAAAATAGTGTATGAGACCTGAAACCCTTAGTTCTTCGAAGATCTTATTAGATATGTGATTTACCTTTTGGATATGAGACAGCTTGACCGGGATCTTGGATCCCTGTGGCTTTGATACCATTTGTAGGTTTTAACCAATCTATTTTCTTGGCCAAACATAGATCAAGTGCAGTAAACAGAAAACGAAAGATTCCAACCACAATTCACACACACACACACACAAAGACACAGCGATATACGTGTTTAGATTAATAGATCTTACTCACGGCAGAGACTCCGCCTCTAGTCAATCCACTAGATCTTAAGTTTTACAATCGGTTATAAGATATCAAACGAAAGTAAAACAATATTGCAGAAATACAACTAAAATAGAAACCAAAAACAAGAACAAGAGTAGATCTCCAATTAACTAAAAACAAAATGAATTGAAAACAATAAAAAGAATATGTCCTTCGATTTCCAATTAACTAAACTTCCTTGTAGATGATAATTTCGAGTAATTTTAAATCTTAAAATATATTAAGATTTGATTATTTGAAGGCCGCACTGTCCATTCACATCCAGTTTTGCTTAAAATTTAGGGTTTTTGGGCCCTAAGCAACGTTTGGAGAATTTATCGCTTCGTCGCCTTGCCTCGCCGGCCACCGGTGCCAGAAGCCACTGGTAGAGCTCTTAGCCACCACTGCCCAACAGGCCCCTGTTTTATGCCATTGAAGACCAAATATTCGTTGCCCAAATCGGCTCTTGATTTTTTTCGTGGCAGATTGAGGGGTGTGTTTGGGTTCAGTTGATTTGGAAGGATGGGGATGAAGCTATTTGATGGCAGTGACGGTTCGGACGGAGAAGACGCACCAAAGATCGAAATCAACAAAGAGTTCGCTCGGCGTTACGAGCACAACAAAAAGCGAGAGGATCTGCAGAGGCTCGAAGAGCTGAAGAAGAAAGGCGTCGTCGAAGATTCGTCCGGTAGCGACTCCAACGGGTCCGACGACGACGAGTCGGCCGGAGACCAGCTCGTTAGTTCGACGAAAGATTTGGAGTTCTTTAGAGCGTTGATTAAGGTCAAGAACCAAGACCCCGAACTCAAAAACAAGGAGGCCAAGCTATTTGAGTCGGAGGATGAGGAAGAGGAAGGAAACGAAAATGTGGTAGAGGAAAGAAAAAGGGATAACACAAAGAAGCCAAAGTATTTGAAGGATGTGGCCTCGAGGCACTTGATTGAGGAGGGGCCGGAATTTGAAGATGAGGAAGAGGGTTTGGAGTTTGAAGATGAGGATGATGAGGGAAAGAAAGTAAAGAGCTATTCGGAGGAGCAGGAGGAGATGAGGAGGGAGTTCTTCGATGCGGTGGAGGAGTTACAGGCTGATGATGGGGGGGAATTGATTAAGGTGAAGGAGAGGAGTATTGGAGATGAGATGGAGGACGGTACTGGAGAGGTTGATAAGAAGTTGGATGAGTATTTTGGCCAAGATGATAATTTGGATGAGAATGAATTGTTTTTGAAGGATTATTTCAGGAACAGGATGTGGCTTGACAATGATAAGGGAGACAAGGGATTGGATGACGTGGTTTCGGGGTTTTTGGAAGATGAGGAGGAGATTGAGAAGCAAGAGGATTATGAGAGAGAGTTTAACTTTAGGTTTGAGGAGAATGCAGGGGATAGGGTGTTGGGCCATTCACGGTTTGTAGAGGGATCAGTGAGAAAGAAGACAAATGCACGGAAGGTGCAGAGGAAGAGCAAGGAGGAGAGGATGGCACAGGCGGAGTTTGAGAGAAAGGAGGAGCTGAAGCATTTGAAGAATTTGAAGAAGAAAGAGATGAAAGAGAAGCTTAAAAAGATTCGAGAGACTGCAGGTATTGGTGAAGACAGGGCTTGTTTGTTAAATGTGGATGATCTAGAGGAGGATTTTGATCCAGATGAGTATGATAGAAAGATGAAAGCAGCATTTAATGACGATTACTATGATGCGGATGATGCTGACCCCCACTTCCAGAGTGATAGCGATGAATATGATGGAAATTTAGAAAAACCAGATTTTGATAAAGAAGATGAGTTGCTTGGTCTTCCGAAAGGGTGGGATGATGTGCCTAACACTGCAGATGGGTTCTTGGCTGTTAGGGAGAAAAATTTGAAACGCAGGGCAGAAAATAAAGATATGCATGAACAGGTAGAAGAAGACAAAGAAGTGCCTGAAGAGGGTAAACGAAAGAAAAATAGGAAAATGTCTAATCTGGAGAAGGACGTTCTTGATAAGGAGTTGGAGGAATACTATAAATTGGACTACGAGGACACAATAGGAGACTTAAAGACAAGATTTAAGTACAAGGAAGTTGGGACTAAAAGATATGGGCTCACTGCTGAGGAGATTTTAATGATGGATGATAAGGAGTTAAATCAGTATGTTTCCCTGAAGAAGCTTGCTCCTTACAGGGAACAGGAATGGAAGGTGCCCAGGCATAAGAGATACGAACAAAAACAGAGGAATAAGTTGCTTCTTCAGGGAGAAGCATTGACTGACCAGAAAACTGGTAAGAAGAATGAGAAAGTTGATGATAAGAAATCAATTAGAAAGGCAAAGGAAAATGAAAAAATGCAAGCAGAGGAATCAAATGGTGGTGAGAGCAATCTATCCAGGCATAGCAGGAGAAGACATCGTCAAGCTGAACTTAAACTAACACAATCAAGGCTTATGGCATACGGGAAAATTCCTTCCAAATCTAAAAAGAAGAAGAAGCACTGAAATTTGCCCCTGGTTTTGGCAGACCTCCTATGCAAGGTACTCCCTTAAATGAACATGACTTGTGGGTTCTCTTGATCTGTTGCTATATGCCGTGGATTCTTTTTATTGTATTTCGCCTTGATCTACTGTTGTTGTCATGACAAAACAAAATAATGTTTATTTTATTTAAATGATGAAAATCCTAAAACATGTATGCATTTGTGCATACAAATCTTGTGTTTTTGTTAAGATCTCTTTTTCCTAGGAAGTATGATTTTGTAAAGTTTTCTTTTCCTGTCCTTTTTTCACCTCAACTTTGCAGGAATTTTGATTAGAGGACTGCTAGTTGCAGCTGGCTGTGGGTGTTGGAACCCATCAGGCTGCAGACCTTCTGTGTCAGCACATGTAGGGACCTTCCACAGTTGCCAGTATCCTACACTGGTGAATACAACTAGCATTTCTCTTTGGATAATTGAAGAAATCTTAACATTTGAAAATCTTGTAATACTTGTGTATGAATGGGAGCTTTTGGCTTGTCCTACACTGTTTATTTAGATATTTTTAACACCATTATGATAAGGGTGAAGTTTAGTGGGTAGTGGTCTGTGATTAACGCAGTTAAATAAGGTAAGAGCATTTTTCACGGTGAATTCTTTTTGGTGCAGAATGGATGCAATTGTTTTTGTTGACTTTTATTAATTGTGGTACTTTGTATGACGTTTTATGAATTTTACAGCCAACATAAAATGCCATTGTGACATTCTGCAAATAATGAAACATATTTTGTATTGGACTTAAAATTACTTTCAAGTAGGCACAGACAGCTGTAGTGACCCAAACTCAGAAAATTCGATAGTTTGAGTTGTGCATGGAAACCCACAATTCTTGCAGCTTTTATTACTTTGTAGAAATGAGATTAGATCATTAGACCTCCTTATGTGTTAAAGATTATCCCCAGGCCTTGGAAAGCCAAAATTACGTCGTCAGGGGAATTGAATCTTGGATGTTGCTCAAAATTCTGTTTCCACAGGTAAGATTTGCATGAATTGCTTACAGTAAAGTTTGTGCTTAGAACATGTTTCCCAGCGTCTTTATTTGAGTTATTTGGTTTTACTCAATTCCACCATTTATTGATATTGGTTGGTTAACATACTAATGGTCTATTGAAAATGTAGATGATGTCTAATCCGAAGTTGGTGAGAGTGGCTTCAGAAAGCACAAAAATCATGAGAACTGAAGACCTGAGGAATGCTGCTGAACAGTTTAAATACACATGCCCAGAAGAGATAGCTAAGATTGCCTAGGAAATGACTAATGCAAGTCTTGATGCACAAGTGAATTGGGAATTAAATGCTGCTGAGCTGCTAAAGAAACAGGTGCCATTACGTTATAACTAATGACTTCAAATCCATATTGTTTCTCTCTCAAATACTCTTTTAATGTTCCTTCAATGTGATAAAAAAAATTATAGCCAGAACAGCCCCCTTAGAGTAATGGATTTTGTCATGTCTTGGTGATGTTGTTCCAACGTAGTTTTGTTACTTTTGTACTGTCCTTAAGGAGGACTCTGATTATTCTTGATTCAAGTGAATTTCTCAAACATCTTATCTTTATGAACTTGCCATTGTTGTCCGCATCATCCTATTCTTTTCAATTGATTCTTATAAGATGTTTTATACTGTTGCAGTGTGAGAGGACTTGCTAACTTGTCTTACAGATGAGATCTCCAGTAGGAAGCATGCATAATTTTCATGAAGCTCCTTTATCTTTTTTTCCCTTTTTAAGCGCACGATTCATAGAAAGCAGCATCCTGTAGCCATTTTTTAGTATCCTGGTAGGGGACTCTGTAAGGCCAGTAACCGTACTTGTTGTACAGAATTAGAAATAGAAGTTTAAAGTCTAGGTTGCATTAGTATGAACTCTACAGATTGAATAGCATAAATAACTTAAATTTAACAAGTGTCCTATTAACTAATTCATCATAGTTTCTTATGACTAAGTACATTCAGAACTTGCAACACTATGGAAGATATTAAGTTCACTTATTAGATAGCTCAAAATTTTTGAGATAACACATGGTTAAGAGTAGTGTTTGGAATTTTTGTTTTTCTCAGCGTTTTGGCATATATCTTCAGGTTCATGGAGTGTGTCTGCTTTTAATTCTCTTCTTGTATTGTACATAGTTCCTACAGAACAGTGAATAAATAATCACGAACCTGGACATGTATATATGTATGTATGTATGTCTAGTCACAACCCTAAGTTGTACACTAAACAGTCCTCTCCTAACCTTCGTAAAACAGGGAGTCTCCTACTTTACTGTTCCTTTTATGGGTTGGCCTGTGTTCTAACCTGTTCATATGAATCTGTATCAAAGATTGGAGTTTGTGCGCTTTTAATTCTCTTCTTGTATTGTACATAGGTCCTACAGAACAGTGAATAAATAATCACGAACCTGGACATCTATGTATGTATGTAGTCACAACCCTAAGTTGTACACTAAACTGTCCTTTCCTAACCTTTGTAAAACAGGGAGTCTCGTACTTTACTAGTCCTTTTATGGGTTGGCCTGTGTTCTAACATGTTCATATGAATCTGTATCTAAGATTGGATATATGATCAATAGGCCTCTCCTCAAAAGCCAATTCAAAGACATGGGGGAAAACAAGTAAGGAGATTAACATGGTGTGCCTGTGCTTCAATAACAGTTCATGCCATTGGCAGTAGTGAATTGGAGTTACGTTGTTGTAAGAAGCCCTTTTTGCTTTTTACCTTTTTATAAATATAAGTTAAAAAAAAAAAAATGATACTTGACACACCTGAGGTTTATCTTAATTATGGAGACCACCTTCACGTTATGAAAATAGCAATACCATCCCTCTTAACCTTACATACTTGGCCACACTAAAACTACTACTATTAATTAACATTAGGCAAACTTTTTAAAATCATCAAAATGCTGTCATCTTTTATTTCTCTCTAGCCCTATAATATTTTTGTAGATATATAATATTTATATATTTATTAGCTTACGTATGAACACTAGAAAATATTTTTATAATTAAAGTATTTTTTGTAATTTAAAAAATTATTTTTTATGGTTATAATATATCTTCTGCTGTTAGAAATATTTTTCTATAATCAAACGTATGGATTTTTGACTATATTTAATTAAAAATATGTTTTTTTTAATCTAGAATTAGATTTTGTACGTGTATGTTTGTCAAAATAAAATTTTATACATGTATTTAGTTAAGAAAATTATATTTCTATTATTAAAATATAATTTCAACAATTAAATAAGAGAAATTTTTAACGGAGAAGTTATTGTTATTTTCAATACATGAGTAGTTCTTGCAATTAAGGTAATATTTGAATTTTTATAATTATAACAATTAAGGTAATATTTGAAAATTAAAAATAAGTAAATTGCAATCAAACCCATCTATTACTATACTTAAATTCTATATTAAGTTAAATTAAATTATTCAAATAATAATTAAGTAAAATTAAAACTAAAGTTTACTATATAACTAATACACGGGATAAAATTTAATAATTTTTTGGTTATATTTTTTTCTAATTCATAACATGAAGTTAAAATATTAACAAATTGAGTTTTTTTTTATTTTCTAATAAAAGATTCAATTATTTAATAAAAAAAATAGTTAAAAATAAAAAATATTTCTAATAGCCTTATTTGATTCTAAGAGCTTTTATTAGCTGTATTTGGAAGAGTTTGATACCACCCAAATATTTTGAAAAGAACCAAAAAAAAAAAAAATTAGAAAGTAAAGTATGTTTTAAAATAAAGTAAATTGATCGTACATCTCTTGAACTTTGGTCTTTTGATTTAAACACTTTGCAACTTTAAAATTCTTCGAATTAGTCTCTAAACTTTTTAAATTAGTCACGACACTCCCTTAAAAGACCAAAGTCTAGGAGTATCGTGACTAATTCAGGATTGTTCTAGTTAATTTTGAAAAGTTTAAGAATATAAACATATTAAAACATTATTCCAAATCAAATAAATCTCTAGTTAATGTAAAAAAAAGAAAAGAAAAACATGTAGTGTATTTATAAGATGTAATGAAAGAAATAATAATTGAGAAAAAATTGTAAGATAATAATACAATAGAAAAAGTAGATCATATTTACGAAATGATTGTAAACAAAAATTTGTTCTTTCTTGCCGAATGCTTTTTAGATAAGAAACAATATGTAGTCGAATTACTATGTGAAAAAGATATTGACTTATCACACGAAGTTTTAGAATTGTATAAAAAAAAATTTAAGTTTTGATGAATAAATAATTAATTTGAAAATCGAGATTTTTTGTATATAAAATAGTTGAAATAAAAAAAAGGTATGTAGAAAGAGATATCCCTATGTTACTAATCAACTATAAACCACTAACTAAAGCCCTACAATGGATGTGATGCCCTACTCCAAACAAACAAAATTAGGATTTTGACAAATTCAACTTGTTGAAAAAGAAAAAGACTTATAAAACTATTTTTTTGTGCCATTTGGACAATATTAAGGAAATATGCATGTTGGGATAAAATAAGCGTCGAGTCAATTTTAGAATATAATAAATGAGATTTTCAATTCATATACCATGTTTGCAATTGTGTGCATTTAGATGTCTTAATATAGTGAAAATATATACCAACATCTAAAGTACTTAAATATTTTTGTCAATGTCATTAAAGGAAATGGTTTAATAGTATCGGCACTCAAGGTAAAGTTATTTCAAACTAAAATTAGGTTTTTGGGTCATAATATTCAAAATGGTACTATCATATATCTATCGATCGATCCATCAATTTTCTAGTAAATTTCCTGATAAAATTAGAGATAGAAAACAATTTCAAAGATTCTTAAGCTCTCTCAATTATGTTTTTGATTTCTATAAAAAAAAAAAAAAAAAAACCTCAGACAATTTTGTAAACCCCTATAGCCAATTAAAGAAAAATCTTATATGGTCGCATTGACACACACAAATTGTCCAACATATCAAAAAACATGTTAGAAGATTACTTTGATGAAGTATTTGTCACCCCAATAGATTCAAATTAAAGTTGTAGAAACCAATGCATTTGAATTAGGCTTTGGAGGCAATCTAAAGCAAACTATAGATATCAAAGAGTGCATTTTCATGTATTGCTCTAGTATATGGAATAATGTCTGGGTGAAATAATAAACGATCAAAATATAAGTTTTGTCTATTATTTTAAGTAATATCAAGTTATATTTTCACTTTAGTATAGTTAATCATTACAAAAATATGGTCAACTAAATGATTTTAGAGTCAAAACACTCGTTTTCTCTTTACATCTAGTCAACCAATTAAGTGTGGATAGTTGATCAAAGGAGGATAGTGTATTCTTCATGTCTTGGTTGACACCTATTCTAGTCGGCGAAATGTAAGTGTTGGTTGACCAAATGTGTAACACCCCGTCTCGCCAAGCGTGTCACTATAAGGGTATTCTCGGGATTTCTTTTTTTTTTCCTCTTTAAGTTCAACACGCGCGGTATTTCAAGAACAATCTTCACATGCAGAAACAAAACCCCGCGAACCCCAGTCTTGCCCGTTTAACTATCAAGATCAATAATCTTAAACTAAACGAGTCTTAATACAACGCAGCGGATACACTAATACCAAAACACCATAATTCTTACATTGTGTTTCCATAGCAAAATATGTAATACAGATCAAATGATAAAATTGCTATTATACAACTGTTCATTTACAACCTGAAATGCATATTAAATCCTCCAAACGTTACAACGGCTTAACAAACTAAGCACCATTGGGCCTCAACCGGCCACATCCTTGCCCTCGCAGCAGTTCCTGGCTGGAACATTAAACGTTCCAGGGGCATAGCCCAAGTTAGATGATAAAACATCTAAGTGACGGTATAGAAACAGATTATACAATGCATGAGAGACACACGAGCATGGCATATTCAGACAAGCGGCAACATGCAAAACATGTCTAACTCGAGATATCACCTTGACATACTTAATCCCTCGAATGTCCCACTGTGGCACACGTTCACCTGGTCCAACGTTAATCCCTCGGGTGCACCGTCGTGACACCCGTTCACCTGGTTTAACATTATTCCCTCGAGTGCCCCCAGTGTGACACCCGTTCACCTGGATTAACATTGTCCCAATCTCAAGCAGACCCCATCCCGCCCCATACGGACCCAACGATGCAATTAAACTTGACCCCAAATGATATGAAAGTTTACACGCCATGCACCAACATTTTAAAATAAAACAGTTAATGCAATGAAGCAAATATCGACACAATGATCATAAGTAAAAGCCTTGTAAAACAATTTATGTCTAGGAGGGTATAAACGCTCACTAGAACTCACCACAAGCACCTAAAACACTTCTAAGACAAGGAAAAGTTGGAATCAAACCACTCACCTCGAATGTATTCAGATCGCCTCGATCCTCGTGCAACGCCTCGATTTGCGTGTTAAATCCCAAATGCTTGAACTTATACTCAACCTCGAGTCACAATACTTCCTAAACACCATATTTAATTAAGGAAGCATTAAAATCCATTTTCCTCAATTTTTCCATAATTTTCTCTATTTTCTCCCAATTTTCTCCTCGATAATTCCAAAATAATTATTTATTCAACTATTTTCTAAAATATTTCAACACAATAAATCCTAAAATAAATTAATAAAAATACTGGAAGAGAATACCAGAAAAACCCTTGTTGCACGCGCCCTCACGCGCTCGGCGCGTGAGTGTGTGTGAAGTGTGGCGCGTGTGGCTCACGCGCCACCTTCTTCTCCGTTTTTCCAGCCGGCGACACCTCCTCCGATGGCCGATATGGCCACACCCCCTTCAAGCCTTCGATTAGTCGATCCGAATGGCACCATTTTCCGGCCGAAAGAACACCGGAAAAGGGCCCAAACGGCCGGTTGCAGGCGGCCTTAGGCGGTCCGCCTCCCGACTTCGGCCATTGCTGGAACAGCCTTAAATCTCCACGAAAACACTCCCCAAAAACCCAGAACTCTTCCCCTCGATGCAAGGAGTAATAACCCCTTATCCAACGTCTCAAAATCGCACCAAAACGCGGTCGATTTTCTTACCAATTTTCGGCCGAAACCCTCACACCTTTTATACTCCATTTCCAGCCGGATCTCGGCCAATCACCGGCCAAGCTTGGTCCCCAAGACTTCCCTCGGCCGTATACGACCGTCCCCAGGTCCGCCTTGGCCGTCCCATCGCCGGAAACAGCCCCCATGTGCTGTGGAAGGCGGCGGCCGATTTTTGGCTTTGTGCGTTCACACTGCATCTTTGATAATTTACACTTTCACCCCATTGACTTTCCAAATGACAGTTCTGCCCCCTTCCAAAGCACCCCTAATAAATCCAATTATATCACCATGTCCCGCAAGTTTAGTACATCTCATTAGACCCTTGAAACTCCTGAAAAATTACCATTTTGACCTCCCTCGGGCAAAATTAGAAAACTACACTTAGGCCCGATTGGTCAAATTGACCTTAAATCCATTTGATTCAACCCGAAATCGCTTAAGGGTTGTTCTACACATTAAATATTAGTCCTTGACGCATTCCATTGATCTTCTGGACGTTTCCTACGTCGATTCGATTTTCTCAGCCCGGTCGACAGCTGTACCGAAAACTGTTCCCGATCCCACTTCTTTCATCACTAAAAATCATAATTCGAATCACTTGTCGATACTGTATAATTTTCTTTAGTTATCTAAGGTCCGGGTTACTCCCTCCGACTGATTTAATCATCTAAGACTGCGTTAGTGTGTCATATAGCCTTATTCTTTTGATAATTCCAGTTATACCCTTCATTAAATATCATTTATTTTCTTAATAATTTTCTGGGTATTACATTCTCCCCCCCTTAAGAAATTTCGTCCTCGAAATTTTTGTCCGTGATCATCGTATTACTGCCATCGTTAATAATTCCCAATTGAAATAGCATAGATACCACGCCTAGTCCTTAGTAACTTATATCTTAACACAGTCTATGCTTACCAAGCATCTTACTCATTTTTCAGAATATCCCGTTGTAGCTCTATATCAGCAGCTACACGAATCCAAAAATTATTTATAAAACCCAATATCTTCTCTAATTGAATCCTCCTAACCTATTTGACTAATAGTTCTCCCAACCCATTCTTATACTGGGCATATGCCATGATCACACAGAAATTGATAACATTGAATTACCTCAATTGTCATGACTGCACAGAAATTGATAACATTGAATTACCTCGGTTGTCATGATTGCACAGAAATTGATAACATTGAATTACCTCGGTTGTCATGATTGCACAGAAATTGATAACATTGAATTAACTTGACGTATCTTTCTCCCAATTATCTCGATCGCGTATTATCTTTAGAGATAATTTCTCAGCCTCTTACGGCTGGTCATGCAAATTATCCATTTAGGTCTCTCAAAAATACAATTTCTCTTACAACAGCCTAACATCCTAACATGTTACTATTTCTCTTCCAAACACTATCCATCAATCAGATCAATTTATCTCAGCTTAGAACTCCCGTGTCGTTTCAATTTATCGACAACCTTCCATAATTATACACGTCATTTATTTGTGGCTTCTCAACTTAACACCGCTAAGTGTTCCATTTCAATCCAACGGTGCTTCCCATATTTCTCCATATGAGAATAATCTCTCTATTGAGTCAAACAAGATTCCTGTTATCCCCAATTCTAGGAGTAGACCTAATCTCGTCCTTCTTAGGCGATCTAGTTTTCACACAAAACCTTAAGAGAAAACCTTTCTGGTTAGCTTTTGATTCTCACTGGGTCTTCAACAATACCTAGCATAATTATAACAGCTTTAACCTACTGTCTTGTAACCCAAATAAATTTTCGTAGTGGAACTAAAAACTCACTTTTTTTTTTTTATAACAACTTAATCATATGTTTTCTCAATTCACGGCATGTCTCTCGAGAAGAAAAACACTTTCAATTACCTATCAACTTATAACTTGCCATATCCCTACGTTGATTTTGTCTCTTTCAATCCATCAACTCATGTTCTCAAGGGTACCTAGGTATACTTACCTTTGCTCCAACCTTTTTATATCACCAAGGGCAAGGTTTGAAACAACTATATCGTAGCCAACTGCTAATAATTCCTAGGGTATGTAATATTAAATACACTAAACTAAGAACCAAGTTGATAATTTTTCCCAAAGTGATATTTAGAGAACAATCGTCCCACATTTTTCTAAGTAACTTCACAACACATGTTTATACCAAGGATTACTTCATTCCTAGTTAGGAGCTACCTTGACCTAGGAGCATTATTACTATTTCACCACAACTCCTGAATTTCCCGAGTGTATTCATCACTTCTTAGTAACCTTACTTTACGAATTTCTGTCATGAACGTAATTATCCTAGAAGAATCCTTTACAAATCTTGTTAACAGCTTGCCAATCATTGTTTTGTCACTCGAGATTACTTTTCCTTTTGATTATCGACTACCATAATCCACATAGCAATTAACCTACTTAGGTCATCTTCCAATCCTTTAACCTTTCCATAATGATTTAGGGATCCTACCACGATGCTCTGGTCCCTTGGAACTTGGACTCTAAACCATACATAACATTCTCAGTGTCGCCCAAACTTTGGCACCTGACCGTCTCCACAGTTCACTGTGTTGCTCCGATTCGTAGGTATCTCACCCCAAACCGTGAGCCAACCACCAGTCCTCTGCCTTTGTCCCTAGGCTCAGATCCATTGTTACAGTTCAACACTAATGGTGTTATCGTTATGCTAGAATTCCTCATTCCATCTCTGAGAGCTACAGTGGTTCTTATTGGTACTAATCCAACTCCCTGATCTTTTGGATTCCTAATGTTCTTTTCCAGAGTAACACTCAATCGTATCGAGCACCCTTATCCTAACCATTCCTAAGACTTCGAATTTCTTTCTCATAATTTAATCTCTTTTACTTTCCAAATTTGTTACGCATGTGACGGAACCTCGCGCTTCTGTTACTGCTCTTGCAGACGTTCATAATCCAACATCAATTGTATCTTCAGTTTATCATTTTCTAAACTTATACTAGATCATTCAACCATATTCTCGTCACGGCCGTATGCTTAATCTATTACAAGATTTTATTCCTCAACTGACTTTCAACCAACACTCACTATACAGGTCATTAGGTCAATCATTCCTATTGCTTTGAATCTATTAGGACCAACTTCAATTTTGCTAAGACCTAATCAAATTCCAAGATATCTTTACGAGCCTAATCAAGCTTTAGCAAGCCTATCTCATTGCTCGGTGCCTTAAAACTCAAACCAAGACTTTTGTGACTACCCCTCAGTCCTTAATAATTATCATTATGCTAACTATCTTCTTTTGAGTTTTGAATCTTCTTAAATCGGTTAGGGTCATTTCAAGCTTAAAATAACATCGTCTCCATAAGTTGAAATATCTTTTTATCTCCAAGTGTATACAATACGCGTAAATCTTCCTTAGAAACATCATAGTTAAACTCATAATTCTCTTATCCCAAAAAAATTTTTTTTTTTTTTTTTTTAATCTCCAAGATTCATCACGAATCTCTAATCTATCGTTGATCCGTACAATCTCAAGATCATCAAGTAAGGTTTCATTTTGCAAATTCTCTATAAACCAAAAGATTCTTTCAAATTTCCAAGGGAAAATTCTAATACCTAAAACATGCGAACTTCACGTTTCGTAACCTAGTAGTTTTCGGTCGTATCTCGACCTTAACTACAGCTGATTTACGGTCGTTCCTTCTTTGACTAGTAGTGACCATATGTAAGGGAAATAAGTTTAGATCATACTCCAAAATTTTACTCGAAAGAGAAATCCTCATTGCCACCCAAAATCTGTTACCTAAGTCTCCAGTTGCCACCAAGAAAACTTCCAAAACTCCGAAACAGGAATTTGATCCTCAGTCAATTCTGATTCGTTTTCCTTGTCAGATCCTAAACTAATATCCTTGATATAGCTCTTTCTTCTATAATTTCCCAAAACTTTCACAAGACTCAAATTTACACCTTAACTTTCTTTGCCCTTGAATAACATATGAAACCATACACATACGACTTGTTCTTATGAGTCGTTTTCTTAAGGTATTATTTCCTTGTTGTCATCAATTCCGGTTTCTCTATCTCTATATCCCCATCAATAATTTCGGATTCCTAAAACCCTCAAATTCTATTTTCAAAAGCTTTTATCGAATCACATTGGGTTTCTTATCGGGTCGTTCCTTAGGATTCTCGATCTATACCAAGTCATTCTTTCCCTTGAATCCTTATACCATTCGATCAAAACCTGACTTACAATTAGGTTATGTTATATCAAACTAATCGTTCACAACTTGTTTCTTCTTAATAACCACCAGTTATCTCAACATTTAGTGAGATTGATTTTAACTAATGATCTCCAATCTACGATTTCTGATTCTTACGAATCCTCAATTATGGTTTATCGAACCAATCTTACATTCGACCCAAATTGTTGGATGCTAACTCCCAATCCAATGTTCCCAGCACTTAGATAAATCTAGTATATTTTTTTTTTGTTTTTTTCTAATTAACAACTTCAAAGACTTCAACTGTCAAACCCCCAAATCTCCAAGCAGGGATTTTGTCTTTACGACCTACCGGCTCCCTTCCCCTAAGTCTTCATTCGGGATTTTTACTAGTTAGCCCTAACTGAATCCGTTCTTCTTAAATCCTCAATTTTGATATCTAACTTAACCTTAAGATCTTCAAGTCGTTTTTCTTTCTCACGCCTTTGACAGGTTCTCCTTATAATCTCCATCGTTTCGCTTATCTTTGTCAGGGCATGACACCACCATTATTTAACATGTCCCAAACGGGAGGGTACTAAGACGATTCACTAAGATTCTTCCGAAAGAGATTTTATACTATACTTCAAGTTGTACCGGAATTACCAAAGTATTTATTCCTCAAAGGTTTTGGATCATATATCTCTTTCATTTCGACGACCCTCTTCACTAGCTTCCTAATTTCCAAAAGATGTGAATAGAACTTGTTCGTCTCCCCTTGACGCTGAAAGTATATTCAAATTGAAAACCTCAAATTTCACCTTTCTAGAGTCTCCATACCATTTCGACTATGTTCCGAATGTCTCCTAGAATCCATAATCCCGTTCTAAGTTCTGATTCAATAGTTCTAATCATGCTAAATTCAACAACCTAACCAAGTCGTCCTAGGGTTTTAACCTAGGGCTCTGATACCAATTGTAACACCCCGTCTCGCCAAGCGTGTCACTATAAGGGTATTCTCGGGATTTCTTTTTTTTTTCCTCTTTAAGTTCAACACGCGCGGTATTTCAAGAACAATCTTCACATGCAGAAACAAAACCCCGCGAACCCCAGTCTTGCCCGTTTAACTATCAAGATCAATAATCTTAAACTAAACGAGTCTTAATACAACGCAGCGGATACACTAATACCAAAACACCATAATTCTTACATTGTGTTTCCATAGCAAAATATGTAATACAGATCAAATGATAAAATTGCTATTATACAACTGTTCATTTACAACCTGAAATGCATATTAAATCCTCCAAACGTTACAACGGCTTAACAAACTAAGCACCATTGGGCCTCAACCGGCCACATCCTTGCCCTCGCAGCAGTTCCTGGCTGGAACATTAAACGTTCCAGGGGCATAGCCCAAGTTAGATGATAAAACATCTAAGTGACGGTATAGAAACAGATTATACAATGCATGAGAGACACACGAGCATGGCATATTCAGACAAGCGGCAACATGCAAAACATGTCTAACTCGAGATATCACCTTGACATACTTAATCCCTCGAATGTCCCACTGTGGCACACGTTCACCTGGTCCAACGTTAATCCCTCGGGTGCACCGTCGTGACACCCGTTCACCTGGTTTAACATTATTCCCTCGAGTGCCCCCAGTGTGACACCCGTTCACCTGGATTAACATTGTCCCAATCTCAAGCAGACCCCATCCCGCCCCATACGGACCCAACGATGCAATTAAACTTGACCCCAAATGATATGAAAGTTTACACGCCATGCACCAACATTTTAAAATAAAACAGTTAATGCAATGAAGCAAATATCGACACAATGATCATAAGTAAAAGCCTTGTAAAACAATTTATGTCTAGGAGGGTATAAACGCTCACTAGAACTCACCACAAGCACCTAAAACACTTCTAAGACAAGGAAAAGTTGGAATCAAACCACTCACCTCGAATGTATTCAGATCGCCTCGATCCTCGTGCAACGCCTCGATTTGCGTGTTAAATCCCAAATGCTTGAACTTATACTCAACCTCGAGTCACAATACTTCCTAAACACCATATTTAATTAAGGAAGCATTAAAATCCATTTTCCTCAATTTTTCCATAATTTTCTCTATTTTCTCCCAATTTTCTCCTCGATAATTCCAAAATAATTATTTATTCAACTATTTTCTAAAATATTTCAACACAATAAATCCTAAAATAAATTAATAAAAATACTGGAAGAGAATACCAGAAAAACCCTTGTTGCACGCGCCCTCACGCGCTCGGCGCGTGAGTGTGTGTGAAGTGTGGCGCGTGTGGCTCACGCGCCACCTTCTTCTCCGTTTTTCCAGCCGGCGACACCTCCTCCGATGGCCGATATGGCCACACCCCCTTCAAGCCTTCGATTAGTCGATCCGAATGGCACCATTTTCCGGCCGAAAGAACACCGGAAAAGGGCCCAAACGGCCGGTTGCAGGCGGCCTTAGGCGGTCCGCCTCCCGACTTCGGCCATTGCTGGAACAGCCTTAAATCTCCACGAAAACACTCCCCAAAAACCCAGAACTCTTCCCCTCGATGCAAGGAGTAATAACCCCTTATCCAACGTCTCAAAATCGCACCAAAACGCGGTCGATTTTCTTACCAATTTTCGGCCGAAACCCTCACCCCTTTTATACTCCATTTCCAGCCGGATCTCGGCCAATCACCGGCCAAGCTTGGTCCCCAAGACTTCCCTCGGCCGTATACGACCGTCCCCAGGTCCGCCTTGGCCGTCCCATCGCCGGAAACAGCCCCCATGTGCTGTGGAAGGCGGCGGCCGATTTTTGGCTTTGTGCGTTCACACTGCATCTTTGATAATTTACACTTTCACCCCCTTGACTTTCCAAATGACAGTTCTGCCCCCTTCCAAAGCACCCCTAATAAATCCAATTATATCACCATGTCCCGCAAGTTTAGTACATCTCATTAGACCCTTGAAACTCCTGAAAAATTACCATTTTGACCTCCCTCGGGCAAAATTAGAAAACTACACTTAGGCCCGATTGGTCAAATTGACCTTAAATCCATTTGATTCAACCCGAAATCGCTTAAGGGTTGTTCTACACATTAAATATTAGTCCTTGACGCATTCCATTGATCTTCTGGACGTTTCCTACGTCGATTCGATTTTCTCAGCCCGGTCGACAGCTGTACCGAAAACTGTTCCCGATCCCACTTCTTTCATCACTAAAAATCATAATTCGAATCACTTGTCGATACTGTATAATTTTCTTTAGTTATCTAAGGTCCGGGTTACTCCCTCCGACTGATTTAATCATCTAAGACTGCGTTAGTGTGTCATATAGCCTTAATCTTTTGATAATTCCAGTTATACCCTTCATTAAATATCATTTATTTTCTTAATAATTTTCTGGGTATTACAAAATGTCTCTAATACAATGTAACCTTCTAGTATAGCCAGCTTAGTTAACCAAAAGATCCACTTTAATTGACCATATTTATCTAAAATTTTTTCAATACTTTTGAGAAGGTTGTTTGATTGACCAAGTGTTGTCATCGCCAAAAATTTATCTTAACAAATAAGCTATTTTCTACTTACTTAAATGTTCACTCCTTTGACTACTCTAAGAAATTTTTCTAAATGTTGCTCTAATTTATTTTTCCTTATAATCAAACAAAGTTTTCCTTATTTAGGACATAAGACAAACCTGCATTTTTCTCTAAGGCATTAATGCCTATCACTAAAGCAACTTCTAAAGTTTGAAACTATGTTTTTGAGCCTCAAATGGTTTTTTTGCTCTGATTTTTGCAAGCTATTTTTTGTTCTCTAGAACTACACACTTTCCATATCCATAAAAGTTCTTAATGGCTTAGATCTCTCTTATTTTCTCTACTCATAACATGTTAATATTGTAATTGTTTTTATGAGAAATGACCTCCTACTACTTGTTTCTCACTCTCATGTATGACATTAAGGTTGTGTTTGATTACATTACCTAGAATTTAATTCTAGGTAATATTAGTTAGAAAACAAAAACCATCTCATCCCCTTGGAAAATGAATTCCATGGAAAAAAGCTTTAAATACTTGTACCTTACATATTTTTCCATAGAAAAATTAGGAGTGTTTGATTGTTTTCCATAGAAAATGTGTAATGATTACATATTTTCCATAAAAATATATGCAATCAAACACACTCTAATTGTAAATGACATGTTGGTATTTAACTCTTTATTTTTTAGCTAAGTTTCTCTACAAGGACGGAGCAAAGTGCTTTCTTGTAAGATCGAAAATGAGTTAGTAGATTTTCAAATTTCAATTTGTTTAAAGACGACTCCAATCGCTAAAATCCTAAAAGAATGTGATTGTAAAACCATTAACCACTAGTATTAAAGGGTACTTATTCATATCTTAGCTCTATACACAAAAACACCAAAATGGTATCATTTTGACTTTTTCAAAATATTATTACCCCGAAACACCAAAAAAAAAACTTTTTGGGCTATTTCTGAAATTTTAAAAATATTTTGGAGCTATTTAGCAATATTGAAAAAAATATTAAAAATACATTTTTAATTAAAAATGCATTTTTGTTTTATAACCACGTTAGAGACAAAAATAACCTATGTTTATATTTTCTTGAATAGATAATAGAATTTATGTTCATGTTTATGTTTAATTGAATAATTTTTTTTATAATTTTTTATATTAAAAATTACATTTATAAAAGATCTCTATATATATATATATTTTTTATTTACACGTTTCTCCTACATTTCTGTTTTTTATTTTTTGAAAAATGTCGTTTTTCCGTTACTTTTTTTTTGTGCAACCTAGGCTCTCAGCGCATTTAAATCAAAAGTTGTTCAAAGCTTCTTAAGCATTCTAGTATGAAGTTCTATTGCTGTAAAATTTGTCTTCTTTTTTTTTTTTTTATTTAAGGATCGTAAGTTTGTTTTTATATTTACAGGTTTGATCTCTTGCCTGCATCGGGCATTCCTTATGTTGCCCAACACAGATGTGTCACTCGCAAATGAATTCAAGAGAGCACCCCCACTCTCGAACACACCCCCTTACCCTCGCTTGAACACCACCCCTCTATCCCTCCTTCTTGAACCCAACGATGAAACATGTCGCATTTAATATTTTTTTAAATGTTATTATAATATATTTTAATATTATATTTTTATTTATTATACAATATTATAAATAAATTATAACTTAAGAATATTTTATAAAAGACAAATTTGATATATTAATCATATTGAGCATTGTTTATGTTGCTCGACGTGAATGCGAACATCGACTTAAAACAAACGAACTATCACGAAAAATAATTATTGAAATTCATATGAAAAATATCATAGTTGCTACTGGCAATACTCATGAACTTATCATTCTGTATTCCATCAAAAGAATACTGGGGATGATATGGGTCATCCAACCCATCCAATCTGAAAAGATTAAAAAAAATGGTAATATGAGATGCGTAGTATAACTTGTAAAATGAGTTAAATTAGTTTGAATAAATAATTTGAAAAATACATTACCTATTATGCAACGTCGCGCAAGTCCTTTTGTCATGTTCACTAATGTTACAAATGCGGCATGTTCTACTAGATTGGGATGTCATTGTCTTCTCTTTCGATGACTTTAATCGTTTCCCACACCATTTCGTTCTAACGACATTTGGATCACATACTACTTGGATCTTCTCGCGACTTTTGCTCTTATTTATGCTCATCTCGATATTTTCAATATTGTCAATATCTTTAATCCTAATGGCAAATGTTCAAATTCATCCAATAGAAAGGTGCTACGAGCATTTGTTAAAGACACGTCCTTAGCCAACAACGAAGCCTTGTGTGATAGTAACCCATGCCTAACCATTAATTACTAGAACCCTCATCGACTGATAAACCAACCAAAGGTTCGTGTATGGGTCCAACCTTTGCATTCTTTGTCCACTTCTTTAAAATATATTTCTCTGGTAACAACAACATTTGTTTTTTCTTCAAATAACATAGCATGTGCCGGCATTGATAACCGTCGAACTGAAACATTTGACAACTGCATGATATGAAATCATACTCTGGGTAATAAGTCAGTTCTAGATGCCTATCAAAATTCTTCTCTGCTCAAAACGCTCAATGCCATACACCTTAGTATTTACGAAACTTGATTTCTTTGAACAAATGTATAAGTTGCTTTGCTCAACTTCCTTTTGGAACAACACAAATATATGCTTCATGTATATCTGTATCATTTGTTGCTCCATCATAACAACTGAGATCAGCCTTAGTTGTTCACTGAGATTAATATGGTTGGCAACTAATTCCTCATGGCGTTGATAAGCTAATGCCCTATTGAAACGTGTGATGAAGTCCATCAATGAGTTATTTTTGTTGACATATCTCTTCAAAAATGAGTGACTACTCTCAACCCTTTGGTTGCTAGACATTCCTACACTGAATACATGTTTGACATACGGTGGTACTCATCGATTGTGTATTTTGTACATGTTGATCAACCATTCATTATTGCCCAAATTGGTGGTCTCCATTATCTCAGTCCATCGCTGTTCAAACTCCTCGGGCAATTCAGACTGTTTAATGATATTCACCAGCATGTGATATTGCTCTTTATACATCATGGCGTTGATTTTTTCTGAAAACTTGTTCAAAATATGCCATAGGCAAAATCGATGCAGAGTGAATGGCAACACCATTAAGATAGCCTTTGAAATTGCAGCATCTTGATCAGTGATTATAACAATAGGGGTCGCTTGATTTGGCATGGCTTCTAGGAATTTCGAAAACAACCAAACAAATGATTCGATCGTCTCATCACTTAATAATCCACAGCCAAAGATAATGGTTTGGCCGTGGTGGTTTACACCAACAAATGGGGAAAAAATCATTGAGTACTTGTTAGTGTTGTAGGTTGTATCGAACACCATGACATCGCCAAAGAAGGCATGTGATCTTCTTGACTCAGAATCAGCCCAAAAATAACGAATCATCCTATTATCTGAGTCCGTATTGTAATCAAAGAAAAAGTTTGGATTTTTGTCTCTCTCAAATGTGAAATGTTTGATTAGTGTTTCAGCATCATGACCCATTTGTTGTTGACGTAAATCCCTTTCATGGTTCCTGATATCTCTCTCAATACAACCCATTGATGATGGACCGCCCGACTCTATCTCCATGAGTCACAATTGTTGATATGTTGGTACATTGGCTTTCGAAAATTGTTGAACAAGTGCCTTTTTGGTGGCTGAGACATTTTGGTGTGATCTTAACAAATATACTTTGCTGGGAGTAGTTAGACCATAGGTATGTTTCTCCACAAATTGTCTAACCACCCAACTATTGGCAGTTTGTTGCTTCACCATCGACAATCTAGTATTGCACCCAACTCGTGTGTGTCTACGATTTCTTTCGGCAACCCGTGGCACAGCATTTTTGTGACCCATCTGATAGGTCTCGTCTGTTTTTCCCTCTTTAGAGCAAACAAATAATTTCTATATGATTTCACTTGTTTCCTTATTTTTTTTGCTATTTGCAATTCGAGTGCTAAAACTCGCTTCTCGTGCATATGCATTATAAAAAGTGTACGCATCCTCATGTGATTCAAATACCTAGCCAATTTCCAGAATTCGACCAATGAAAACTTGAGGAAGATACACATTATCAGAATTTTGCAATTTCGTCCCTACAAAAAAAGTTACGCTCTAGCTAGAAATAACATATTAGGACAACACAAGACATATTAATAAATTAATCACAAAGTAAGATTTTAATACTACCAGTAAATAACAATGTTTATTAGGCAAAATGAGGGAGGTAAAATTTATAAAAACTTTTTATTATGTGCTAGTTAATTAATGATTTTCTAAACTGGAGAAAATTAATACTCTAAAGATGATAAAAATAAAATATAAATAAGTGTCATTTAAGAAAAAAGATGAGCGAAAACAAAATACAAAATATGAATAATATAACAAAAGTGATGACAAAATGAAATATATTAAGGTAAGAAGAGATGAAAAATAAACTACCAAAATTAATAAAAATAATAAGGTGAGAAATCTTCAAAAGAGGAAGTGAGAAATCTTCAAGGATGTGGTGTTTAAATGGAGTGAAATTCTGTGAGAAAACTAAGATTTAAATATAGATGGGGGGATGAGATTTCTAATTTGGGGGTAGGGGGTAGGGCAGCTAACATGATTTTACTAAGAGAGAGAGATTCTGATTTGTGGGTGAAAGGCCAACTGACATGATTTTACTAAAAAGGGGAAGAATTTTGATTTAAGAGTGGGGGTCGACTAATACAAGAGAGTTTTGATTTGAGAGAGTAGGAGCCGGTTGATTTGAGGGTGGGAGTCAACTGACACATTAAGAATTCTGATTTAAGAGTGGGGGTTAGCTAATATAAGAGAGTTTTGATTTGAAATGGTAGGAGTCGGTTGATTTGAGGATAGGGGTCAACTTACACATTAATTTTATTCTTATAGATTGTTCTGATTCCGGGGTAGGGGCTTGGGGGTTATTCGCGTGCGTGCATGTGTGTGTGGGGTGGGGGGGGAGGGGTAATAGGGGGGTTGGAAGATGAAAATTTAAATAAAAAAATTGTTAGGCCGACACTTAAAATCTCATTGAAAAAATAAAAAATTGAATAGAGTTTTTAATAAAAAAATTCTAATTTTATTGAAAGAGAAAAAAAATTACAATAAAACACATTAAAAATCTTTCTAATTATTTTAAAATCTAAACAAAATAAAATAAATACTAGATAGGTGACTACTTTATTAATTAAATTTTATCGTTAAATTGAAGCTTTTGAAATTAAAAATTTTAATTTTAATAATTATTTCCCGTGATGGTTCGTTTGTTTTAAGTCGATGTCCACATTCGCGTCGAGCAATATAAATAATGCTCGATATGAGTAATATATCAAATTTGTCTTTTATAAAATATTTTTAAGTTGTAATTTATTTATAATATTATATAATAAATAAAAATATGATATTAAAATATATTATAATAATATTAAAAAAATATTAAATATGACATGTTTCATCGTTGGGTTCAAGGTGGTGTTCAGGAGAGTGGGTAAGGGTAAAGGGGTGGGTTCAAGGAAGGTGTTTAGAGGGTTGGGGGGTGCTATCTTGATTTCATTTGTGAGTGACACGTCTGCGTCGGACAACATAAGAAATGCCCAACGCAAGCATGAGATCCAACTTGTTATATTTAACTCACTTACATGTGAGGTGGTCAAAGTTGGATACTCTAAAAACAATTTTCAAGTAAATCCAAATTAAATTTTATAATAGTAAGGAAGAAGTAGAAAAATTAAACTATATTGGGTTTTTATTCCAAGTTCCCTGTTGAACCAAATTCTAGGTTTATTATGAAGCATACAAATGAAAAAGAGAAAATTTCTGCCTTATATAACATTGCAATGAATTTCTATGGTTTTAGACTAATCAAAATGAACAAGGATGTGGCAAAAGAAAAAAAAAAAAAAAACGACCGATGACTTGAGTAAAACATAATTAGAATCATCCTATTCGACACATATCAATATCACTTTGGATTTGAGACATTTGGAAATTGCACTTGGCTTTGCCCACATAAAAAAATTAATAGCAACAAAAACAAAGATTGTTTTGAGAATATTAGTCTTTAACTTTAAAAAATTAATAAGTTATAACTATAAAATCATCAATAAAATATTCGTCGTAATATATTCATAACATCAATTAGAAATTAGAAGTAACTAAGGAGGGACCTAGGTAGTGGCGGAGTCAAGACTTTGGGTCAGGAATGTATTATTTAGTTGTCTCTCATATTTTTTTTATTTCATGAGAGACAAGTATTAGAGAGAATAATAATTTATATACACAATATCAAAGGTTCATAGAGTAATTTTAGAAGTGGAAGGAGGGTAATTCCGCACCCTCAATTGTATGTAGTTCTATCCCGACCTAAGTATCAATGGTAACACAACAATCATAAGATAAACATATAAAAAAGAGAGAAAGATTTCAAACTATAATAAGCAATTAGTGATGTAGTTTTTGCAAATATATTATCGAATTGCACCCACCAAAATTTCTAAAGTTAATGTAGAACGTGTACATGTGATGCTTTTATAGAACTTTTTTACATAATTCATGTTACTTTTATACAAAAATTTTATAATTTTCTATCTTATACTCTAAACACCTATCATTTGGTTGTCACACTTAATAAACATGGGATGCTAAGATAGAAAAACTTAATTTTATTTATACGCATGTTAAATAATTTAGATGAATAATTTTTTTTTTATGAATATGCAGTGTTGTTTTAAATCACCGAATAAATACAATATTCTAAAAGCAACGAAATCTCTAAATATAAAATGAACCCATATAAAAACCTAAAGATAACAAAATTCCTTGAATGAAAATAATTTTTACTCGAAATAAGATTAAGATTTGATGTAAAAAGAATTATAATCTAACAAATATCGAGAATTTTAGTAAAACAAAAGGAGTTGGAGGGTTAAGGGCGTTTACTTGTAGAAATGATTTTTAATTTTTTAATAAAAATTTTATTTTCTATTTTCATAAAAAATTTAAAAAATATGTCCGAATCTTAAAAATACATAAACTAATTTTTAATATAAAAAATTAGAATATATGCTCAAAAAAAAGAAAAGAAAAAAAAAACATGTTTTAAATGCGTTTATGTAACTTGTGTTAAGGAGACGATGAGTTGTGAAATTGTTAATTCAGTTTGGTTAAAGTTAAGGGTCAATTTAGTTCGATTTTTAAATTTGATAATTTTAATTATTTTAGTTTGATTTAATTTTTAATCGACTAAACTATTAAAAAAAAGTCATTTTTTTAATTTTTTTAATTTTTAATTTTTTTATTTTATCCTACCGGTTTGATTTTTTTCGTATTTATCCAATTAACTTGGTTTAATTTTTAACAATGACTACTAATGTAGTGAATTTAGCTTAGATAAATGAGTTTTTGCACTATTCGACCCAAATTAGCTTCACCTTTTGTCTCTCCAATTCGCTATATACTTTTCGATTAAATAATAGTGTGTTATTAATGGCTAAATTACGGTCCGACCCGGTCCAACCGGGTGAATCCGCTGGAATCTGGATCTTGAGTTTTTTTTTTTTTAATTATAATATATTATTGGTGCCTTCGTCCGATTGCTTAGGGCTCGTAGTGCCCCGTCTGTTCGGATTCTACGAGCGTAAACCCTAATTCTTCTCGTTCAGGGCAGGTTGAGGATCCAGCGCGGGTTGTGTCCTCGTCGAGTTGATTGGAATCGCCAGAAGCAGATGAATCGCATGTCTCCCCCGCTGATTTAACCGGTAATTAGAGTTTCTACTTTGTGAGCTAGGTTTTGATTTTGCACTGCTTTTCCTCTGCAAAATGGGGAAAAGAGAGAAGAATCCGAAGGCGGCTACGTCACATCGCGAGGAAGATCAAGAGGAGAGGGAAGAACGGCCAGCGCAATCGAATTCCCAAATCATTGTGAGCAGCGACGATGAAGAGGCCAATGAGGATCTCAGCTTAAAAATCGTCGAGAAAGCTATGATACGAGCGTTTTTCGCCGGCCTGAAGAACCAAGCGGTTCCCGATGAACCGGGACAGGTTGATGTGATTAATATCTCTTCGTCGTCGTTGGAAGAAGCTGAGGATGTGGCCAGGGATGTGAAGGGTAAGACGAGAAGTACAAGAGAGAGTGGTAAGAAGAATAAGGAGAAGAAGGGCATGAAGGTGGAAAAGCCAGAGGGAACTGTAAGCACCTGAATTAAATTGCAAGATTCAGTCCTCTTCTTTTCAAACTTTGTAATCCCTTTTTTTTTTTTTTTCATTTTTTATATGTTATCCTTCCATTAAAGTATCTGTTTACTTGTTGAGAAACTGAGCAAACCAAGAATTACAAAGTTTCTAAAATTATGGAAAAAAAGTTCTTTTGCTGTTATCTTGTATTGGATGTAATACAGTTCTTAGACTTCATTGAATTAGGTTGTTCTAGCAAAGGAAAAGGAGAAGTCTGAGACAAGCAATGGCGCAGAGATTGAACCTGCAGAGACAAGTACTGCCCAGATATCAGATAATGTTGTGCTCCGGAAGCTTCTTGTGAGTTGAATTGATATGCTTAATATTGCTTTGGCAAACACTATTTTATTTGAAGGCTTAGAGTGGTATCTCTCTTATTGATATTTGTACCAGCGTGGGCCAAGGTATTTTGATCCTCCCGACAGTGGTTGGGGAACATGCTATAACTGTGGTGAAGAAGGCCACACAACTGTGAACTGTACTTTGGCTAGGCGGAGGAAGCCCTGCTACGTATGTGGGAGTTTGGAGCACAATGCGAAGCAGTGCATAAAGGTTTGTGGAAAATATTTGTTATCTGTAAAACGATTTGATGAATGTGAAGATGAGTAAAAGTTAATATCATGTTTTATGTTGACAGGGACGTGAGTGCTTTGTCTGCAAAAAAGGTGGTCACCGTGCAAAAGATTGTCCAGAGAAGTACAAAAGGGGATTGCAGAATTCTAATGTATGCTTGAGATGTGGAGACTCTGGTCATGATATGTTTTCATGCCATAGTGGTTATTTATCTGAAGATTTAAAGGTATTTCTACCATCTCATGAATTGTATCTACACATTCATATATACACAGTTATATGCATAAATCTGGGATTGGGACCATAGAAATATATGTCTATGTTGTGCGAGAAGTTTCTATGGTTTTCTCTGGAAACAGACCAGTCTGAAATTGTTGTTGCATTTTAACCTTTCGTAATCTCTTTGGGACATAATCAGGAAATGCAATGCTACATTTGCAAAAGTTTTGGCCATCTTTGTTGTGCTGACTTTTCTGATGCTGGTCCAATAGAGCGAACATGTTACAGCTGCGGTCAGCTTGGGCATTGTGGTTTGGTAAGTTTTCTTAACCTTTTCTCCTTTTTTCTTGCCATGGTGTATTTTTAAGTGATTTTTTTTTTGTAAAGTTTTGCATATGTATCTCTACATCACTAAAAACTGAAGATGCTTCTCAGCATACTCTTAGATTATTTATATTCCAGTTCCAAACATAGCAAAGAAGTTCTAATTGTTTATTTAGAGGAGGTGGACTACTGCATTGCTTGGGAGGATAATGGCACAACATTACAAAACTTCCGGAGGCAAGCTAATTTTAGTGGAAAATGTTTAGAATATCCCATAGGTGGAGTGTAAAATATGGCACACCAATTTCTCAAAACTGTTTACTTCAGGAAACCTATTCTGCAACTAAGACTCAGTTTGGAGATAAGTTTGCCTGATAGGATACCAAATATGTGGAAAAGTTGTTGTGATTGTCTTGAACTGAATGATACATTTAGTTTGTAACTCAAGATAATTATCACATCCTAAGCTTGTGTAGAGTGGTATGAGCTTATACATGCTTGTGGTATTTGTGCATTCTCATCCCTATCACTGTTCTCCTTCTCATTCTGATTTTTTTGCTTGCTTTTGCTTCCAGATTTTTTACTTCTGATTTAAAAACAATTGAAGGTGGGTTATTCCTGCAATTCTTGCAAACACCCCTGCCATATATATTAAATATTAGACTTAAATTTGTTTTCTATACATCTTTATACCATAGAAACTATATATCTTGTATAATCTTAGATGTTTATAATTCTTTAAAACATTTCATTAAAGTAGGATACATGTATATAATTCTTGTACACCTCATTGAAGCTATATGCATATTCGTTTTTTATATTTCCACAATATTCTCTAGCTTCTACACTTCTCACGCTCAGAAAAGCAGAATATTAACTACAATGGCCATGCGTATCAAAGAGCTCTGCAAAGTAGGAATTTTCGGCAAGAGTTGGGTTTACTACCCTTGACTTCCAGCTGTGCAAAAGAAGTAAAGATCCCTTTAGCATGTACAGTGGAGTATTTGCACTGTAGAAAGATCTATGATTTCTCTCTATCCACGTTCCAGATGAGAAGATCTATATGAATCAAAGTCATAGTTTCCTCCTTTATAGCTTCCAGCCAACTATGAAGCAGGTCCATAAAAGAGAAGGTTCTCTTACCTGTTTTTAGAGTTAAAATCAATTCACCACTATTAAAATTCAGAAGCTGGTTTCAGATTATCAGAATTTTTCTTTGGTATCAGTATTACTGTGCTGTGAAGTGAATTTTATTTTGGGAGAGCTATCATGCATTCATGTTATTTAACTTAGCATTTGATATTTTAGTCTCTTTTTCCTTGTTAAGAAGAACTTTTTCTTTTGGTTATATGTTATTGCTAAGAGGTCTGCTGCGTTTAACTTGTAGTACATGCATGCAGGAATGCATGAGATTGCGTAGTGAAACAAGTGGGTTCAGCTCACTTGGTTCGTGCTTCAAATGTGGGGAAGGAGGACATTTTGCTCGTGAATGCACAAGTTCAGCTAAGGTACATTTTAACATTTAATCAGGTTGGGCATGGTGAGACCATAGTTGTCAAAGGTGTGCCTGAGGCATGCCTAGGTGCAAGGTGCAGCTGTGTGCGCCTCATCACCACAGAGGACCTGCCATGCTTGAGGCACTGCCTAGGTGCACGAGGCGCACGCCTCATGCAAGGTGCAAGGCCCAAGGCGCATACCCCAAGGCGCATACCTTGTGTATATATGTATTAAAGTCCTATTTCTTGTTCATTTGTCGTCTTAGATCTTATTTCATGTTGATTTGATTGCATACTCTGTGTATATTGGTGAGAGGCAAACCTAGCAGTGTAAGTCATAGGTTTGCTGGATCTCCCACTCTCTGTGATCCTTTGGCAGTGATGTTCACTTGCTAGGGAACTGCGTTCTGCTTCATTTTTTGTTTCTTTCTTTTAATTTTTTTTTGCAATTTAGAAAAAAACTAATTCTATGTTGTAATTGTTTTTCACTGTGTGTTCTACTTTAATTTTTTTTTTTTCCTTTCTTCTAATTCTTGTTGCAATTTAGAAGAAACTAATGGCTAAAAAACAAATGTTTTCATTGTGTGATCTACTGATTTTTTTCTCTATCTTCTAATTTTCTTTTGCCATTTAAAAGAAACTAATTGTTTTTCTGAAACTTTTGTGATGTGTGTTCCGCTATAATTTTTTTTCTTTCTTCTAATTGCAAAAGAAATTAGAAGAAACTAGTTGTTTTTCTGTAAGTGTTTTTTGCAGTGTGTCTGCTATAATTTTTTCTTCCCTCTAATCTCTTTTGCAGTTAGAAGAAACTTATTTCGAAAGAAATTGATTGTTTATTTTGCAATAATATTATTTGTTATTATTGGTTGGTTGATTGTCATTTATGATTTTATGAGTTTGCATTTACCTCCTTATAGGTACATATTGAAAAGAATAGTATATAATTTTTTTATAAGCATTTTGAATAAATGTGCGCCTCATGTGCTTGAGGCTCGCGCTTTGCTTTGTGTCTCGCCTCGTGCCTAGGCCCCAAGCAGCCTTGCACCTTTGACAACTATGGGTGAGACCACTAGGGCTTGTTACATATTTACTAGCTTCTTAATTAATTAATAACGTTTTAACCAATATGTAACTAACTTTCCATTTTTGAAGGGTTTTAGATTATGTTTTTACCTCTAACCCTAGTCACAAGAAACGTTAAGCTACTGCTTAAAGATTCAAGTAAAGCATCTGAAATCCTTATTGTAGAATTGCCTCATTCTTTAACCTGTGGCAGTAATGTAAATAACAAAATGAGGGGGAAGTTACTATAACTCAAACCGAATGGGTATTGTGGGTCATAAATGAATTTTATTCCTCAACCCGCCTTTTTAATGGAGAATACCCCCAAAATCCCCATACTGTTAGTACCCATTTAAGAAGCTTAAATGGGTTTGGGATGGGTTGGGTTGACCTGGCCCTATTTGCCATCCCTAATCGCATCATTCTTCTATCTTTGTTCCCCTATCCATATTTCTAGGTGTTGAGTGTCCTTAATGATAATGAAGTTGTTTATTAATTTGTTTTTCTTTTGTCTGTCTTTCTTTCTTTTGAGTTTCCACAGGTTCGTAAGAGGAATCTTAAATTGTCAACACCTACCAAAAAATTTTCCAAAGAAAATGGGGACCATTTTAGAGTCAGGTCTGCACCTTCAGATCTTGGCAAAGCTCGCAAGCGGAGAAAATCTCAATTTGAAGAAGCTGTATCTACCACTCCATTTAACTCTAAGCAAAGACGTGGTTGGATTACTGAAGATCCAGGAGACTTGCCCCGTGGAAATGCAAAAACGCGTGGATGGGGATCTCCAGTAACACCAACGTATAAGAGTAAAACTTATTCTTCTGTTGCTGCTGATCATACTTCAAGTTCTTATTCTTCGAGGAAGAGTCAACAGCATCATTTTGGAGGATCACCTTCCAATACATCCTCTAATTTTTATCAGCACAGATATTCAGCATCCAGATTTGGCAACTCTAATAGTGACAGGACGTGGCCAACCTATTATTGGTAGGAGGTTTTTTTTTTTTTTTTTTTAAATTATACTATGTCGCGGGAACTGTGGAAGGATACAATGGAGGCTGTCCTGGTTTTTAAAACTCTTTGAGTATCTTTGCTCAAGCCGTCTTTAAGTTTTTAGCTGTACCATATGTTCTTGATTGTCTGGTTGCAGTTTGCAGTTTGTTGCCCTCGTGTTATTTTTATCAGACATGGGCCACCGACTTTCTAAGCACCTTTTTAGGTGCATGATGCCTGGATATGACATGGGATATGTCTGAATAGTTTCCTGTGACACAGACACGCACCCATGAAAGCATGCCTATTTATTGAAGAAATTTATGTATTTGTTATGGACACGGGGTTATGCACCCATAAAGCATTCCTATTAATTCATGAAGTTTATATGCATGTTATTGACCATGAACCCTTTTTACGTTGCTCTTGATCACACGGTTGTTTCAATGTAAGGAGATGCATTTCACTCCTATATTGCCATTGTGGAGCTGCAATGCGTCTGTGCCCGTTACAATGGTCTGTATAGTAGCATTACAAGTAATTTAAATCCGTCAGATATCTCCCTTCTCTGTTGCATCTTGTTCCTGCTTTAGTCCAACCATGGAAGGTGCTTGAGGAAAATGATGGAAGTTTTCTAGGCATGATTTAAGGCCCAAATTCTTAACCATGTACAGAAGTCACTTTTCAGAAAACAAATGGCTAATCCACACTGGGCAACTTCTGTTAGATCCAAGTGGTTTGTGTAAAACTGGTTGAATTGATTATTGATTATGAAGCTTTGCTCTTTCCTCTTATGCTTTGATTTATCCTTTTTAACTTGTCTCGCCATGTCGGTGTTGTAATGCTTTTGAAAATTACTGTCTTGTAGACGAGTTGTCTCCACATCCGGTCTCCTTATACAGAGGTTGGAGAAAAGAGTCCATTCAGTGTGTATGCTTGCTGTTGTATGCCTGTTGAAGGCTTAATGCTCCGATCCCCATTTTCCTCCAAAGGTTGGTCTACCATTGACTCTTTGGGATCAAAAGATGAAATCTCTCATCATCTTAATGGGTCTTCACAGCTCAACTTCAAGATTTTTGCTGGAGAAGTTAATCACGGAATCCAACGGCGAGAGGTCTACCGCTGACTCTTAACTTGTAGAGGATAGGATGTTTGTGAAATTCAGGATGGTCAGTTTCCTTCACACGTCGCTGCCTGGCCTGGATGAGTTTAGAGATAAGTTGGTGCTATTGTGTTGAAGAATCCTCTCTCCAGTCCAGTATACTCTCTGCCTGTCTTAATAATATGCAAATAGAAATTTTGCATGCTCAACTCAAAGCAAACGAATGTTTTTCATTCTATTAAATTGTCCATTAATGCCCAAAAATTTAATTGTTGATAGAATTATATTTATTATATTTTATTTCTAAATTCAAAATAATTCTATTAACTGGTCAAGTTTATTTATTATGAGTCATATCATATGCAGGGGGATGCCAACAACAAATGGCAAGTTTCCTTAGATGCCATAATCCATAATGATTTAAGGCTCATTTATATTAAATGAGTTTTAAATAATTTCTAAAAGAATCTCTTCATAACTTCTAAATTTATGATTCATTTTAATTTAATTTTTTTAATTGAATTATTCAAATAGTAATACAATTTTATTAAGTAGAACATATAAGGTTAGTGTATATTTCTTTGTTAACTATGTAATATATATTTAAATTTTAAATAATATAAATAAAAAATGCACAGTTGTAAAAGGCATAATATTTTGAAAAGAGTAAACCAAACCAATCTATAAATGTGCCATAAATGCACACTTTAAATGAGCTTGAATGAACCCAATCATGCCACATTTTGAGCTACTTGTGACTAGCTTTATTTATTTGCAATAATACGGGTGCACCAAGAGGCCCATTTAGAGCAAGGAATCAAGGAAAATAAAATAAATATTATCATGTATATATAACCATGGCTGTATATAAATTCCAGTTTCTTCAACTTATCATTATCAAGCTAAAACAGATCCATTGTCCAGGAATTGTACATATTTACATGACATTCCAACAGGCTACTAAATATTTATTCAACAACTGAGTTCAAGCATGAACAAACACATGAAGCTTAGTTAGGTCCTAAAAGAATTGATCCTTGAAGAAGTCCCATTCATCTGTCAAAGATTTCAACTTAAGTTGAGCCTGCCTCAGCTCCTTCTTGGCAGCCCGAATCTTGGCGTCGCCATTCTTCCCTCTGCTCAACAGATCCTTGGTCTCAGCATAAAGTGTCTCTCTCTCCCGTCTTATATCCAGCCTCTGTTTGATCACTCTTTCCAGCTTTTCCCTAAGCTCTTGTTCTTCGGTTGCAAGTTGCTGGTCTTCCTGCTTCAGTTCTGTGTCCTTCCCGTTGTTGCTAAGTATCGAAGAAGAGATTCCTCCAAGTGAAGCAATATAGTCATTCTTAGCCTTTATTTCATCATGGTAAAGTTGAACTCCGTCGACCTTGGATTGAAGCTGGTCAGCCATCTCATTCAGTTGCTTTTGTTGATCTTCAGTAAACACTGTTGCCGCAATGGTCTGAATTTTGGTCATACAAGACAGCAACTCTGAAGATCGGGAGGTTGCTAGTTCTTCGAAGGGCACCTCGAGTAGATTGAAGAACTGGAGGACCTCTTGGTTTGTGGCTTCATCTACACTTGACAGAGGCAGAAGTGAAGTGGAGGAACTAGCAATAGACCTTGCAACCTCTCCAGCCTGGTTGTAAGTGGCCTCAATATCAGCATCTGAAATGGGCTGAGTTGAAATGCTTTTAGGAGCAACCTGCAAGGAATGAAAGATACTAGTTTAGACACACAAAAAATGGTTTTTGCGGCATTTGCACGAAAATGGGTCCAATAATATTGACACACCAATATTCTATTCCATTTCCAATTCTATCACTCTTCAGGCTTTGAAGATTGGGGAAGAAGATTAATAGAGGACATGAAGTCAAAGGACTTCGCTACCATAATGCTCATACACATCTACTACCCGTGCAGCTATGGCTTCTTCCTTGGCTATTCATTGTTTCTTGGTCATCCATCGTTATTGTTCCTAGTTTGAATCATCTGAAGTAGTTGATTGCTAGTTGGGAAAACATCAACATGTTAGGCTCTTTCAAGTTAGTTAATTTACACATTTAGAGTCCAAGTCATGTAGTTTCTAAATGGATTTTCAATATTTTTTTACATTTGTTGTTGATGTTTCAGGAGTTCCTTGGTTCTCTATGCTTTCTGTTTTGAAATTGAAACCAATTTAATTCACCTATATGCATCCTTCATAGTGATAATTCCAAATAATGTTTTCCCAAATCTTTTGATTGATTTTGGCATTTTTCATTATTGTTACTGAAATAGCAAAATGGAGTGGGTGAGAGGAAGATCATGTATCTTACTGAAATAGCTTCTTGGCAGTGGCCTGACAAAACATGTGTAACTGGAAAAAGTATTACTTTCCAGAGGTTATGACTTCAACTCATATCAGCTCACCATACACACAATTGAAGAGCGAATCTGTTTAAGGTGGTAGTTCCTTGTCCAGACGGTGTGAAGGACACTCGGTCCACAATAATCCTTCCTTCCAAAGGAATTGGGATCCTTTGGGGTCCTTCCAATATTTTCTACTTTCATGTGCACATGAAAGTAGAAAATATTGGAAGGACCCCAAAGGATCCCAATTCCTTTGACAGCAGTTCAAGGCAGGGTTCAACTCTGTAGAACACAATAATTCTCCCGTTCAAAGGAGTTAGGATTCCTAAGATCCTTCCAAGATTTCTATTTTCATGAGGAAAGCACTTCAAAGCAAGGTTCTGACAACTTGCCAATCTGAGACAAAAGAAGGGAAATGATTTGTCAACTAGTGCTGACGAGTTTAGATCTTCTCATCACTGCCCAACAACCCCGACATGTGATCTCTTTACAGCTTTGTCTATCTATTTTCGAACAAAACTAAAACTAAACAACATATATAGGACAGAGCAATCATATGAAGCTAATAAATGAACTACATAATATTGATAAATAGACAAAAGAACAAGGAAAGAGGAAGCATATCCATCACAAATAAAAAGAAAGCCAAACTAGGTTTAACCAGCTCCTTCAAAAAAAAAAAAAAAAAAAGAGATCATATCTTATTTAACAAAAAACAATGATCAAAAGAAGAAACATAAAGAGGAACTGACCCAGAAGACCACAAAAATGGGGAAGAAAACAGAGTATTTAAGGACATGAGCAGAATGCTCCATTCCTTCAAAAGAGACTACTGTTCCATTTCCTCCACAAACAACGTATATCAGAAAAGGAACTAGGCACTAAAACTTTCTCTATTCAAGGTGCCAAACTCCCACACCCAAGCAAGAAAAAAAAATGCAAAATTGCAGGTGGCACGATCCATTAGTGATCAATCAATTAGAAAGAACCAGCAAACCTCTCTAGTAACCAAGAGAAGTAGGTTGTCATGACCCCAAGGGATAGGAGTAACTGTTCTATTGCATGTATTTTTTCTTTGTCGTACCTTTGGCTGCTGCAGTGTTGTACTTGCAGTTTGTTACTAATTGAAGGGATGTAACAACCTATAAATAGGCTAAAGTAGGAGAGAATAAGGCACTAATGAATGATAATTGACTCTGTTTCCCTCTCAAATTCTCCCTCCCTGTCTAATTCGTCTGAACTCTCCTCCTTTCTTCTGAATCCTCCCTCATTTCTATCTGTTTCCCACTCCATTTCTGCCCTAATTCTCCCTCAGATTCTTCCAATCTCCCATTAAAACCCTAGGTCCTGACATAGGTGACTCATCAAAAAATGACCTTTTCCTCATATGATAAACCATAGAACAAGCACAATCACTTGCAAACAAGCAAGTGCACACTAATTTGAACCCATCTAGATGGACAGTGGTAACATCCTAAAACTTTTTACGACTGCAAAATTTTCCACTAAGAAAGAATTACACAATGGCAGTTTTCAATTATAATCTTTTCATAGCTTGAAGCGTTCAACTGGATTGAGTATATACAAAAATGCACAAGAATGAAGTGAGGGGTGCCTCCTATGTTCTAACCCACAAGATCTCATTTACAAACTAAATCTATTGAGTTGGCTAGTTGGCAAGGAGGTTAGGGTAGGTATTGTTATATCTGATCATGCCTAGGCCAGAAAGAAATGCAACAAAAAAGAAACCTACATTTTAAAGATATATTAGTTATAATTATCTCATAAAGATTTCCAGAGAGGAATACCTGGTGGTCATGCACATATTCCAAAAATGAATGAACATTTGGATAGCGGAATTGGTCAGCACTTTCAACTGGAAGAGATTTTTGAAAACAAACTATATCCCCATCTTGAAGCCTCACATAAATGTACAAGGTAAATAGGAAGACCATCTATGCTAATATGCTATAGATTTGCACAATGATTGGTAAAACATATACCTGGTTATATTGATATGTGAAATTCTTGTCAATGGGTTCACACATGACATGGGGCTCAAACCTTATCTCCTGAAACACATTGATGCATGAGTTAGAAATAATAATGCTTTGTAAAAATAACCAAATCATGTAAGCATAAGAAAAACAAGAGTTTAAAGATGGAATGGTAAAAAATGCTATTACATGAGTAGCAACATTTATCCCACATCTAATAAATAAGGACAATAGTTTCTATTATAAATGATTATAAATACCCGAGTTCACCTCTGTATTCAAGCTTGAGTTGAAACACAAGTTTCATTTCTTGAAGAACTCATAATGCTTTAGCTCAATTTTCTTCTTTGGAGAATCCTTATTCTTCATAAGTGCTCTTTATTTTCTCTCTAGCCCCCTAAAAGTATTTTCACATGAATTGTGAGAGAATTGACCAAAAACTATCCTTGGGTGGGCTCCAAGGTGGATGAATTTACATAGATTTCTAGGATTGCTGATTCATGGCTTTTGGATTGTAATGGGGTCGTGACCTCACCAAGATTGTCCCAGAGTGATTGATGGGCCCCACTAATCGCAATAGGAAATCCTACTTTGCCAAGTCTGGTATGTCTTAGCCTTCTTAGGTGAGTTTATGTTTCAGCAGAGTTTAGGTTGTATCTTGCCTCCTCAAAGACAAAATGTCAAGCATGTACATGGCGTAGTAATGTTGAACTAGTTGAAATAAGCCTGCGTATCCTACAGTTGCAGCAGCAGTTGGAGAAGCATATGTAGTTGCAATAGGAGATGCCCAGCAGGAGATTTGGTTGAGATCATGGCATTGATTGTGAGTATGATGAAGTTGTATCAACCCATTATACTCTTTGAAGCACACACTGCTGTACTTGTTGGTTATTTTGGGAGACACAAGATGAAAAGGGTTCTTTTAGGAAAGGGGTTGAAGGTAGCTTATAGGAAAAGGGTTCTTTTAGGTAGCTTATAGTTAGGGTAAAATTTGGCAGATTTTTTATGATGAATTCTAGATAAGATATTAAATTGTTGGGGCATAACCCTCATAGCAATGGCCAAATTGCTTGAGTGTAGTGAAAAATGAACTAGGGCTGTTGCATCAATGCTCAGATGTAGTGTTAAATTTACAGGAGTCCCTCGGTTTTTCATGGATAAATGCTAGTTAAGAAGTTAGTGAAACACCAAGGAATAAGGGTTTGATCATCGATTAGAACTCTTAACAGAAAAATCTATGAAGGTGGTGGATGTGGTATTAGTGGCAAGAATTAATATTGTTTGTCTAAAGAAGACAAGATGAGTTGGTGAGAAAGCTAAATGTTGGTTGAACTTCAATATAAATTTTGGTACTTGGGGAAGGATTGTAGATGTAACAGAGTAGGAATTGTCATGTATAAGACTATAAGGGGCCAGGTAGTGAATGTGAAGAGGGTGGAAGAAGGATTATCATAGTTAAGAGTTTTATTTTTTGCTTGATTATCATGGTTAGAGTTGTTCGAAGAGAAGAGGCTTTGAATACTGTTAGCAAATATGCACCACAGAAGGGTTAGGAGAAGAGATTAAAGGCAAAATTTTGGGAGGATTTAAGGGGGCTGTTGCAAGGAATATCTAGAGAGGAGATAATTATAGGAGGAGAGTTAAACAGTCGTGGGTAGAGAAGTGGATATAGAAACGTGCATGCAGGATATAGCTTTGGACAAATAAATAAAGGGGAAAGCTATTATGGATTTTTTCACTGCATATAATATCATCATAGCAAATATTATGTTCAAAGCATGGGATGAACACTTGGTCGCACATAAAAATGGCTTGTGTACCACCCAGATAGGCTGCCTTCTTCTGAAACAAAAGGATGGCTTGTTTTGTAAGTACTGTAAAATTATACCAAGAGAGTGCCTAACCACTCTTCATAGACTTATGGTCCTTGCATCTGTATCAAGAAATGAAGAACAAAAAAAAAAAAAAAATCAAATGGTGGGATTTAACTTGTAAAAAACACTTTCAAGTAAAACGTGTGGCAAAAGAGATTAGAAGCATGACGTAAGGCTAATCCAATGTGCTACTGCTATTTGAATCATAACAAAATCTGTTTTAGGAAGTTAACTAGAAAGACTTATGGTCATGGAGTGAAGAGTGATAAAAAAAACAGCAAAACTAAGGTGCTTGGTACAAGACTTTACATATATGATACACTGAAGAAAGATTGAAGATTATAAGTAAAGAAGACAGTGAAGCAAGGTCAAGGGCTTATAAAAATTCATGTCACTTAACACAAAAGATGAGAAAAGAAATATATACATATATAGGCTGGCTAATGCAAGAGAAAGAAAAACGAGAGCTTTGAGCCAAGTGAAATACATAGAAGATGAAAATCAAGAGGTCTTGGTAAATGAGGGGGTGATCAAAGAGAGATGTAAGGAGTACTTCTTGAAATTATTTGATGAATGTGAGAAACAAATTTTATGTTGGGACATCTTGGCAACTCTAAAGAAGATAGAAATTGCATATTCTGTAAACTTATTTGTCCAAATAAAGTGAAGCAAGTTATGAGAAAAATGAAGAATGGTAAAGTAGTCAGATAATATTTCAATATAACCATGGGAAAACATGACATTTTATGATTAAGTATATTACTTAAAATTTTAAACCAAAGAGAATGCTTGATGAGTGAAGAAAGAGAACTCCTGTGCCCATTCACAAGAATAAAGGAGATGCCTGAAGTGTGAAAATTATAAAGGTACCAAGCCAATAAGCCATACTAATTACTAAGAAACTTTGGAATGGTGATTGACTACAGGTTAAGCAGAGAAACCAAGGCCTTTGAGACCTACCTCTTTGCTTTTGTGATGGATGAAATCATAGGTGTCCTTGTGTTTATTATTTTTAGAACAATAGAAGGCATGAATATTGAGCTTGATTTATGGAGAATCTAAGGACTTCAACTTTGCTGAGAATTTATATTAGCTTGTATTAGGTGTGCTGAATAGACTAGTTGTATTGTACCTTGTACCCAGCATAGGTAGCTTTACATAGCAGTTCTAATGTTTAGGTATAAATACTTGTAACCCTAGCTTAATAGATTTGAACAGTTATTTTTCAGTTTCTTTTTTTCCTCTCTTGTTCCTCTCACAATTATGTATGCCATTTTTCATGGTATCAGAGCCATTGAGGGGTAAATATGGAGAATTGGAGCAGATTTGATGTAATTCAGTCATCAAATTTTGTCTAGGATTGTATCCTCTCGGTTCGAGGATTTTATCTTTCATCTAGGTCAATAGTTGTGATATGAGCAATCTAATCTTCTCTGGATCTCTGGTCCAATCTGCACGATCTGATCAATCTTCTCTGGACCTCTGGAATTTGGTCTGATCTGCTGGTTGAAGCTGGTGTGATCTGCTGCAATCTATTTTGGAACTCCTGGAGTTGCGATCTAGTGATTTCTGGAATTCCTAAGGCTGGGATATGATATTTTGGTGGTCACTTGTTGAATTGGTTGTTGAAATAAGGGTTTATTACATGGTTCAGAGGTAATCTCTAACACTTCTGTTGTTGTTCCAAACATATCTGGTACTTCTGTGATTACAACTGAAAAGCTGAATGAGAAGAATTATTTTTCCTGGTGAGCTTCAATTAACATTCGGTTTCAAGGCCAAGGGGTTAGTGATCATTTGATAGGTCTCGCCAAAGCTAATTTAATAGCCGTGTAAGTAGAATTCTCTTAGGGTGAGAACGAACCACAATAATTGATTTGAATCCAAAACTTGCTCTATTACTGCATACTGGAAGAGTTTAAATACACAAGGGAAAAACAACTTTTCCTAAACTTACAACCTTAACTACTGAAAACAAGGACTTCAACAACTACTAGAAAATAATAGCTAACAATATTGGACCAAGTCTTCCAACCATATGCCAGCAAATCCCCTGCATGTGACATTCCATGAACCATGTCCCCTGCATGTGTCATGCCACGAACCTTGGATTCTTGATAGGAACACGTAGCGATCTTCTTGGCTTATCATCATTTAACTAAGAAATCGAGTCAGATACTAGAGAATGATAGGACATTGTAGGATGAAATTGATGCGCAGCTTGTTTCTGTGTTGTGGTTGTCATGAACTAGATTTAGTGCCTCTTTTTTGTTTTTATGAAAGTTGTGTAGAGATATAGTCACGCGCACAGAGGCTTTGTACAAGCAACATCCTTCGTTTGTACACAATTATTAGTACATTGTTTAATCTTCAAAAATGAGATTTAGATATGACAACATATCTGGGAAAGGTGCAATCTGCTGTGACAGATTTCAATATCATGTTGCCAATCACTGAAAATGTTACTGAACAGTATGTCTAACGTGATAAACTGTTCATGGTGCTTATATTGTCTGGATTAGGACCTGACTTGGAGAGTGTTAGGACAAATCCTTAGTGGACCTGTCATTTCTACTATGGAATAAGTGTTTGCAAGGCTGTTGCGTAGTATTTAGACTTCTATTGACTTTGATTCAGCACCTGAGGGGTCTAATATGGTTTCTCAGGCTACATCCTTGGTAATCAATCTAAGAATAAGCAGCCACAGCATGGTGGATGTAATAGAACAACGTATTTTCATCTCTCAGTTGAATGGTATGTACAGTCTTTATATACATGAACTTAGACTACTAAAAAAGGAAATAATATATCCTACATCTATATATCTCATACATAATCTTCTATATGTATCAAGATACATGGTTACTATATTGTAGAGATATTATATACAAATCATTATATCTAGGTTGCCACCAAAGAATACACACTATCTAGATGTGGACCGCTTGTTACTAGGAGAGCCAGCCCAATCAGTGTTGATGTATCCCACAATCTGACTATGACCATGATTCTTATACAATATACCATCACTAGGGGTAGCTTTAATATACCTAAGGATATGAATCACTGCTTTCCAATGGTTGTCCCAAGGCAAATCCAAAAATTGACTTACTGCACTGAGAACAAATAAAATATTAGGATGAGTGACTGTAAAGTTGTTGAGTTTGCCAACTAATTGATTATAGTGCCCAGGGTTAGAACTAGGCTCCCCCTGTCCTGGTAATAACTTGATATTTGGATCCATAGGATTATCGAATGGCTTGTATTCGAGCATCCTTGTTTCTTCAAGCATATCCAATGCATATTTTCTCTGAGAGATATAAATACTAGTCTTTAATCGTGCCATTTCAATACCCAAAAAATATTTCAGGTGAACCAAATCCTTGGTTTGAAAGTGTTGTTGGAGATGCATTTTCAACTCAACGATGCCCACATGATCATCCCTAGTAATAACAATCTCATCCGCATACATCACTAGAAGAATGCTACAACCATATTTACAACGAAAAAAACTGAATGATCAGTTCCACTCTACCTTAACCCAAACTTCACGACAACTGGACTAAACCTTCCAAATTAAGCTCGAGGAGATTGTTTAAGGTTATAAAGGGATTTCTCTAAACAACATATATGCTTAGACTCCCCTTGACCAACGAAGCCAAACAATTGTTCCATATGAACCTCCTCCTATAAGTCATCGTGAAGAAAGACATTCTTGATATTAAGTTGATGGAGAGGCCAGTTGTACATAGTAGCCAAAGGTAAGAACAACTGAATAGATGAGATTTTGGCCATTGGAGAAAAGGGCTCCCATATTCAAGGCTAAAAATCATAGTGGAATCTTTAGCAACAAGTTAGGCCTTGAGATGATCAACGTGACCATTGAGTCCAACCTTGATGGTATAAATCTAGTGACAACCTAACAGTAGACGTACTCGGCGGAAGAGGTATAAGTCCTAAGTCCTATTAGAATGTAAGGCACACATTTCTTCAACCATTGCATCGTGTTGCACTGGATGAAAAAGAACCTTTGTAACATTAATAGGAATAGAAACCAAAGACAAAAGAAACAAATACATGATAGTTAGGGGACGTTGAGTGATAACTAATAAAGTTTGAGATGGGATGTTGGATAGTACAACGATGAGTACCTTTGTGAAGGGAAATGGGCAAGTTAAGATCAGAAGGAGAATTGGAGGAGGGTAGACTAATAGGCAAGGTAGGTGAAGGTAGTGGTCCATTCAGCTTTGCTGCAATCTCCATGGATGCATCTATTACTAGCCTTGTCGGTGGGTCCATAGGTCGAGGACGACATCTAAAGATTTGGGTGATCGAGCCATGAGGAGGAAGATGGAGATGAAAGATAAAAAAGGGGAACAAATCATGGTAAACTAATGGACACTAACTCAGACGATGTAGTGGACTGAGGGAAGTAAAAGGTGGACTTAAAGAAGGTGACATCAACAAAGATAACATATTGAGACAACTTAGAAGAGTAGCATCGATATCTTTTTTAAAGACAAGAATAACCAAGGAAAACATAATTGAGAGACCGACCTGACAATTTATCACAGTTAGGAGCAAGCTGATGGACAAACAAGTACACCCAAATATACAAGCGAGAAGAGAATATGAGTTAGATAGAGGAAAAAGGATAGAATGAGCGACCTGGTTGGCAAGGATAGAGGATGGCATCCGATTAATGAGATAACATCTGATTGAAGGGGAACATGCATTTGCAAAAGAAGCATGCATGCAGTTTCAATGAGATGACGGTTCTTCTGTTTAGTAACCCCATTTTGCTGGGGGGGTGCCAGGACAAGAAGTTTGGTGAAGAATCCCTTTAGATGTGATGTAAGATTAAAAGGGGGTAGATAGGTATTCGAGTGCATTATCACTACAAAGAGCATGAATGGCCATATAAAATTGGTTGGAAATTTCAGCACAAAAAGTAATGAAGATGGAAAATAACTCAGATTGATTTTTCATTAAATATACCTAGGTAATTTGTGAAAAATCATCACTAAGGGTAACAATTTTTTTTTTTGAAGAAACACAAGCAGATCCCCAAACATTAGAATGAATAAGTTAAAAAACAGAGCTAACATGCTTATTAACTCTACTAGGAAAGGGACTACGAATGTGCTTCCCAAGTTGAGATGAGACACACTCTAATAATGAAAGATTAGACAAATATGGTACTATCTTCTTCAAACTAGCCAGAGATGGGTGCTAAGATGACAATGAACTTGTAGTGGTGAGGCAGTAGTAGTGCAAATCACAAGTGGAGCAAATGAAGACAAGTGGTATAATCCTCGAGACTCATGCCCCTTACCAATTGTCCGTCCAATCCTTTGATCTCGGACAAATACAAAATGAAACAAAAAGGTTATGGAGCAACCTAGGTTAAGAGTAAGTTGACTGACAAAAAGTAAATTAAAGCGACATTGTGGTAAATACAAAATATATGACAAGGACAATGTAAGAAGGGATTTTGCACTCCCGACACCCTTGATTGAGGCTTGGGAACTATCAGCCAAGGTAACAGTAAGTAAAGACCCCAAGCTATCAATATCAGAGAACATAGAATTATTACTAGATATGTGATTGGTAGCACCTAAATCAAAAATCCATGGGCCGAGAGATAAGGAGTAGGTAAAACAGACTGTGATTTCCAGTTGTGGCAAATGATGCAATAGATGAAGTAACCTATTGTGTACGGCAAAACTGAAGGAACTAAGTGCACTCTCCTTCTAAATAGTCACAGACGGGGAGCCCTATTATTATAGTGGGTGCCATTGGTAGAATCCTAGATCTTTGAATTGTCATTGATAATTGGAGTTGTATTGGTCGTGCGAGGTGCACAACAATGAAGGTCATAACAAGTCTCCCTAGTGTGGCTAATATGATTATAGTAGGTACATTGGGACCAAGATTGACCACCTCCACCACCATGACGAGCCCCTCCATTACCTTCTCGATTAGGATGGGATAGTTATGGCAAGGGAATACTACTCTCCAAGGATTGAACCACCATGATCAACAACAGAGGACCAAACGCGAAGTAATCAAGAAAAGGACCTCCGTTAAAGGTAGAAGAGAGGTATTGCATAGAATCTACGTTTTGATAAGCTCAATACAAACGCCCTGAAGGTAGAGAACAATAAACATCTAATCCTGCTACTCTTGTTGCTTTTTGATGTCTTCATCAAATGGAATGAGCTCATTGAATTTAGTAATCATGGCTTGAAACTTACCCAACTATATTGTCATGTCTGACTTGTTTTATTGTAGACGAAACAATGCACCAATAACATTGTTGATACAAGTTATGTCACTCGTATACAACTCACATACACGATTCTAAAGGGCACTGCATACACGAAGAAGACAAAAAATATGCATTAAGGCAAGTTCAATTGTCTACCACAAGCAACATAGTAATTGGGCATCCACTTTCTTCCATGTTGATTAATGGTTCATTGGAATATTGGCAACTACCTTGGCCAAGTGATCCTCGATTCCTTGACCAAGAAATCAAATATCTTCAGTGGTAGACCTAGTGGAGTAATTTTGGCCATTTAGTCTTTCTGTGGTAATAGGTGTGTTGAAAAAATGTGGGATAGTGACAGTGACAGGGATGGAGAACAAATCTGAGATGTGTAAAAGGTAGTCGGTGACAAGGATATTGTGAAAGACAACAGAATTTGGGTTGGCAAATCTGGGTCACTTGGACGATAGACACGATTTGATTGGTCACACGATGAAGGGATGTTGGTGATAACAATGACTCATATTCGACAAGGATGACTGATAACTGGCAAGGATGACTGGTCGTTGACTAGACTGACCACGCAATCTTGACAAGCTGCCCAAGGATGGCCCGTGGTGGGGATAAAGTCAACGATAGACAGTGCTGGTGGCAGCTGCAAGGGTCGACAGTTGAGATAGGCTCGCCGACAGTGTTTGTAACAAACGAGGACTATGATGGACAATGATAGTTGCGGCTTCTAACCTAGCTTAACTAGGGTTAGGCTAGGATATGGCTAGGGTTATAGCTTTGACACAATGCAATAGAACAATGTATTTTCATCCCACAGTTGAATGGCATGTATAGTCTTTATATACATGAACATAGACTATTAAAAAAGGAAATAAAATATCCTACATATATTCTATATATCTTAAGATATATGCTTACTATATTATAGAAATACCATATACAAATCATCGTATCTTAATAGGAAAATTTGTTCACATGAGTTTGTTTGTCCTTACAGATGCCATTATTCCTTTAGTTTCCAATCTGGTTTAGCCTTCCCTAAGCAGAGGTACTTGTTCTTCTCATAATCCTCATTCTATTTACGCTTTCTTGAGCTATCATCATTCGTCTTCTATCCATTCTGCCTTTGTTTGTGCTCTTTCGTTTACTTCTATTCCTAAAATAGTTGCAGAGGCTCTTGCTCACCCTGGTTAGCATCATGATATGGATGAGATGTCTACTTAGCTTGCTAATGGGACTTGAGATTTGGTTCCCCTTCCTCTCGAAAAATCCTTAGCTGGTTGCCACTTGGTTTTTATTGTTAAAGTTGGTCCTGATTGCTCTATTGACAAATTGAAAGCCCGTTTGGTTGCCATGGGTTATACATAGATCTTTGGTGTTGATTATGGAAATACCTTTTCCCTTGCGGCTAAGATTGGTTTAGTCCATTTGTTTCTTTCCATGGCTTCCATTAGACATTGGCTTTTTCACTAGCTTGACATTAAAAATGCTTTTCTCCATGGTGATCTTCTTGAGGAGGTTTATATGAAGAAACCACTTGAGCTTGTTGCTCAGGGGGAGCCTCATCTGGTTTGTCACCTTAGGAAATCATTGTTCCTTTTAAGCAATCACCTACGTGTCGGTTTAGTCGCTTTAGCTTTGTCGGTCAATTCTTTAGATTGACTAGGAGTGAAGCTGGCCATTTTGTTTTCTATGCTCTTGGTAGTGTTATCTACTTGGTTGTCTATGTAGATGATATTGTCATTATTGGTGATGACGAGCAGGGGGATTTCTCAGTTGAAGGCTCATTTGCATTCTCATTATTGAGTATTGAGTTTACTAGATTTGGGCATGGCATTTGTATCTCTCAAAGGAAGTATGCTCTCGATATTCTAGAGGAGACAAGCATGTTGGATTCTAGGCCAATTGATACGCCTATGGATCCCAATCCTAAGCTTGTTCCTAGACACAGGAAGCCTATTCATGATCTAAGATGTTATAGGAAATTGGTTGGGAAGCTGAATTATCTTACAATGACTCGAGCTCGACCAATATTACATTTTGCTATTAGTGTGGTTAGCCAACTTTTGGATTCTCCTTGTGATGGTCATTGGTAGGCTTCAGTGCATATTTTGTAATATATTAAGAGTTCACATAGTAAAGGTTTATTATTTGAGGATAGAGGTCATAGACAGGTGACTGGTTATGCAGATGCTAATTAGGCAGGTTGTCTAGTTGATAGACAGTCAACTTCTGGCTATTGTGTTTTAGTTGGAGGCAATCTAGTTTATTGGAAGAGTAAAAGGTAGCAAGTTGTTGCTAGATCTAGTGCTGAAGTTGAGTACAGAGCCATGGCATTAACTATATGTGAGTTGATTTGGCTTAAACAACTTCTTAAGGAGCTGCAATTTGGTGATTCAGGTTCTATGTAGCTTACATGTGACAATAAGACTGCTCTTCATGTTGTCTTTAATCCTGTTTTCCATGAAATGACCAAGCATATTGAAATGAACTGTCACTTTGTGAAGAAAAACTAATTTCTAGTGAGATTTCTATAGCATTTGTTGAGACTGTGGACAAGTAGGTTGACTTGCTTACAAAGGCCCTTCAAGGTTCAAGGATTAAATATATTTATTCCAAACTAGGCACATATGATATGTATGCAACTTTTTGCAAGGGAGTGTTGAGAATTTATATTAACTTGTATTCGGTGTGCTGTATAAACTAGTATTAGTTGTACCTTGTACCTAGCATAGGTAGCTTGTACATAGCAGTTATAGCATTTTAGTATAATACAAATACTTGTAACCCTAGCTTAATAGATTTTAACAGTTATTTTTTCCCTCCAAACTTGAACGCCCACACCATCTCAATCTTCAAGAAACTCCCTTATTGAGAATTCTAATTGAAGAACTTCAAATGTGAACCCTAGCTCCAGTCATGACCTTCAAGTGCAATTGCAAACTTCTGCGGACTCCAATCGCATCTCTATAATAATGATGATAGTCTGCCTTTAGTGATATCATTTTTCTTGAAAATTTATCAGATATTACATGAAATGGCTTGCATTGTTCTATTTGAACGTTTACTAGCCCAAGTTCTTCCATTTCTTTTTTTCTTCTCCAATTTTTTAGTTTCTCTCTTCCTCTCTTAATTCCATTGATTTGGCTAGGTCAATTATTTTCGAAATCAAGCAAAAAGCTTCCAGATTAGAAGAAATCATCTCTCTTTTTCAATTATGATAGAATAGTAGTACTGCCTCTGCAATAGAGTTGACCTCAACATTGTGTTCATTTGAATTTGTTTTTTCCTAGAGATGTAAAGCTAGTTTTCTATTTCTCATAATTTTCTTCTATTGTGCCTCAAAAATCAACTAAGTAAAAAATCTGAGTCTCCCTAGGCAGGCCAATTTCAATTCAGAAATCCTTTTCAGCTCCTAACCTAGCCTAATCAGTTCCTAAGTTTTAGGCTCCGGTTAAAACCTTCTATTATGGCTATCCAGTCCTTCAGCAGCAATAAAATATATAGAACTCCACAATCATGCTTCTTTGTTTAAAGTTGTCACAACCCTAGGGTTAGTTAGGGTTGTGATAGGAATTGGGAGAAGAAATCAGAATTGTAGGAGGGGGAAAATCAGTAGAAAGAGGGAGAGATATTGAGAGAAAGGGGAAGGAACTTGAGGGAGAATGGAGAGAAATGTTAGGGAGAGAATTAGAGTTTCTTTCATTCAATTCAAGCATGCCAACAAACTCCTAACAGCAGCCTTATATAGGCGTCATTGCCTTCTAACAGCCTAACCACTTGCTAACAATATATCCTAACAGTTATTATAAACCTATTACAAGATTACCCCCTTTATTATATTTCTATTACAGCATTGACCCTCCTATACTCCTAGGTACATGACAGTTCCCTCCGCCTTAAAATGTTTCTTATCCCTAAGGAACTTATTATCATTTAGCTGCTCTTTCTTCATCCCACTCCTACCTTCATTTCTTGTTCAATCTCTTTTTCTCTCTTTCTCCTTCTAGGCTTCTTCTTCTTTGTTCTTAGGATTCCAAAAATGGTCACCGGCATAACTTGGACCAACACTTTAATAGGGGCAACCAGATTGACCTCAGTGGCTTCAGATTCAAATCTGAGTGCTTGAATAGCAGACCGAAGCTTATAGTCCTCAACATTGTTGTCTATGTTTCTTATGAATAGAGTTCGAGATGATTGTTCCCCATGAGGAAGTTCTCCATAACCCAAATTAATAGATCCTCCAGAATGACAATAAGGGAAGCTATCTTTTCCCAAGTCCAATTCTCCAATACTGCCAAAAAAATCCAAATCTTTAGTATCATCTCCAGCCTTGGAGTGGGGCACATAGTCAACCCCGTCAGTCACCCCTGACAGTAAGTCATTGCCATTAAGGAAAGGTTTTCCAATAGTTTGTGTCTCAATTCCCTCAAGGGATTCAAGAGGTTCCTTAGCAATTAAACCATCTGCTCCTGTTAGAAATTCTGCCACATCTTCGTCTTGTTCATTGGAAATTTTCTGAAGCTCACTGTCAACAGTTTTCTCCTCCACATCAGCAACATCTTCTTCTTTTAGCTTACTGGAATTCACTCCTGCTGAATAGTTATCGGAATCCATCCTCTTCTGGTTAGAATTTTCAGAATGATCATCTGCAACATTCCTTCTCGGTTTGTCGAAGAATTCTGCTGGAAACTTGTAGTTATACTCCTTACTCAGCATCCTTGCAAACTCTTGAAGCTCTTCTCGTATTACACAGCCAAATTCCTCACACATTTTGCTAACCCAAGGGTCTAATGTCCGTTTCCGTGCCTCATGATTTAGCCCAAACTCTTCACGTTTTCTGTTGTATCCCACTGAAAATGCAGCATCCTTCTGCTGCAAAGGAGACTCCCATTGTTTCATACGCAAGCTATTCGTCATGGTAGAATTCTCAAGAGCAGGACCAGTCAAAGGCCAGGGCATAGGAGCTTGATACATCCTTAATCCAACTCTTCCGTGAACATATCGGGTTCTTAGTTAGAATCACCTCAAACGCAATTCACTGCCCGTGGAATTCTCGTCTCTAATTTGCTGGTATGCGTTGTCGAACTTCTAATCGGAATCTCCTAAATTACCACTCGATCAGTTCCGATAATGACTAAGGTTGTCTTCCTGAACTGCTACTGCAACAGCTCGGAAAGTAGCAGCGAATCAAACCGCTGCCCCGCCTTCGCAGTCGAACCTTCTATCTTTCCTCAGCAAAGAGATCGACGGCTAAGAATGTTCAACGGAACTCGCCGGAAGCCACTCCTCCTACTTCTTCAGATCCAAGCCGACCTCTCCTCCTTGTGCATTGGAATCAATTCCGCAATTCACCATAGCAAAATCAAGATTCCGCCAGGCTCTATAAGTTTCACCTGCCTCGTCTTCTCGTCTGCGCACTCTGATTATTGCCTCACCTCCTTTCACTGGAAATCACTGCTCCAAGAATCGAACAACCTTCCAAATCGATGGAATTCTGCTAGATTGCCGAAGTTTCCCCACTGGAATCGTCTGGGCTGCTCACTTTCCTTAAGCGACTGTGATGCAACCAACGAAATTCTGCGGAATTAAGAATTCGATGGTTGTAGTAGCTTATGACTTGGCTCCCAAATCCGCTTAAGTTGCTTCGCCCATTCGCTTCGAACAAACTTACTGCGATTCGCGGTTGAGCGTCTACCTTCTGCTCATTCCAAGGAAAGTCGAACAACTCTTCCAGATCACAAGCCGTGATCGCTTGTACCTCAGCTTCCCATACCTGCTACGCTACTTTGATTTGGACTTCAAATTCAACTCGGTATCACCGTCGGCCTCTCCTTTGCACGCCAATTCCGAGCAAGACTTATTAAAATTCGTTGCCGTTCATCAACATCTTCAATTCCCCTTAGTCCTGATTCCACACCCAATCACCGTCCAACACTCCAAGTCGGCCAATTGTTCGCTTATGATCACAATTGTCGTCGATCATCAATCGTTCAAGAATCTGGACTAGCCTTAATCGCATGCCTTAATACTCTGAATCTTACGCACTGATAACAAAACTTCCAGATCCTTAGCCGAAAATCACCGGAACCACTTACTGGAATTAATCGGAACTCTGGAATTCACTTGAATCGAAGTCGCAATCACGGCTCTGCTTCTCCTTCCTTGTTCGACTGCAACAACGCTTCTTGTTTTGATTGCAAATTTGAACGCGGACTGCCGAAAATTAGCCTAGCTCGCCTAGCCTTTGAGTTTCGGATAAGAATTGCTAAAGTCACAAACTAGAATTGATTGAAATCACAGCCAAGGATTGACTGCTCTGATACCAATTGTCACAACCCTAGGGTTAGTTAGGGTTGTGATAGGAATTGGGAGAAGAAATCAGAATTGTAGGAGGGGGAAAATCAGTAGAAAGAGGGAGAGATATTGAGAGAAAGGGGAAGGAACTTGAGGGAGAATGGAGAGAAATGTTAGGGAGAGAATTAGAGTTTCTTTCATTCAATTCAAGCATGCCAACAAACTCCTAACAGCAGCCTTATATAGGCGTCATTACCTTCTAACAGCCTAACCACTTGCTAACAATATATCCTAACAATTATTATAAACCTATTACAAGATTACCCCCTTTATTATATTCCTATTACAGCATTGACCCTCCTATACTCCTAGGTACATGACAAAAGTTTCCTCAAGTTGTCCAACGGAAAGAAGTAGATAGGCGTGGGGTCACCATGAACACTAAAATCACCTCCTCTGACCTGAAAAGGGTGATCAAATAGCTTGGAAGTTTAACAATTTAAGCCTTCAAAGTTCAGATCAAATAGCTTGAGCAGCACAGGCATGCTTACAGGTGCAAAGCAGATGTCATATTAGAATTGTACCTTCATCCCCATTGACTCAAATAGCTTTACCTCGCTGTGGACTCAATGGTAGTGTGCAAAAATGTATAGACCCTACAAGTTCAGAATGTTGCATCGAAAAAGACAAAAGTATGGAGAAAATCAAACCTCATAAAAGTCAACATCCTCCTCAGGAGCAAGGCCAGCCATTGCTTTCACTTTCGACAATATTTCTGTAGGCTTACCAGTAACGTTCACAATCAATCTTCCCACATAACTGGAATAATAGAGTAACATATCATAGGTCAATCGCAAGAAATTCCTAGACAAGAACTGGAAAAAAGTGAGATAATAATTACCGTAGATTTTCTTTCTCAGGATCATATAGCTTGAAGAAAAGCAAAATATCATCTTTTATCTTTCTAGGGGGAGGTATAGGCTGAAAATTCTGAATGATACAGAAAAGGATCAAATGATACCATAGAATAGGTAACTTAAGCTAGCTGTAAACAATTAATAATGCCATAGAATATGAATATGCTATAAAGCCTAAATCTGCAAGAAAATTACTGATCCAAGCTCCACTTCCAAGAACAACTTCAATTCTGGATTGGGACCTTTTTCAGATAGAATCGCCAAATCCCCAACCTACAATGCAAGGCAAGGCACATTGGTTGGAGAAGCATATTATATGAATTATATATTATATGGGCATCAGGATGAAATTCCAACATATAGTTCCACTCGACAGAATGAGGATGATTGTAAAAGAAGAAGGAATTAGGAATTGGGAACTGTAATCAGAGACTGACAATAAAACAATAACCAATGGAATCAGAATACGGTCCTTATCTGACCCAGAACATGATTAATTAATTATCAATTATGAAACCCTTTAAGCTCATCTTTGCATAAACAGGTCATTGACGAATTGTCAAATGTATTGATCATAAAAACAAAGGCTTCACCACATGGCAATATCAGTGAATAATAAACTCAATAGATTACAACTGTAGGGCCAACAATAGAGTTTGTATTTGGTAGGCGGACATATAAATATAAATGATAAGCCAAAATCAAACAAAATGGATTCTACCAATTAATCTACAAAACTCTAAAGGTACTTGAGCAAGTGAAGAGTAAAGCATGGTTACCAAAAGGTGTTAGTAAATAAGGGAAAGACAGAAATTACATGTTCAACAACATTTATTTGCTTTAAAGAAGTGAAGAATGGTAAAGTGATTGGACAGGATAGTATCCCAATAAAAAGACAGACATGCATGAGATAAGAAAACATTTTATGGTTAATGAATGATTCCATGTGATCCTTACATCAAAGAGGATGCCTGACAAATGAAGAAACAACAATCTAGTACCCATTTTATAAGAACAAAGGAGATGTTCAAAGTTGTGAAAATTACAGTGAAATCATGCTAATGAGCCACATTATGAAACTTCATGAGAGGGTGATTAGAAAAGGTTAAGAATAGAACTCAAATCTCTAAAAATCAATTTGGTTTCATGTCTAGTAAGTCAATAATGAAAGCTATACATTTACTAAGGCATCTACGGAAAGGTTTACAAATAAACAAAAGGATTTAGTAGTGTTTATAGACTTGGAAAAAGCTTATGACAAAGTCCTCAAATAAATCTTACAGAGGGTTTAGAGAAAAAAGGAGTCGGACTTGCTTATATACAGGTTATTTGAAATACATACACACACATATATATAGAGGGATACTTTAGAATGTAAGGACTTAAATTGAGAAGATCAAAAACTGATTAATATGAAAGGTAAGATAAATGAAAACAATCAGTTTATGGTGGAGATCACATCCAAAAAGTATGGACAATGTTATGTATGATGTTATGGTGGAGATCGAGTATGGATGATGTTATGGTGGAGATCGAGTCATTCTAAAATAATCAGTTTAGATATTTCAAATCAATTATTGCAAAAGGTGAAAGAATTATTGAGGATGTTACTCATACAATTAAAGTGTGACAACTAAAATGAACAAATGCTTCTAAACTTTAATGCAATTGCCAAATCCCTTTAAAACTTAAAAAAGAAAGTTTTACTGGACAACTATAACACCAAATTTTGTTGGATGGCATATAGTGTTAGTAAGTAAGCAATACCATGAAATATGAGTGTAATTGAGATGAGCATGTTGCATAGATGAGTGATCATGTCATCCATAATAAGGTAACAGTAGTGCGTATTGATAATAAGATGCATTAACATGGTTTGGACATGCTAAGATGCATTTGTGAGGAAGGTGGATCAAATGACAGAAATCTGTAAAAATAAGAGGTAGAGGAAGACTAAAGAAAATTTGATAGAAAAAAATAGATTAGAGAAATGATCAGTGAGCTAGAAAAAAATAGATTAGAGAAATGATCAGTGAGCTAGAATCCCTATAGCCAATCCCACCTAGTTTATCATTGGATGAAGACCTAGTGTGCTGTTGCGAGGAAGGTGGATGAAATTTATAGAAATTTGTAGCAAAAGAGGTAAGAGGAAGACCACAGAAATTTGATGGAACTCTTAGGCAAGACATGAAAATAATGGTGTTATAGAAAATATGGTCAGACACAGATAATTTGTGAGCTAGATTCCATATAATTGACCCACACCTTGTGGGATGAAGGCTTGGTCTGTTGCTGCTTTTGTAACACGATAAAGGTATAGTAGATACACGGGATGATTAGAACAAGAATCAAGAAAACTATCCCACAAGGACCTCCAAGAAGGTTTCATGGGGCAGAATTTCACTTTAGTAAGACCACTATGTTTAGCTTTCCTGCTGAATGGCAGGCAAAGATGTGATGTACAGGTCTGATGGCACTGAGAAGCCAATATCTATATTTGAAAAAAGTGAAGAATACCAAGAAGCTTGGTAAGTAGATGTAAGCTTGCCAAACCATATAAATCACTTCTTTCGAATTCTCTCTTCCCCTCTTGCTTTATTTTAATAATAATTGTGTCAAATAGCTATTTGTTTTTTAGGCTTTCCTGTGGAAATTTTTAGAAAACTAAATTCACACTGATGTTTGCTAAAGCTGAGCCAACAACATATCAAGTTCTAGAGGCGTGCATCGAGGTTATAGGAAAAAAGTGATGAAGTGGTCAAATAGAGCACCAACAAGGCCACATTAAATAAGAACCATGAAAGATGAACTTCTCAAACAGGAGAGATTTATCTAGTATTTGAAATATATGAGAGAGCAGCAGAAGATTACTGGTGTTGTTTCCTCCAAATACGTCAGAGGTCGAAAAGGACGGTATGTATTATTTTGACGCTTTGCCCACAACCAAAAACGCTCAAATTGCACAGGAATACCAAACTCTTTGGCCACCAGCTCCTGCATTACCCAGATTCATAATTAACCAGGACCAACACAAGAATGTAGCATCTTCAACGCTATCACAAGACAGTTTTAGTGATAAAATGAAATTTTATCTTGCCAGCAAAGATTTAACAAAGAACTAATGGTAAAGTCACAAGGGTAACATGCCACTGTGGAAAACTTTTGATATTAGTGCCACGAGAAAAAAAAAAATGATATACAACCAATCATATAGGGAATAAATTGTAACCATTAAAAGCTAACCAGATTCACTCTTGTCAGCACAGCGTGCTGGGAAGTGCAAGGGAATAACCTTTATCGTTTCAGGATTAGAAACTTCCAGATTGGAAGTTGAATTGTTAAAGGGAAGCCTTGAACTTGCCTTGGCACCAAGAAATAGCTTTAGATAGCGTATTCCATACGATTTAAACGAGTATTAAAATTCAAACTTATGCTGCATTCTTTTATTCCCTTCCATCTTCCCACAAAGTGTTATGCATAGCTATAACCAAATACATAAAGCCTTTCCCTGCTTGTCCAATCAATGTGTTTATTGAGTTAAAAAGACAGACTTTAAATGCAATTGCAGTCTCCATAGAAGTCTTATTCCAGTTCCAGTTAATAATATTTTACATGTTCCAGTAAACAACAACAACAAAAGAATCTATATGGGAACAAGATGAGTAAATGAAAGAGAAAGATGTGAACTACAGTAGCATAGATTTAAATGCTTATCATTCTTCTTCTTGTTTTTCTCTGTAAAGATGACGTTGTACGCAGAAATGCCAAAAGGGGCCAAACCCAATACACAACAAACCACAAACAACTAACAGCAAAACATCTTCCAAGGACTTAATGAAATACCCGAGAGAAAAAGGCACATCTCCTCTAAGCATCCCCCCCCCCCCCCCCCCCAAAAAAAAAAAGAGAAATGAAAATGTTTCCGTCAAGCAAAAAAGGAAAATTAACAGAATTTTCAAAAGCACTCCTATTTCTCTCTGTCCAATAATGCCTCATAGCACAAAAAGAAATAATAAACTGAAACTCTTTCACCCTCCTTTAAGGATAAGCCCTACCAAAAGAAAGTGAAACTTCCAACGCTGACTGTGGCATCAGCCGCATAACCCAATGGAGACCCAAAAAGGAGAAGAAAGTATTCCAAATTCCAAGCCACTGAACATGGAGTAACTGGTTAACTGATTCTCCATCCTTGAATTGAAAACACCAAGTTAAAAAGAGCTCCATTTCCTCGGATTGAAAATGAGAGAATAGTGCCAAGAGTAGCAGTAGAAAAGAAAAAGGGCCCTTGGTAGATCTTTGATCTCCATAATAATCTTCAGGTCAAATTCAGTCTATCTTGGTAAAAAATAGCTTCATAAAAGGATAGAACAAGGAAAGTTGCCTAATTTGATGAACTCGAATCCATATGTCGACCTCCTGCATACCTTAGTATGAGCATGAAGGAGCTCAAAAAAAAAAAAAAAAACAGTAATCGGCAATCCTTCTGTTCATGAAGATTATGCCTAAAAAGAAGGCCAACCAACCCAAGGAGAATGGAGATTAAAAATAATCACCCACAGAAACCAACTAGTCACTAGCTAATTGATACAAAATGGGAAAATGTTCAGAAAAAGGGGAACTATGACACTAATGATCCAACTAAAATCTAATACTTACCCATCACCTATCTGAAAGGAGATGAATATTAAGAGTTTATCCTTAATTCTCATAATTCCTTTTTGTGACCCAACACAATGAGGACAGTAGATCAGGTCTGAAGGCAACCACCTTTTTCTACACAATATCATTCTCTTTGCTACCTTTTACTCAAAATCCATTTACCTAAGAGTGGATTATTAAAAACTTAAAATTCTAATTAAAAAAAAATTCATAACAAAGAGGTAAAGGAAGACCAAAGAAAACTTCATGGGGAATTCTTTGGCATGACATAGAATATAATGGCTTTACAAAAGTTACGGTATTAGATAAAGATGATTGGTGAGTTAGAATTCATATAGCCAACCCCATCTAGTGGGTTAAAGTTTGGTTGTTGTATGGTTGGATTTCTTTCCTCTCTTTTTTCCCCCTCCAATTTTTTGCTTTGCCTAGTCTCCTCTCCTCTTCAACACTATTTCCTGATCTTTTTCACACTAACTTAGCCCACCCATCATTTACCAAGAGATGAAATCATAAACTGATTCACACCTTGAAGTGGTTAAACTGCATCTGCTTTTGAACACGAAAACTCCTAACTTTGTCATGATTGACAAGATCAAAATATATATGCTGCCCAATCTGCTCTACAAGGTCTTCATCACGTGCAACCTGAATGCATAATGTAATTCTTCAATTAAAAAAAAATGGTTAGCTAAGGATGAGCAACTAATACATTAATAGCCTAATCAAAATCGAGGTTGATCACAATAACCTTTACAATGGTATGACGTTGAGCCTCAGCTATTTTTTTATTCTTGAGCACTTTTTCTTCATGGTGACGCCTCAACCTTTCCTGGATTGGAAATTAAATGTAACGAGGACAAATTGTGAAGGAGGACAATAAATATATTAAACTGATTATATAAGGATACCAATATCTTACCCTAATATTTTCTGGAATGTCTTGCTCATCCACATTACAGAATATTTTCTCCATGTCACTTTCCCGTACATACACCAAAATGTGTGCACTTGAATGGTTTGGAGTATCATTCAATCCAGGGTTTGTCTGATGAAACCATCAACTTGTAATCAGGTAAAAGAAAATATATATATATATATATTCAAAAGTTAAAAAAAGAATATATTAGGGAAACTGAAAATCAGAAATAAGAAATAACCAGAAAACATCCAGTAACCAAAGTGAAAACATAACCTCTTGTTTGACACCATATTGCTCCTCCAAAGCCCACCTCATATCTTCTTTCGTCACCCATTCATCATCAAATTTATACCTTCAAGTAAATCAGATTTTAAAATATGAGGAGATAAACAGGCAATGTGATTCCTAGCTACAAAGTGGCGAAATGTGCTATTTTGTATTTCAAATCTCCATTTTAGCCTCAAACTAAAATGAGCAGCAGGAAAACTTTACAATCATGTGCTTGCATGTTACATGGCTATGATGTAAATAAGATAAAAGGAATTTGAAAGAATGAATATGACAATTTCATATGTTGTCTGAAAATATTTTAAAAGCATAATTTGCTAGGAGGGGGATCCTACAGCCAAAATGTGGCCCCAAGAAGAACCTGAAGTGGGCACCACCAATAAGTGGAACTTATAGCTATGTTTAACTAAGGAGACTTTCTAAACCATGATTTGATCAATTAAGCCTACGAAATTTAAGTATGATGGTCAGTCTTTTCTCTGACAAGAAGAAAGAAGATCAATAATTTTATTTAAGAATTTTTTTATTGTTTATTGATCTTCCTTGCACAAAAAGGATTCATTCCTTTTATAGTTGTAAAGAACTAGCCATTACTTGCTTTAACAAGCATGCCAGGGAAACATGTAAGAATCCATCTCAGTATCTAATTAGCATGAAACAGACAGTTAAGTAAAGCTTACATAAGCAAATTATTGTGTTTTAGTAAATTTGGAATTCAGATGCATACCAGTCATCAGAAAGAGTTGGCCTTATAAAGGCATAGTAATGTCCACCATGTGCCCCACCACTGTGCACTAAAACACTGCAGATAATATCACAGTTGTAAGAATAACAAAATTCAACTTCATAAAAAAGACAGTAAAAATAATATGGATAATAAATAACCAAAGATTTTCATCCATCAAAATATGCACTGCACTTTTAACTTTTTCTTCTTACTTTAATAAACAATATGTATTCGTGATAGATTAAACCACATAGACTCTTTCTGGGAGACTCATAGGTTTGGTTGTTATATCTATGATTTTGAAATAACTATTAATTTTATTTTTATAATGAGAATTTTACTTGGGAAATGATTAAAAGATCTCAGAAGTGACTTAACATATGACAAAACATTTTTCCAAGGTTTTGAAACATGACTGAACATGTTTGGGAACACACACAAAATTTTGAAACTGTTGCAATAACAGGCAATTAGGGTAATTTGAAAGGGTAGAAAAGACACCCTACCTCTTGGCAATCCTCTTATTTATATCATTTTTATTTATAGATCAGGAGTCTAGAAAAGGAAACTATATACAAGGAAATAATCTTCTAATTACAGCCTATATACAAGATATAACTTCCAATCAATAATTGTTGTTTTCCCTGATTTCCTCCATAGAATCAGTCTTCCATAATCCTGTACCAATAAGTCAATATTTTCAAAATAAGCATAGCTGTTACAGCTGTAAATGAACAGCTGTATGTAGTAATATCAGACTTCCAACACTCCCCCTCAAGGTGGTGTATGAATGTCCTTTGTGCCCATCTTGTAGATAATGGAAAGGAAGTCCTTGCTTTGTAATGCTTTAGTGAAAGAGCCTAACAGTTGATGCCTTAGACTGAACAAATGGGATGATAATTGGCCATTAGTGAGCTTCTCCTTTATAAAATGTCGATTAATCTCTATATGTTTGGTTCTATCATGTTGAACAGGGTTACTAGCAATACTTATTGCAGCTTTACTATCACTATACAGTAATAGTGCCCTTTTCTAAGGAAATCCCAGTTCTCTTCCATGACTTTATTTATCCATAATAGCTCATATACACCTAAGACCATTACCCTATACTCAACTTCAGCACTAGACCTAGCCACAACTGACTATTTTTCACTTCTCCATGTAACTAGGTTATCTCCAACAAAGGTGCAGTAGCCCGAAGTTGACCTTCTATCATCTAGGGAACCAGCCTAATCTACATCTATGTACCCCTCAATGTTCAAATGGCTTTCATTATTGAAAAACTGAATAGGAGAACTATGAATATTGCTCCGTGAATTTTTCATTGATCTAGGTGTGACTTATATACACAAAATCTTCTAAAAACTCTCCTAATTTACAGGAGTAGATTACAACAAATTTAGCTAGCTATTTTACAGATTTGGATGAGTAGAAACTTGGTTATCCTTATCTGATTTCCGAGGCTGCTTCATCCCTTTTTCTCTTTTATCTTTAAATTTGAATTGTTGTGATATTTTCACACAATCTTGATCCTTATCTACTCGGCCATCAACTCATTCTTCCTTACCTTTATCTTCTTCCAACACTCCCCCTCAAGCTAGTGAATAGATATCCATGATTCTCAGCTTGCCTCTAAGTGATTCGAACCCTTGTTTCTGCATTGCCTTAGTCAAAATGTCTGCCTCTTGATCTTCAGCAGGAACATAAATAAGGTTTATGTCTGTTAGTGTAGGTGCTCTAGACCCAATCAGATTGGGCATGTTGTACACTGACAATTGTAATCATGTTATTATTTGAATAAGGAGTTATTCAAATTCACAAGAAGTCATTCTATTAGTTTCTTGTTATTATTGTAATAACCGAAAGAAACTAGATAGAAGTCCATATGATGTATACTGTGAATAATCTATAAAGATGTGAGATGATGCATCACAGTTTTTAGACATCATTAAACATCCCAAGTCGTAGCAATGTCAAGAATGGACATTGACAATTGCGGTAAGACTTGTATGTGCTATGTGATAGCAATGGGGGTCTCACACCCATAGGCATAGGGATGCCTAGACAAGTACATAGGTGACCAATGTTGGAGAATGTGTCACTGGACATGACTCGCCATGAGAATCCATTTTGTTTATATGTTGATGGTATTCTCATACGAGATGGGTGTAACTAATCCTTGGACCTGAGGTTGTCACGGTCATCTCATAAGAAGACCGATATGCTTTGACATCGTTTCGATGGGCCTAGACAAAGGCTGCACGTGGGCGATCGTTGGATATATCGTGAGGCTTATGGAGATGGGTGCATAGCCAAGATGGGACTCGTCTATCCCTTGATAGAGGATGATGTATCTAAGGCGCCTTCGGTGGATATTCACTTTAAATCCATGGCCATGGTGAAAGAGATCAATAAGGAGTTATTGATTTACTTTCTAATTAAGTGAAGATATCCGGAAGACCGAAGAAAACTCATGTGATCGTTATCAAGCAACACATCGCCATACTTGAGATCACATAAGATACATTGACGAGAGGATCGTATTACATGGTAACCATGCTCGTGAAAGGTTATTTGCGGATTATGAATCCTTCTGAATAATTGGGTAGGCATGATGCCTTGCTAGAGGCCAATCTTGTCTTATGTGTTTGTACCGACACATTGCCAACATATTCGGAAGCCTAATGAGTCATACGCAATAGGCATGGTCCCTGGCTTAAACCAGGAGAGTGGACGTATGGTTAAGTGGGACACTTCGGCAAGAAGTTTTGCCGTCGTAGGTTCTCACGGAAAAAGAACAAATAGACGTAATGACGTCGATATGACGAGGAGTCGTCATAATGGAAAGAGTTTTCTAAAATGGCAATTAATTAAATTAGGAAGGAGTTTCTAATTTAATAATTTTCTATTTGTTGGAGTGGCAACTAGGAAATAAAATATATTTGGGCTTAAGTTAATATTTGGACTAAATTGGATTTGGGCTAAATATTAAAATAAATATTATATTTGGACTAAATTAGATTTGGGCCAAATATTAAATATTATATTTGGACCAAATTAGATTTGGGCCAAATATTAAATAAAATATATTTGGGCTTGAATTAGATTTGGGCCATAATATTTTATTTAACCTATAAAAGGATTAGGCCATTTAATTATATTTCTAGTTGGACTAGAATAAGCCCACTTAAGATTCTAATTAAATTAGAATTAATGGGCTAGCCCAATCCATTAGGGTTTTAGAAACCCTAGGGTATTTCCTTATAAATATCCCTTTATGGGTTGCCCAAGAATAAGGAGATTTTGGTGTTGTTTTTCAAGAATTGAAAAACGTATTGCCGTTCACTCTTCCCGTTTCTTTTTGCATCGATTTGAAACGTGGGTGTTCTTTTACCGTCCATACACAAGCTGCGCAAAGGAGAAGGAGCTAGCACTCCTATTCCGCTCTCCTTGCCAACGGACGCGTGCCGCGTATCACGAGTTAGAGGCCGGACGCTTGAACGGCTCGAATCCACAAACGACTCGATAATCTAAAGGTTAGATTTATTTATTTGTTTGTGAATGATTTAATTTCGACGTTGATCCAATCGCCGGGATCGGGGTAAGTTCAAAATTTTGAACTACGCTGTTTACCCCGTAGCGATCTTGCTTTACTTTCAATGTCTTCTCTTTCAATCTCTTGTTTAGCAAAATGTCGGTCAATTCTGACATGTTTCATCTGGTCATGTTGTACCGGATTGTTCACAATACTTATAGTCGATTTACTATCACTATAGAGCTGTTTAGGAGAGGATATAGGTATACTTAGGTCCTTCATCACTCTTCCTAACCAAATAACCTCACATATACCTTGACCAATGGCTCTATATTCAGCTTTTGCACTACTACGAGCAACAACTTGTTGTTTCTTGCTTCTCCATGTAACTAGGTTTCCCCATAGCTTAGTGCAATACCCTAATATAGATTTGCTATCCTCAATGGATCCAGCCCAATCTGCATCTACATATCCCTTAATGCCCCTGTTTTAGCTCTTTCTAAACACTAGTCCTTTTCTAGGTGTTCCTTTAAGATACCTGATGATATGGTGTGCTGCCTTAAGATGTCTTTTTGTGGGTGAGTGCATGAATTAACTGACAATACTTAGAGCATATGTAATATTTGGCCGAGTGTGAGATAGGTAGATTAGTTTTCACACTAAGCGCTGATATCTTCCCTTGTCCACTTGGTATTCTTCTTTTCTATCTTCTTTATTCTTCCAATTAGGCTTTAGGGGAGTACTTGCAAGCTTACACCCGAGTTTTCTTGTTTCTTTTAGTCAATCTAAGGTGTATTTTCTTTTGGATATGAAAATAGCTTCCTTGCTTCTAGCCACTTCTAATCCAAGGAAATATCTTAATTCCCCCAAGTCTTTTACCTCAAATGCATCCTTTAGTTGCTTCTTAAGATTTTCAATCTCTTGGTTATCCCCTATGATGATGATATCATCTACATACACGATCATGATTGTTCTCCTTCCATTAGCTTCAGGCTTTGTGAATAGAGTATAATCTGCCTACCCTTGATTGTATCCAAGCTGGATTAGAGTATCACAAAATCTCTTGAACCATGCCCTAGGAGACTGCTTGAGACCATACAATGACTTCTTTAGTCTACATACCTTCCCCCTTGTATCATTTCCCTCAAAACCAGGTGGTATCCTCATATAGATCTCCTCTTCTAGCTCACTATTCAAGAAGGCATTCTTGATATCAAGTTAATGTAGTTTGTAGTCTAGATTAATAGCCAAGCAAAGTAATACCCGAATAGAGTTTTGCTTAGTTATTGGAGCAAAAGTCTCCTCATAGTTAAGGCCTCGAGTTTGGGTAAATCCTTGGGCTACTAGTCTAGCCTTGTACCTGTTAATACTCCCATTTGATTATACTTCACAGTAAATACCCACTTCCTGCCTACAGTCTTCTTTCCATCTAGTAGTCTCACAACCTCCCAAGTACCATTAGTTTCTAAGGCCTACATTTCTTCCATAACTATTGCCTTCCACTTTTCATCTTGTAGTACATGGTAAATATCTCTAGGAATAACAATATCATCAATGCTAAAAGTAAATGCTCTGAACTGAGGAGATAGTTTTGAGTACCCCAAATAATTTGATGAAACAATTAGTTAGGGGAACTGTAAACATTCCACTGTGAATGTCTCATTGATCTAGGATGATTATATAAAAAAAAAACTCCAGAAAACTCTCCTAATTTACAGGAATAGATTACAACAAATTTTAGCTAACTATTTATAGATTTGGATGAGCTAGCGCTTGGATATCTTTATCTGATTCCGAGGATGCTATTCCTTATTCTTCTTTATCTTTTAGTTTGATTTTGCTGTGATCTTTTCTCAACATCTTGATCCTTATCCATTCAACAGATCGATCTTGTTCTTCCTTATCTCTATCTTCTTCCATCACTTTGCCTCAAGCTAGTTAATAGATATCCATTGTTCCAAGCTTGCCTTTAAGTAATTCAAACCCTTGTTTCTGGATTGCCTTAGTTAAAATATCTACTTCTCGATCTTTAGTAGGAACTTGAGTAAGGCTAATTCATAAAACCCCAGAGGCAACTCCATGAACACCTCTTTCTATAAGTCTCCATGTAAGAATGCATTTTTTACATCTAGCTACTGCAACTTTATACCTTTCTAGAGTGCCATCAGCCTTATATTTTAAATTAAATGTCCACCTGCAGCCCACCAGTTTAACCCCCTTGGGTTTAGTCACCAACCCCCATGTCTGATTTTTATTTAGGGCCCTCATCTCCTCCAACATAACTACCTTCCAGTTCTGATCTTTCATAGCCTCCTCTACTAATTTTGGAATAACAATAGCATCCAAGGATGTTAGGAAGCTCTTATGGTTTGGGGAAAGGCGATGGTAGGTGTCAGGTCCTGGGGGACTGACTTAGGATTTTAGAGAATGGGAGAGGGAAATCAAAAAGAATTGAGAGAGAAAGGAAGAATTGAGGGAGAATTCAATAGAATAGTGATAATATTTCTCAATGATACTCGAGAGGGAGAGAGAGTATCCATATTTAGCTAGGATTCTCTCCTCACGTGCTGTAACTGATTACAGTTATAGGGAATGTACAAGCTTGCGTAGCAGCAACAAATTCTATACTACTCCCTCAGTAGCTAACTAACTCTACCTATATCCTTTCTTATTTAGTCCCTCTATTACCTTTAATTGCAAAACTACCCTTATCCCCACGGTACATGACAATTACCCCGCCCTTCAAAACTTTTCTTGTCCACAAGAAATATGGAGGAGGCTGGCCACACGCAGGAACTCGTTCAAGATGTCCGGAAGATACTCCCTAGTGTTATCTTCTAAGTGTTGATCAGACCATTCAATGAGAACTTGAGTAATTGGAGCGCCTTGTGTGTAAATCACTCTTCTGTCCAGTATAGCTATAGGTTCCCGGAGAGGGTCTTCAACATTGGGAAGATTTGGTAGGATGGAACTTGCTGGTTGTGCCCCCATTGCTTTCTTGAGGAGTGAAACATGAAAAAATGGGTGTATATTAGAACCCTCTGGTAATTTCAACTGGTATGCCATTGTTCCTATTCTTGCAACAACTAGAAAAGGCCCATAGAACTTTGGATGTAATTTAGAACTGGGGTGGGGAAGTAGTGTCCTGAGGTGTCCAGGTTTCAACTTGAGATACACGATGTCACCAACTTGAAATTCTCTTTCACTTCTTCTCTTGTTTGCAAATTGCTTCATCCTATTTTGAGAATTAGCCAGCTCCTCCTTAATCCTTTGCAAGGCTTGTTGCCTCTGCTGTAGGTATGCATCGAGGGAGGCCACAGTTGAATTATCTGCCAAGGCTGGTAGGAGTGGAGGTTTGTAACCGTAAAAGGGCTTCAAAAGGGGACATTTTTATGGCTGAATGGCGGCTAGAATTATACCACCATTGAGCCATCAAAAGCCACTTATGCCATGTCTTTGGTTGAAGGAAACAAGTACACCTGAGATACATTTCCAAACACTGATTAACCCTTTCTGTTTGCCCATCCAATTCAGGGTGGTATGCACTGGACATTTTCAATTTCACTCCCAGCAATCCCATCAATTCTTTCCATAGCCGACTAGTAAAGATTTTATCTCTATCAGAAACTATAGCCTTGGGTGTTCCATGTAGTTTCACCACTTGGTCTAGGAATATTTTAGCCACCTCTTGGGCAGTGTATGGGTGAATCAATCCCATAAAATGCCCATATTTGGTAAAACGGTCGACGACTACCATAACATAATCTCTACCTTCTGATTTGGGTAGCCCCTCTATAAAGTCCATTGATATATCTTCCCATGAACCCCCGGGAGTATTCAAAGGTTGGAGTAGCCCAGGTGTTGCCACATTCTCTGGTTTGCACTACCTACAAGTATCACACCTGATCACAAACTCCATAACATCCTTCTTGAGTCTTGGCCATCGGAAGAGTTGCTTGACCCGATAATAGGTGTTTACAATTCCCGAGTGTCCTCCGACGGGAGAGGCGTGCAGTGCCTCTATAATTCTCTTTTTCAGTGCTTCCTCCTCCCCAATCACCAGCTTCCCTCGGTGTCTGATCATTCCATTACTTAAAGTGTAGCCTGGTTTAGATGAAGGATCTACTACAAGCTGCTATAAGAGTTCTCGGGTCTTCCCACTTGAGGAATAACTAGCAGCGATCTCTTGGCACCAATCTGGAATAATAGTTGAGATTGCAGCTACACTTCCCTCTTCAAGACATCTGGATAGAGCATCTGCTACTAGATTTTCTTTACCTTTCCTATATTGGATCACATAATTCAAACCCATTAATTTAGTCATACCTTTCCATTGGAGTTGTGTATGTAGCTTCTGTTGCAGGAAAAAATTGAGGCTTTCATGGTCAGTCTTGATTACAAAGCTTCCCCCTTCAAGATAATGATGCCACTTTTCTACCGCCATTAGCACAACCAAGAGTTCTTTCTCATAGATGCTCAACCCGAGGTGTCTTGGTGCAAGGGCTTGACTGAGGAAGGCTATGGGTCTGCCTTCCTGAACCAAGACTACTCCAATCCCATTGTTGCTTGCATCGGTTTCTAGGATGAACTATTTGTTAAAATCAGGTAAACCGAGAGTTGGCACTTCACTCATAGCTTGTTTAAGTTTGTAGAAAGCTTCCTCGGCCTCAGCATCCCACTTGAACCCATCTTTCTTCAGCAGGTTAGTGAGGGGCCGACTGATTATGCCATACTCTTTAACGAATCGGCAATAGTATCTAATTAACCCTAAGAATCCTCTCAATCCTTTCACATTATGCAGCCTAGGCCAGGACACCATAGCCATCACCTTACTTGGGTCAGTGCTTACCCCTGAACTAGATATGATATGCCCAAGATATTCCACCTGTTGCTTAGCAAAAATACACTTTGACTCCTTAACATACAGCTTATTGATTCTAAGGACCTCAAAGGTAATTTTCAGGTGGTTTAGGTGTTGTGCAAAGGTAGGGCTGTAAATTAGGATGTCACCAAAGAATACTAGAAGGAATTTACGCAAGTATGGTTCGAAAATTTTGTTCATTAACGCCTGAAAAGTTGCGGGAACGTTAGTTAGGCCAAAGGGCATTACAAGAAACTCATAATGCCCTTGATGAGTGGTAAAAGTTGTCTTAGGGATATCTTCATGCCGCATCCTGATTTAATGGTGGCCTAATCGGAGATCTAACTTGGTAAAGACAGATGCATTTTTTAGTTCATCAAGGAGATCTTCCACAATTGGGATGGGAAACTTGTTTTTGATGGTCATGGCATTAAGTTGACGGTAGTCAACACAAAACCTCCATGACCCATTCTTTTTCTTAACAAGCAATATGGGTGATGCAAATGGGCTATGGCTGGGTTGAATAATGGACCTGTTCAGCATATCTTTGATGAGTTTTTCTATCTCGATTTTCTGTCTAGGTGGGTATCGATAGGCTCTTAGGTTAATAGGTTCTGCATTAGGCTTAAGGTTGATAGCATGGTCATAGGATCTCTTGGGTGGTAGGGAATTTGGCTCGGAAAAGAGGTCCTTAAATTCAAGTAACAGTATGTTAAGTGAGTCAAATTCGTGTACCTGCCATGGGCTATGAGGGTTACTGCCGAATGTCCTTGCTCCCCGAGGGCAACTTCCATGGTATGGATAGAAAATAGTTGAGCCACCTATGATAACTTGTTCTTGAGTATCCTTTGTAACCTCTTACCCGAGATGATTTTGCATACTCCGACCTCTGGGTTGCCCGTTAGAACCTTCTTGTTGCCAGTTTTTTCAAAGGTCACTTCCATCTTATTGAAATCAAAACTGATTGGACTAACTCCCTCCATCCAATCTACTCCCAACACAACATCACAACCTCCCAACTTTAGCAACCTCAGGTTAGTTGAGAAATTTTCTCCATTCATCTCCCAACAGAAATCCTTACAGGCCGACTGACTCAACACCTTGCTACCGTTGGCAACCGTTACTGATAAGGGAAGGGAAGGACTGACTTCACACCCTAATTTTCTTACCACAACTTCATCCAAGAAGCTGTGGGTACTCCCACTATCAATGAGAACCATGATCGGATTGCTGTTTACCCTTCCTTCTACATTGATAACCTTACTATGGTTAACTCCTTTCAAAGCATGTAATGAAATCTCCCCTTAGTCCTCCCTCTCATTTTCAGAGGGTTCCTCTCCTTCCTCATTGTCCTCATCTTCCCCTTCCATTAGCAGTAGTTGTCTCTTACACTTATGGCCCACAAAATACTTGTCTCCACATTTGTAGCATAGACCAGCTACTCGCCTTTGCTCTATTAGTTTACCTCTAGAGGGGGGGAACAGGGTTGGTGGAAGGTAGAGCTAGGACACCTCTTCCTTGGAACCCACCTTCTTTGGGTGGCAACCTATTCCCAGCTTGCCAGCCTCCTGTGAACACTCCTTTCGCCTGATTCTTTTGTTTCTTGACCAACGCATCAACGATCATCTCTTGTAACCTCGCGCTCTCTGTAGCCTGTTTCACCGTGTGAGGCTGCATCATCTTCACCATCGATCTGATCTCATCCCCTAGGCCACTAATGAAGCTTGAAACGTAATACTCCTCGAACAACTGAGGATTATGTACCATCATCAACGACCTAAGCTCCTCGAATTTTTGCTTATAGATCTGGACCGTCCCCTCTTGTTTGAGTTTGTTAAACTCTTCAATTATGTCCCTCATGCATTTATCTCCGAACCTTACACACAAATCTTCTACAAACACACCCCAGGGGCTTCCCTCCTTGACCACGAGCCACCCTTGATACCAAGCATCTCCCACATCATTCAGGTAGGCAGAAGCCATGGTGACCTTTTGCTGTTTCGGAATTTGATATAAGGAGAATACTCGTTCGCATCTTCTCAACCACCACCTTGGGTTCTCTCCTTCAAACAAGGGAATCTCGAGCTTCAGCGTGGGGTAGATCGGATGGTGTCGATTAGCCAACACTCCCGGCCTCCTTTCCCTTACATTCTCCCCCACTGTATCCGTATCAAACTCGAACTCTGACGTTCCCACCGGTCGGGATTCTACCCCTACTCCTGGAAAAATGGGCTCCGTTCGGTCTCTCGGAGGAAACTCAAAAGAGAGCCTTAATGGTTGCTGTTGGGTGAACATTCGCGCGATCATTTGCATTTGTTCCATCATTTGCTCCCAAAAGATAGTGCTCTGCTCGCGACTCTCCAGCCTCCAACGTTCCATTGCCTGGTCAATTCTGGAATCGACTCCCGCTCCAATCGATAGTTCGAGCATTCCCATTTGATTATGTACCTCCGCTATTGCTGTCGTCATTTATTGTAGCTGAGATTCCATTTGCTTCATTCTTGTCCCGTCGGTTATGGTTGTCACACAACGCCCAAGAATGTTGCTCTGATACCAGATTGTCAGGTCTCGAGGGACTGACTTAGGATTTTAGAGAATGGGAGAGGGAAATCAGAAAGAATTGAGAGAGAAAGGAAGAATTGAGGGAGAATTCAATAGAATAGTGATAATATTTCTCAATGATACTCGAGAGGGAGAGAGAGTATCCATATATAGCTAGGATTCCCTCCTCATGTGCTGTAACCGATTATAGCTATAGGGAATGTACAAGCTTGCATAGCAGCAATAAATTCTGTACTACTCCCTCAACAGCTAACTAACACTGCCTATATCCTTTCTTATTTAGTCCCTTTATTACATTTAGTTGCAAAACTACCCTTATCCCCACGGTACATGACAATAGGATAGATAATTGGTCAAAGGGTGTTTTGTACAGGTTCTAACCCCTTTCAGGACAGCAATGGGAAGGTCCAAATCAGATGGTTCAGGATTAAGTAGGACTGAAATTGATGGGATAGAACCTGGTTGTTGGCTGAATTTCATACCTTGGTCAGGTTCTGATGTTGATGTGGCTCAATGGGCCGTCTTCATTTGAATACATAAGGAGAGCTCTATAACCTAATGGGAGTGGGCTGCTGATGCATTGCTTGTTCATTGCAGAGGACATGCAGATGGGAGGAAGTTTGCTGGACAGAGGAAGAAGGAACACAAGGACCATCAACTTCACTAAAGCTTAGTATTGCGGGTCCTAGGCTTGGAAAGGAATTAGAGGCTTGATCATCATACCCTACAGTCTCCCCCGGAAGATTAACTTGAGTAGGACCAAAAAATAACTGAGATTCCACAAAGGTGACATCTTTGGAGACATAGAATTTCCGAGAGGTAGGGTTGTCACATTTGTAGCCCTTTTGGATAGGAGAATACCCAAGAAAGACACCTAGGAGCTCTAGGATCAAGTTTGTCCCGATTGGTTTTAGGAATGTGAACAAAACACACACACCCAAACACTCTAAGGGGAAGAGGAGAATCCAAACTCATATCTGGGAAAAATGATGCCAAAAAGTGAAAGGGACTTTGGTTGTTTAAGACCATAGATGGAACCCGGTTAATAACATAAGCTGCTATTAGGACAGCTTCCCCCAAAAAATTTTTAGGAACATGGTGATGATGAAGAAGAGATCTTGCCACATTGAGGAGATGTTTCATCTTTCGTTCAGGTACTCCATTTTGTTGTGAAGTATCTATGCAAGAAGATTTATGAACTATCCCCTCTTGCTGGAAAAATTGATGCAAGTGATTGTTGAAATAATCCCTTACATTATCAATGCGAAATTTTTTAATGGGAGTACCAAATTGAGTGGAAATCATTTCGCAAAAAGAGGGTAAAACAGTCCCAATGGCAGCTTTGTTTTTTAACAAAAAAATCCAACACATTCGTGTATAGTCATCTATAAAAGAAATAAACCATCTTTCCCTAGAACAATTGGGTATTTTGGATGGTCCCCAAACATCAGAATGAATTAAATAAAATGGCTTAGATGACAGTCTATTACTTATTGGATAAGACACCTGATGGTGTTTAGCAATGGCACACACATCATACTAAAAACTACTAGGGTCTAGAGTCTTAAACAAGGTGGGAAATATACTTTTTACGAGAACAAACAGAGGATGACCTAGCCTAAAATGATCAAGCCAAACATTGGACAGATCTGAGATTGACTGTGATGAAAAAGCAATTCTCAGCTGTCTCCCTCTAGGGCAATCACTCTCCCTTTGCAAGACATATAGTCCATTTTGTTCCTCAGCCACACTAATCATTTTCCCTATGTCCTCGGCTTGAAATTTACACATATGAGGAGAGAAAATAGCATGGCAATTCAGTTCTTTAGTAAGCTGATGAATAGAGATAAGATTCGTAGACAAATTAGATACGTGAAGTACCTGTTTGATGGATAACATAGGGCCAAGATTGACTTTTCTCTATCCTTGGATAGGAACTAAGGTTCCATTGGCTATAGTTATCTATTTGGTGGTTTCAAGAGGCTCATATGTCTCAAAAACATTTAGGTTAGGGGTCATGTGATCAGTGCCTCCTAAATCTAGGATCCACATGTTATTCCTATCAATTGAAAAGAACAAGGATTGAGGTGTTTACCTTGTTGTGGAAGAGAGTAAGCTTCATTTTGAATGGTCCGTAGAAATTTTTTTCAGCTTGTTAATCCCCTCTGCATTCAATTGATTCAGATCTGGTCCCCCGGAATCAGCCTTATCAAAGGACCCAGCTTCCTCTCACTCCTTGCTTGAGAGATAAACTTGGTGCTTTAGATTCCTAACTCCCCGTATCTTGCTTAAGACTGCTTCCTTTCCATGGAGTTTGAAGCAAGTCTCCCTAGTATGTCTAGGTTTCTTGCAATAGCCACACCATTACCCTTCTCGGCTGGAATTCCCTTCTTGGCTGGAATTTTTTGTTTGGCCCTCTGATTTCCTTGCTTTGAACCTTACTCCTTCTTTGTGACTGGTCATCATGGAAGAACCTTCAGAAGGATTCTCATTAAGCATGGCACCCCTCCGATTTTCTTCACTTCTAACAAAAGAAAACACTTCATTATTAAGTGTAGGAAGTTTATCTTGACCAAGCACTTGAATCCTCACTTGATCAAATTCGGAATTGAGGCCTTCTAGGAATTCTACAATCCTATCCCTCTAAAAAATCCTATTGAGGGTGGCAGTATCCTCACTGCACACCATTTTGATGTTCTAATAATGATCAAGCTCCAACCACAAGCCCTTCATCCTATTATGGTATTCAATTACAGTTAATGGTCCTTGCCCTAGTACCACTAATTTTGGTCTTGATCTCAAAGATGACTGAGGCATCTTGGACCTTAGAGTAGGTTTGATTCCCTGTATACCAAATCTCCTTTGTTGAACATAAGAACATAAAATTCTTACTAACCTCAGGCTGCATTGCACTCCATAGCCAAGACATAATTAGGGAATCTTCAACATCCCATGCTGTGAAAGAGGGATTTGTGTTGCTCGGAGGAGGAGCAGTCAAGTGGCTGATCTTCCCTCAGCCTTTGAGGAAGGTCTTTACGAGTGGAGCCCACTGCAGATAATTCCTATCGTCTAACCAGTAGGAATGGTGGATACCCGGCAAATCTCCAGCTTCAGTTGGCAGTTCAACTGGAGTTGACTCTCCAGTTGTTAGGGTGGGAGCAGTTTCAGATAGTTTAGACATCTCTACTAGAATAATTGGTAGATCAAAGACAAAAAGGCAATGAAGGCTTCAAGAGGAATAGAAAGGAAACTGTGTAATGAAGGCACACTTAGAATTTTTAGGCGGGCTTAACTGGTATCTTAGGCTCTGATACCATGTAGAAGAACTGAAAATCATAAGTTCATTCTCCAATAATCTTTGAATATACATGGGAGGTCCACTTATAGAGGAGATGGGGAACTACATTAGGAAACCTAAACCTACCTTCTACAAGAATTACAGCATAGGAAAGACAAACATATTTACAATCTTAGGAAAGTTTCCTAAGTCTGGAATAGGAAAGATCCTTTCCTATTCCAAATTAGGAAGCTACTAAAGTCTGCATATCTCCATATTATCTCCATATCATATAAAGCTGCATATCACATGCATATCTCCATATCTTATACGGATCACACACATCTTTAGTCACCAACAATAAAAACCAAAATACTTGCTCTCTACATCTCCACTCTACAACTATTTTTTTTTTTTAAATATGTGCTAAATATCTCCTAACACATGCTATTTCAAAACATTATGGGCCTATTTAGTTGTAGAAAACATTTTTTATTTTCCAACTCTAATATTCTATTGGACAATTGAATGTCCCATGACAAAATAGAGAACTCAATTTTCTATTTTTTCAACTTTATAATATGAACTAGAAAACATCATTTTTTAGGACATCTTTAGTTGTAGAATTGGAGTTGAAAACTAGAAAATGTTTTCTGAAAATGAATGGGAGCCTATGCTTTTCTGTCAAAATATTTTTGAAACCATAATGATTACTCTATTATTTCACCCTCACGCCGTTTCTTCTTAAACATGATTAAAAGTTTCAAAACATTTTTCTTTTAAATATTTTGAAACATTCCTTCTTTCCATGTGGATCAATCAAATCTCACTCACATAGGTCTCGAATAGTTGTTAAAAAATGTCAAAACATTTTACTAATAGTTTTGAAACATGCTCGCAACATTTCAAAATTGTACACACTAACGGCCAGTTTTCTTACAATAGGTCTTGGGTATATTACTTAGTCCAATGAGCCAATAAGTCACCTTCAACTAGCACTTCTGGATGAGAATCCGTGGTGTTCCAAGCAGATATGAGCATAGATAGAAATGATTGTTGAGCTCAAATTCCTATAGTTAACCGCACCTAGTGGGATTAACGTTGGATATGTTATTGTAGACTAAACCACATAGATGGAAAAGCATATAACAAGCACAAGAAAAATAAAAAATAAATAAATAAAAAGAGAAAAGAAATTCTACATATCTAAAGGAATATAAAATATCTCCAAATAATCCAAACGTTATCTAAAGAGAAAGAATGCCATTCTTAAGGTGAAAAAACAAAAAAAAATGCAGAAGGTTGGACATTTCTACAAGGTAAAATAAACAACTTAGGACATAAGTGTCAAATTATGAATTGTGATACCTGAATTGGTTGATTGGCACTAATTAATTGAGGACACTTCTTCATTCTAGTTTTGGGCAAAACTTATACGTGAATTGTGCTAGTGATGCAGGACCCAAACAAAAAAAAAATGAGTAATCTCAATTACTCAAAACCAATATCAATATTCAATATTATTGATCAAAATCTATTCTTCAATAATTCACTAAGGTTGACTCCAATGATTGCAAAATTTGCTTGCCAACCCAAAAAATGAGGAGCCAAATCAAGATTTTCAGCTCCAACGGAGCTCGCCATAGCCACTTTCCCTCGCCAAAAATTTGGCAACTGTAACAAGCCTCACCACAATTGGGGATCAAAATCTCATCGCCATCTCTCCCCCACCCCCAATCGCCCAATGACCATCAACAAGGGAAGAGAAAGAACCAGACGTGGCGAAGGCTGAATCGGCCGAAGAAGATGAGTTGCAGACGAAGGCGAAGGCGAAATTGGCTGAAGAAGAGACATTGAAGAAGTGGCGACAGCAGATCCGACAAAGACAGCCAGAGAAGACAAGTTGTAGGCACGGCGAATGAGTTGCAAACACCAAATCTGGTTGCGGGGAGGAGTAGAACAAGCAGCAATAGTGGCAACGGCTTCTTCTTTTTCTTCATCGAGCAGATCGAACACTTATGTGATTTTTGGGTATTTTGTATTTATTTTTGTATTGGATGAGTGATATTGTATATTTGTGATTATTGATTTTGTGTATATGCGTATTTGATTATTAATTTTGTGTATGCATGTATATGATTATTTTGTATATTTGATTTTTAATTTCTATATTTGATTATAAATTTTATATATGTGTATTTAATTATTGATTATGTGTATGTGTATCTAATTATTTTGTGTATTTGATCATTCATTTTGATTATTTCGTGTATTTGATTATTTGATCATTCAAACAATTTTGTTAAATAATTGTTTTTAAAAAATATTAGTAAATTGATTTAAAAATATATTAAATATTATTAATACTTCATACCGTAATATTTATTATTAAATTATAAAATAAATAATAAATTTTTATAGTAGTGAAAATTATATGTAAGGTAAAATAAATAGAATTGAAGTTTATTACTAAATAAATGAAATAAAGTGTGCAGTTGAAGCAGACACAATTTTCAAGGCAAAATCGGAATATGAAGTGAATTGTTTATAATATAATAGGGAGTATGATAGAGATTGTTGTTGGAGTTAGCCTTAAAGGATTATTAATAGACAATAAGGTAGCGTTTCTTAAAATGAGCAAAATAAGGGAGTATCAAGATAAGGTTGGAATGCTTTCCAGACCAAAATATGGAATGGTAAAGATAAGACTGGAAAGCATTTCAAGATTTATATCAGACTGTTTGTTAATTTTTTTAGAATTCATTGAGAATTGTACTTTTTTTTTCCATATGTTTGTTAAATGCATATGATAAGCACTAAGATAAAGGTTTTTTTACCAAAATATCCCTATTACCAAATTCATTAAAAACTATATGTTAACATCAACAACAAATTTATGATTAAAATAGTGTTTTATGATTAATGTAAATTGTCAAAAAATTAAAATTAAAATTAAAAATAGTGTTTTATTTTATAAATCCATTTTCAAAAATAGATTCTAAAAAGACTCAGCAAGTAGAAATAATTATTGGTGGAATTACAATAATTCCACAAATAATTAAAAATTGCCAAAACATATTTTCATAATAGATAATAAAATATAAAATTAAATAAAATAATTTAAAAAATCAATGAAAGGAATTTGTATTAGATAATAAAATATATATAGAGAGAGAGAGAAATTTAAATTTTAAAAATCGGTGAAAAGAATATTTGATTTAAATTTTAAAAATTGCCAAAACATATGGAAATTTAAAAATATATTAAATGACATTAATTATAAGACTTAAATAAATGAGTTCTTTTAAAACCAACCCTATTGTAAAAATAAGACTTAATAAATTTAAATTTTAAAAATGTATTAAATGACATTAATTATCTTACAAGGAGCATATGGATAATTTAAGCTTATCTGTAAAATATCAGAGAAATTTATCTGGAGGGGGCAGATAAATTTATTCATAAAAAGTAAGATAAGAAGTCACGTTAGGGTTTTTCCGGGGAAGGTCAGATAAGTTTAACAAATGCATTGGGAAGGGCAAACATCCAGAATACTTCTCATATCTGATCTTTTTCACCCCATATATTGGTTAACAAACACTATCTAAGTTGATAGAACCCTACTCTAATGAGAATTCCTTTCTAACTAGGATTCCTTGGTGAATGTTATCTATAGAAACTAGACGCTAGAGCATTCAATATTATAAGAATAGACTACATAGGATAGTTAACTCTATAAATATAGAAAGTAGAATATCCTAAGCACAATCCTAGGATCTAGAATGTATATATATAATAATGTAATGTGTTTGCAATATACATAAAATACCGAAGATTTTTCTCTCTTTACATGGTATCAGAGCCAGCCTGTTTGCCCTAGTTGAGCAAGCCCTTCTGCTTGAGTTGAAGCAATCCCTTTCGTGCCCAAGGTCTGATCACGAGGTGTAGTTCCATGCCCAAGTGAGCCTAGTTGTGCTTGGTGTGCTTACAACCGTTCTATTCACAATCCTATTTGAGTTGCAGTTGTGGTGGATCTTGTTGAATCCCGACAATGTAGTGAGTCGAGTTCCTAGTGGATACTCAAGTATCGACTCTTTCAAGTTTCTAGCAGCTAGTTGTGTTCTTGGTGGTGACCCAAGTATCAATTCTTCCCTATATTGTTCTTATTCTAGCCCCCAGTTTCTACATGTTCCAATCATCTAATCCATCATGTTGGTCCAATTGAGTTAATTGGGTGTAGTTCTTGATGGCAGCACATGAAACAAAAACAACTAATGCTACCGAATAGGTAGATGCCAAGGAGGTAAAGACTATGATTTCTGATGTCATTCCCATGACAACAAAATCACATAATATAAACTCAATGGTAGGAACTATTTAGACTAGAGCAAAATCATTAGGGTATACATTCACAACATTGAAAGAGATGACCACCTCACTGATAAACTGCCATCTAATGCTACTGCAAAGAAGGCATGGTTGAGTGAGGATGCCAAGATATTTCTACAAATTCGAAACTCTATCGACACTAAGGTAATTGGTCTAATAAATCATTGTGAATTTGTTAAAGAGATTATGTATTACCTAGACATTTTATACTCCGAGGAAGGTAATGTCTCTCGCATCTATGATGTATGAAAGGAGTTTTACCACCCAGAGAAACAGGATAGGACCCTTACGAAATATTTTATGGACTTCAAACGAGTGTATGAAGAGTTGAATTCTCTTCTTCCATTTAGCACCAATGTAAATACGCAGTAGTCTCAGCGCGAAACAGGTGGCTGTTATGAGTTTTCTGGCAAGATTACCAAAAGAATTTGATGCTGCTCGAATGCAAATTTTATCTAGCCAGAAGCTTAGATAGCTCCATGATATTTTACTAGGATTCTACTAGCAAAAAATTCTCATCTCCCTCTAGGTACCAATTTTGCTTTCGTAAGTTACAATAATTGGACTGCAAATGAACATCGTGGTGAAAAAGGTGGTTGGAGTGGTCGCGAAGGGAGGCACAATGGTGATACTAGTGGCAGTGGGGGGTCGCGGTTTTGATAGTAGCAGCAAACCTTCGTGTTATCACTGCAGTAAGGTTAGTCACACTAAACATACCTGCTAGAAACTTCATCGAAAACCTCATAGCTGCAAGTTGCCAAAACTGCTGCTCATGATAAGAGCACTTCACCTTCTGAACAAACAGTTCTGAATTCTGCCAATGAATACGCTCGTTTTACCCAATACCAGGCCTCCAAATCATCTATCAACACCTCGACAGCCATTGGTGATAGCTCAGGTAATCCTACTACATGTCTTATGTCATCCTCTGCCAAATGGGTCATTGATTTCGATACTACAAATCATATGACGAGTGACCCAAGTATTCTTTCATCCTTTGATTCCCAAATGTGACATTGGCTAATGGGTCCATTGCGTCTGTAATAGGTTCTGGGCTTACCTATCCTACTCCATCTCTTTCATTGTCATCTGTTTTATGCCTACCTAATTTCTCTTTTAATTTACTCTCTATTAGTAAGCTCACTTGTGTCCTTAATTGTTGTGTCTCATTTTTTCCTACCCATTGTGTCTTTTGGGATCTTACGACGAAGAAGATTATTGGTAAAGGATATGAGTCCAGTGGTCTATATATCTCCTTGACACTATTGCTACCCCACTAGTCCCACAACCAGCCACTTGCTCAAGTATCCTCTCTCCACTAGATTTCCAATGTCGTCCGGGACATCCCTCCTTGTTGAAGAAGATGTCTCCTCATTTGTCTTCTTTATCTCATTTAGAATGTGAGTCTTGTCAATTTACAAAACACCACTATATGTCTTACTCCCCTTGAATTAATAAACGCAATTCGTCTCCTTTTACGTTAGTCCATTTCGATGTTTGGGGTCCTTGTCTTGTACCTTCCAAGTCTGGATATCGGTATTTTGTAACCTTCGTTGACGATTATTCTCGTGTTACGTGGCTCTATTTAATGAAAACTCGCTCTGAATTATTTTCTATATTTCATTCCTTCCTTGCTAAGATCCAAACACAGTTTATACTAATGTGCGTGTTTTACGTAGCGATAATGCCACTAAATATATTTCTACCTAATTTACCACTTTTCTCTCACCACATGGCATTCTTCATGAATCATCTTGTGTTGATACCCCACCCCAAAATGATGTTGCCGAAAGAAAAAATAGACATCTCTTGGAAATTGTTCGAGCTCTTCTTTTCCACATGAAAGTTCCTAAACCATTTTGGGCTGATGCAATCTCTACTACTTGCTTCTTGATTAACCGCATGCCTTTGTTTGTCCTTGGGGGGAATATTCCCTACTCTTTCTTATTTCCTTCTCAATCTCTCTTCCCTATTGAACCTCGTGTCTTTGGTTACACTTGTTTTTTCCGTGATGTCTATCCTTACTTGTCTAAGTTGGACCCCAAATCTCTCAAGTGTGTTTTTCTTGAATACTCCCATACTCAGAAAGGGTATTACTGTTTTTCTCCTACTCCTGGTCGGTACTTGGTCTCTGCTGATGTTACTATCATTGAGACCTTTCCCTTCTTCCTTATCTCCACTAATCATGAGTATTCCCATGGGGATTATGACATCTTGGTCTACACTGTGACTACTCGCGTTGCTCTACCTATGTCTCCTAACCCACCTATTCTTCAAGTGTATTCTTGTAGGGCTCAGTCTACTTCACATCCTCCACCAACTTCTTCTTCGTCTGTGAATCCTCCTACATCCACTACTACCCCGGTTCTTCCATCTACTGATTTGAGCCTTGATCTTCCCATCGCTCTTCACAAAGATAAACGCCAATGTACTCATCCTATATCTTCTTTTACACATTTATCTCCTTTCCTTCAATGCTTTATTTCATCTTTAGATTCTGTCACGATTCCTAAATGTTTATCTGAAGCTCTCTCTCACCTTGGTTATCGTACGACTATGGTTGATGAGATGCGAGCCTTGGGTGAGAATGGTACTTGGGATCTTGTTCCTTTACCTCCTGAGAAGACAGCTATTGGATGAAAATGAATATTTGTTGTCAAGGTTAATCCTGAGGGTTATATGGCTCGGCTTAAAGCCCGTCTAGTTGCTAAAGGGTATGCTCAGATGTATGGTGTTGATTATTATGATACTTTTTCTTTACTGGCTAAACTTGCTTTTGTTCGCTTATTTGTCTCTTTGGTAGCTACTAATGATTGGCCTTTTTATCAATTCATAATGCTTTTTCTTCATGGTGATTTACAAGAGGAAGTCTATATGGAGCAACCACTTGGTTTTGTTGCTTAGAGGGAGTCAGGAAAGGTCTGTAAACTTCGAAAATCTGTTTATGGTTTAAAATAGAATCCTCGTGTTTGGTTTGGGCAGTTTAACGCGGTAGTTCAAGAGTTTGGACTTAAAAAAGTTCTTGTGATCATTTTGTGTTTTATCAACAATCAAAGGCTGGTATAATATTGTTACTCATATACGTTGATGATATTGTTATCATAGGGAGTGATAATGCAAGCAATATAGCTCTTAGTCCTTCATCCAGTTGTGATTCCAAACCAAGGACTTGGGAGAGTTAAAACATTTCTTGGGAATTGAAGTAACGAGATCTAAAAAAGGTGTATTTCTCTCCCAACGTAAATATGTCCTTGATCTTTTGACTGAAATAGGGAAGTTAGGAGTCAAACCATGTAGTGCGCCAATGATTACAAACTTGCAACTTACAGTAAATGGAGGAAAGTTGTTTGAAAATCTTGAAATGTATAGAAGATTGGTTGGGAAACTGAACTATCTAACTGTGACTCGTCCTAATATCGTTTATCCTATTAGCATTGTAAGTCAATTTAGGTCCTCTCCCATAATGGTTCATTAGACTGCTTTAGAGCGGATTTTGTGCTATCTCAAAGGAGCCCCAAGACATGGCATATTATATAAAAATCATGGGCACTCTAATATTGAATGTTTGTCTGGTGCAGAATCAGAATATCAAGCAACGACACAGTCAACATGTGAACTTGTGTGGATCTATCAATTGATGAGTGAAATTGGATTGAGCAACTCTCTACCTATGAAGTTATGGTGTGATAATCAAACTGCTCTTCATATTGCATCAAATCAAATTTTCCACGAGAGAACCAAACACATTGAAGTTGATTGTCATTTCATCTGAGAAAAGATCCAGGAAAACATCACATCAACTAGTCATATGAAGACAGGCGAACAACTAGGTGATACATTCACAAAAGTATTGAATGGTTTTAGAATTGACTATCTATGTAATAAGCTGGGAATGATTAACATTTATGCTCCACCTTGAGAAGGAGTGTTATCTATAGAAACTATATATAGAAACTAGACAGCTAGAGCATTCAATATTGTAATAATAGAATATGTAGGATAGTTAACTCTGTAAATATAAAAGTAGAATATCCTAGGCACAATCCTAGGATCTAGAATGTATATATAATGGTGTAATGTCTCTCTACAATATATAGAAAATATAGAATATTTTTCTCTCTTTACAGTAATTAATCTAATAAAGATAATCCTAATCTAATTAGGATTCTAGGACAAAAGAAACTAAAAGTAACTAAGAAACAAATTAAAATAAAAAAATTAATAAAACAATATTAATTTCTACTTTTACACCTAAAATATTATTTCCTGAAATATTTGTCTCTATGATCTTCATCATTCTCCCCCCAGTTTAAAAGAACTAACTCTAACGAGTTGGACTATAAATACCACTCTAAAATCCTCTTCAATAATCCAAGTGTTATCAAAATCTAGTCGATCTTTCCATTTGACAAGAAAACAGTGATGACCACCACCACGAGAAGAAGCCACAATCTCATCGTTAATCATAACATCAATCACATCCTTTTGTTGCTATATACGTGACATACAAGGAACCTGGTGACCTATAGGAACACTAATTGGCACGAAAGGAGGCTCAAATGTGCCCTGGTAAGGAGTTAAATCTTCCACATTGAAAACATGACTAATATACATATTATTAGGTAAGTAAAGTAAATAAGCATTTGGTCCCAGTTTTCGAATGATAGGAAAGGGGCCACTAGCTCAAGCATGTAGTTTCTTTAAGGAATGTTTAGGGAAGCGCTCGGGGTGAATATGAATCATGACATAGTCACCTTCGATAAATTCTCGAGCCCCATGACGTATATCAAAAGCAAGTTTATAGTCAACATTGCTCATTGCAATTATCCTTCTAATCTCAACATGAAGATCATGGATGTGGTGGGTAAAATTTTCAATAGGTCCAGAAATTTGGGCATTTGGGGGTAACGATACAAGATCAATAGGAGTTCGAGAGGAGTAACCATGAACAATCTCAAAAGGACTTTCCCAGTAGACCTATTAATAGAGTTGTTATATGCAAGCTCCAAACTCCTAGAGGAAATTAAAGGGGATTCCCTAGCTATGATAGCTAACCTGTATCCACTTTCTTGATAGTCTTTTTCAAATGCCTTAGGAGCTATCGAATGAATGTGTTTTTTACTAGGGATTGGTGGTGCTGGCTTGGGCTTGGTCCTAGTGCCTCTACTAAAAGGTTTAGAAGGGATCAATCTAAGTTTCTTACCTTAAAGATAAAGGAATTTTCTCGGTTATTGGTAAGGTTGTATTATTCACACATGCAACCTTAAATGGTTTTGAAAATATCCCAACAACCTTATCACTTGGTTTTCGGCTATCAAGATTTCAACTTTTTAATTTTTCCAACAATATACAATGGGCTGCACTTTCTAAGAAAGAGTGCAGATCCTAAATCAAAGGAATTGATTCCTAAATAAAGGATTCAGATCAATCAATCCTATCCCAAATTATGGGAATAAATTAGGAAAAGAAAAATAGGAAAGAATTAATTTTCATCAAAGATAGAGAAGATATAGGCTGGCGGCTGCAAGGTTGTCGTGAATAATCGTTAACAAAGATAATAACTATTGTTCATCATAAGAACTAGAAACAATTACACTAAACAGGGAGTAGGAAAATCTGAGAGTGCAATAAATTTTAGCTAGTTATTGAGGTACATAAATAGAGAGCATAAGTGAACATTTCTAGTACCTGTGAAGCATGTAGAGGTTACGAATTCTCCTATTGGCATCAGGTGACAAGTACTTCCCATTCTCTCGATCAAGATCAAGTTGCAAAGGGAACTCATAATAGTCATTTATCTATACAACAAGACCAATAGAATATTACATCAAAGGGAGTCCATTCTCAAAAATAGTATTTTTGGCCATCATTTAAAGTATCAAATATGACAATTATAGTAAATTCAAGTTAAATCATTGATTAAATAGCTTTCTGTAGTTATGTCTCATAGGAGAAGGCAAATTGTAAATCACACAATTCATATGATTTAATAAGTCAACCTTTAGCAGGCCAATTATAGTTGAGGGATAGAGCCAAACATGATAAAATAAAAACGCAAGTACATAACCATTCACATGTCAAAAACGAACAAATAGATTCCGATAAAAACTATCAATCATATGTAGGCAACAGAAGCAAGTGCATTTTGCCTATAACAGAAGATTGTTTGGCTTGCATATGCAAGGCAATTGCACCCTCTTCCTAAAAGGCTATCTTGCAATCTCTTGGACACTTCTCAAAGATGTGAGAAACATGAGTCTTTGAAGTTGGGCCCATCATTTTACAAGTAAGAGCCACATCATAGATTTAAAAAAATAAGTTCAAACTTAATTATCAAACTAAAACAATATTGATTTCTCTCCATCAGTAGTACTTCATTATAAATTGTTAATTTCAACAATATTAATGCCAAAAATAATTCATTATATTTTAGCATGATAAAAATTAAGGTAAATTAAATTGACCTCCCCTAAGGCTCGTTGAATTCAAGGCGCCTTCCCTCCATTTTAGGAGTCTATAAAGACCACCCCTACCATTAAAAAATGGAGTGAATTAACCATTTTACCCTGATTTTTCTCTCATTTCTTTCTTTGTCCTCTCATTCTAATCTCTAGAAAAATTTAAAAAAATAATAATAATAAACACTGGTGGTGGTTGGCAATGGCAGCTGGCCACCACCAATGGTTGCCAGTGAACTCGAGTCACATTGTGGCTTGGTTTGATCTTGCAAGGGGGTTCAAGAAACCCCAACAACAATTGGTAGGGTTTTGAATTGGGATTCAATACTAAAGAAAAGTAAAGAGAGAAGGGAGGGAGATCTATTGTAACACCCAAATTTTTACAAAGAGACAAATAGGAAGGAAACCCAAATCCAAGAGGAAATAGGATTTCTAAAGCCATTGTAGATTAGGATAATTTAAAGTTTTAAAAAAAAATGGAGCTGAATTCAGATTATGAATTGAGATTGAGATAAGAGCGATTATCCTAGTTGTGAAGGGATTTAAATGGGGCTTGAATCTTGAATTAAACATGATTAAGTCTGGGATAAATAAAGAAATATCATAATATATAGGGTAAATTATATGAAACCCCCCTACACTTAGGGTCATGTGCAACTTACCCCCTGTGCTTTCGATTGCATCAAAAAACCCCCCTCGCACTTTCAAAATGTTGCAATTAACCATAATTTGTTGTTATTTTACATAATTTTGTACAATAATCTACATACAAAATACAAAATTCTAAATATATAATTTCAATATATCAAAAAATATAAAATTTTGCATTAATCAACCAATAGATTGCATAAAATTATGTAAAATAATAACAAATTGTGGCTGATTGCAACATTTTGAAAGTGCAAGGAGGTTTTTTTATGCAATCAAAAGCATAGGAGGGTAAGTTGCACATGACCCTAAGTGCAGGAGGGTTTCATATAATTTACCCTAATATATATGAAAAAAATTATAGGAAAAGAATTTAAGAACGAATAGGATTGACTCAAAGGGATAAATTAGAGAAATCAGAAACATATATGGATATTATCTTAACATGATTTGATAAGGATTAGGATTAATTATTATGGAATTGAAAATCAAAGAGAAAATTGAATCCAAAACCAAAAGGGATTTGGATCAAACCTAAGGGGCTTATACATACAAGCTTAGAAGATTATTAAATCATTAAACTTTTGAACTGTGAGAATTAATGAGAAGCAAAGTTGATGGATAATTGTGGATTTTCTCTATAAAGGTTATTCTTGTACTAGTATGTCATGAACCTAGGTTAAGAATGGAATTTGGAAGAAATCGGGGAAGATAGAATACAAAAGAAGGGAGAAATCAGAAGAACAGAGAAATATCAGGGAGAATTAGAGCAGAAAGAACCAAGAGAGAGAGAACAGAGAGAATTGGGAAAGAATCAGAGAAGTTGAGAGAGAAATAGATTTCTATTATCATTCAACAATCCTAATCCTCTATGTTTTAGCCTATTTATAGGCTTACTAGACTTTCAATTATAATACAACTGAAAGGTACAAATAGAGAAAGCAACAAAGTATAACAAGAAAGAAATACATCTATTCTACAATTACTATTACATCCTCGGGGTCATAACATAGTATTTCCAAAAATTATTCACATGCTTGATTGAAAAGTTGTTTCAACATGATATATGTTCTCAATTATGTTACTTGATATAAATGAATTGTTGATTCGAAAATAAATTGAGAATGGTGATTTATCAAATCATTTTGAAAAGAATACTTATGGTGCTAACATGTTGTTTTTAAACTATTATGGAACCACCGGGAAAAGTCTAGGGGTTTTTGGAAACTAAAATTTGACTATCTATATGGTACCATTTTAGTTTCTCAATGGGTGGAGATGAAGTCATTATTTTGTCATGCTCCACTTTGCATTGGGGGGTGGATTCTAAGGAGGTTATTGGGTCCTCTTATACATTGATTTCATTCGAGGCTATACTGCCCATTAATATTTATTGATATTTGAATTGATTATGGAATGATATGTGGTTCCCTTGGTTAATTAATGTTTTATGCATTGTGGAAAATTGTAGCTACACCATGTGATTTGATTGTATTGATGACACTTGTTGCATGGGGAATACTAGTGAGTTTTTGAATTGAAATTTTGTTTTACTATATACGTATGAAATTCTTTATTTTTTGTATGGATCTACTATACAAGGTAACCTTTAGTGGCCTTTAAACTCACTACTCTCCCTAACATATTTTTTAGGTAAGCAAGATTAGGGGGCTAGACGTGGACCCGAATCAAGGATTATCAATAAACTTAATTTGAGATAGTTATATTTTAGTTACACCAAAGCTTAAGTTGTTATATAGAGGGACAACTTTATCTTTTATACTAGTGGTGAAGCCAAGATAGATTTTTAGTCCGGGGCAAATTATAATTTTAGATATGGCCAAATTATAATTATCTATAATAATATATATAAAAAATAAAAACAGAAAAGTCAACTAAGGCCAAGGCCCCAGCTAGCCATAACATGGCTCCGCCACTATTTTATACTATAATTTTACTCTCAACACGCCCCCTTGCATTTGGTCAGGCTTCACTAACAATTGGTCCAACCACGTGCTACAATTTTAATATTGGGTTAGCGGTGAGATTTAAACTCAAGGCCTTTGCCTACTCTGATATTGTTGGAATACCGAGAATAAATTGATAAGTGTTGGAAATCAAATCCTGATATTTCTCTCATGAATGAGACTAAGTGATAAGTTTGGTTGGAGATAAGAGAATATTACAAAAATAAAGTGATAAGGAGGTAAGGTTCTGATAAAAAAGGAGGCAGCAATTTTTCAAAGAGATAATTCCAACTTTAGTTGATAAACTTTATCTTCTAAAGTTCATTCAAAATTTGTTCTCTAATTTTTAGAAGATATTGTAGAAGAATTTTTGTATATATATATTCCATTCGTAAGTTCAATAAAAGATTGAATAAGGTTTCCATTCAATCGAGTAAGCCTTCCTCTACTCGAGTAATCTTTCTATGTTACTCGAGTAAGCCTTCTACTTACTCAAGTAATCTTTCTAAGTTACTCGACTAATTTTTCTACTTGCTCGAGTAATCTCTCTTATTTACTCGAGTAAGTATCCACATTAGTAGAGTAAAATTTCTATGTTACTCAAGTAAGTTGCTTCAATTAGCTTATTTCTTATGTGTTCATGGTATAGAGCCAACAACTCTACTAGTCGATTCCTTCCTGTCCAGTTAATTAACTATACTTACCAGTTCCTATTCTTATGGCGAATAACACCTCCTCTTCCGGCAACCCTTCTGCCATCTTTAATAATCCATCTCAATCTATGCCTTCCATCCCCTCAAACCTTGATTTCCATTCCCTTCAAATCACCCAACACAGATTGAATGGGACTAATTTTCAAGAATGGTTTCAATTAGTCTTGTCGATTATGAAGGGTAAAGGAAAGGTAGGATATCTTGATGGCTTACTTCCCATGCCTCCAACAACACCTCCTCACTACTCAACCTAGGATGTTGAGAATTCAATTATGATGACTTGGTTCATCAATTCCATGGAGCCAAAGATAGGAAGGACACACCTGCTTTACAAAATTGCAAAGGATATTTGGACAGTTGTGCAAGAAATATATTCAGACCTCAAAAACAACTCACAATGATTTGAGATTTGATTGACCATCAGGACTACTCAACAAGGTAATATGTCAATTATTGATTATTACAATGTCTTAACAGAATTGTGGTAGGAAACGGATCTATTCTATGACATAAATTGGCACTGTTCAAAAGATATTGCCAAATATGTCAAGATGCGTGAGAAGGAACGAATGTTTGATTTTTTGCATGGACTCAACAAGGACTTAGATGAAGTACTTGGCCAACTCCTAGTTTCTAAAGGTTTTCCCTCTATTCGTGAGGCCTTTGCTAAAATTAGAAGAGAGGAAAGCCGTAAGAAAGTGATGCTTAACAACTCATCACATCAAACTCCAAACATAGGTATTCAAAATTCTACTTTGGCAGTACATCAAATTGGTCCACCTCAACAAAAAAATTAGAAGAGTAAAGACAAGCACCTAAGGTGTGATTACTACAATAAACCTAATCACACCAGGGAGACTTGTTGGAAACATCATGGTAAACCTACCAATTGGAAGCTAGAATCAAAGTGACCAACCTAAACTGGCCCATGTTACCGAATCATTACCTGCAAATGAGAAACTTACCAATTCTCCTCCATTTACTGTAGAACAAATGGAGATTTTAAAAACTCTATTATCCCAATCCAAGGTATCTAAAGAACCTGAACCTACACTTCTCCTTGTTATCTCACCGAAATTCTGAAAATATGTGAATTATAGATTCAGGAACATCAGATCACATGACCAATTGTTCCTCCCTATTTTCTACCTATGAGAAATGTAGTGATAATGCCCAAGTTGTAGTAGCAGATGGCAGTTTGACTAGAATGGCTAGTAAAGGAGATATTAAATTGCCAAGATTAACACTGTTGTCTGTTCTACATGTCCCTAACATTAACTGCAATCTGATATCAATTAGTAAGTTGACTAGAGATATGAACTATGTCGTTAAGTTCTCCTATTTTTCCTGTATTTTTTAGGACTTGTTTTCGAGGAAGATGATTGGCAATGCCAAAGGAAAAAATGGTCTCTACTTTCTATCCAATCCCACTCCTTATAGATGCCTTCTATCAAGATCCTAAGATTCAACAAGCAATTTCTCCTCGATGAATGGAAATTAGGGCAAAAATTCGGGTAGAATTGAGAGAAAAATGAAGGGAGAATAGAAGAATATGAGGGAGCAATTTCTCCTTGATGAATGGAAATTAGGGCAAAAATTTGGGTAGAATTGAGAGAAGAATGGAGGGAGAATAGAAGAACAGGAGGGAGCGAGAGAAAGAAGAATTAAGGGAGAGAAATTGAGTGTGAGAGATTTGAAAATGACTAGATAGTTGCTTATGTACTAGTCCTAAGGTAGTGTTTGGTTGGCGCCAAGCCAATTTACAAGGTACAACCCAAACAACCACCTAAAGGTACAATCACCCACTAACTGCCATATAAAAAATAAGAAAAAGAATAGGGAATCCCTTTATAGAACATTAGGGTTCCTGACAATCACCCCCCTCTCCCCCTCCCCCCCCCCTGAATTTCTTATCCTCAAGAAATACAATGACTTCCTTTATTTGTGGACTTCCAGCTCCCTAATATCAGCCCTGTCTGTTTCTTCTCTTCCACAACTGATATGGAGCAATCTTGAAAAGATTTTGCAATTTCTTCCCTATCAACAGTTTACATGCTCCCTTCTCCAAGCCAGTAAGAGTCATCTTCTTTCCTTCCTTCCCAAAGGTGTCAAGCCCTCAGATTGTGGGCTGGACAATTGAAGGAATTCGGACTGAATTCCACAAAGAAGACATGAATTTAGAAAGAATAGATAGAATGAGACATGAATTTAGAAAGAACGGATAGAATGAGAAAGAGAGAGAAATACAGAGCGAGAGAGAATTGAAAGAGAAGACTTGTCATTATTCTCATGATCCATGTCTTACTGCCATAGGTCTCTTATATAGAGCCTCTAGCAACCATTGCCACGGATAAAATGACGGCCACACTAGAGAGAATTTCATTCGCTAGAGTGCTGGTGGAAGTTGATGCAACAAGAGAGCTAACTTAGAATGTTCGGATTAATCTCACTGCGGGGAAATATAGAGACCAACATGTAATCTATGAGTTTGAACCTAAATTTTGTGTGGAAAGCAGAGTGCTGGGTCACTCAAAGGGTTCATGCAAAAGCAAGGAGCAGGTTCCGCAGGAGAATGAGAAGATGTCGGACCATGTTGTTAATGAGGGTTCTCGGAAGGACCCTGGTAAGGTTAATGATGATGGGCCGTTGGAACCTCAGATGATGCCTGTGATGGAGCATCAAAACCAAAGGGATTGTGAGCCAGGGCCTAGCAAACAACCTGGAAAGGTGGTTCGTTTAAGGGATGGGAAGCAAAAGGTATCCATTGATGTTCAGCCATGTGTGATTGCCCTTGTCCTGGACAAAGAGGGGCATTTCCAAATGGTCACCTACAAGAGGAACAAGAAGGTTGATGATGATGAAGGAGGTGGGGGGAGCAACAAGTCGCTTGCATCCAAGAAGATGATTGGAAGCAAACCTCATGTAGAGAATGCCAAAAAGAGTCATGCATGGAGACAGGATCTTCCACCAATCAAATCTAACAGAATGAAGGGCGGTCAAACCCTTCCTTCACCACCATGAAGATCTCCAGCTGGAACATCAAGGATTTTAATATGCCCCTGAAGAAAATAAGGCTGCAAAGTTTCATGAAGATGCGGCATGTGGACATTATGGGTGTGTTGGAAACCAAGCTCAACCATGAGAAGCTTTCGCAAGTTCTCAAATTCAAGTTTAAGGACTGGGAGCAAGCTAATAATTTTGATTCGCATGGGGGCAGGCGGATTTTGATTCTTTGGAACCCTTTTACTGTGGAGGTCACTCCCATGGAGATTACGCCTCAGGTCATCCATTGCAAGGTTAAATGTAAGATTTCTTCAGTTGTTTTTCATCTAAGTTATGTGTATGTTTTTTATACTATCACAACCAGGAGGCAACTTTGGTGTAATCTTTCTGACTTTGCTCGGCATTATGAGGGGCGCTGGATGCTTTTAGGGGATTTTAATTCTGTGTTGAAGGACAATGAGAAGATTAATGGATGTGCAGTAAATTTTTATGAGATTAAAATTTTTTTGGAGTGTTGTCTTTTGGTTGGTTTATCGGACATGACTTCCTCAGGCTGTTTCTTTACTTGGACAAACAATTCAGTGTGCTCCAAGCTTGATAGAGTGCTCATCAACAATTGTTGGCATATTCAGGGGTTTGAAGGCCAGGCCACGTTCTTTCCATCAGGTTGCTTATCGGATCACTCCCCTGCTGTGGTTTCTCTTTTTCAACAAAGGAGTATTCCCAGAAGTTCCTTTAAGTTCTTTAATATGTGGTCCGAGCACGATCAGTTTCTGCCCACTGTTCGTGAGAGTTGGGAAGGTGATTTACATGGTTCAAGCCAGTTCACTTTTTGCATGAAGCTGAAGCAGCTTAAGGGTCTTCTTAAAATGCTGAATGTTAAGCATTTTAGTCACATTTCCGTTAGGGCCGAGATGGCTAAAAAGGATCTTGAGGACGCTCAGCTGATTGTTCAAAATCGGCCACATGATAGTGAAGCTCAGAGGAAGGTGGTAAGTCTACGTAAGAGGGTCTTTCTTCTCTTGGATGCTGAAGGATGTTCTACTGGCAGAAAACCAAATGTGATTATACGAGACTTAGTGATAGGAGCACTAAGTTCTTTCATGGTATTGTGAAGAGGAATGCCAGGCGCAATTTCATTCCTATGGTTTTAAAGGCCGATGGGGAGGCCACTTCTTCCTCAGAGCAGGTTGCTGAGGAGTTCGTTAGGTACTTTAAGGGCTTCTTGGGTTCTTCCTCCCTGTGTGAGCCTATTTCCATGGACATCCTGTGTTATGGTCCTATGTTATCCCAGATGCAAGCAGATAGGATGATTAATGATCCCTCGGATCAGGAAATCAAGTTGGCCCTCTTTGATATTGGGGATGACAAGGCCCTTGGGTCGGATGGATACTCTTCATGTTTTTTCAAGAAAGCCTAGAATGTTGTGGGAAATCAATTATGCCAAGCAGTTAAGGAGTTCTTTAGCTCAGGCTCGCTTTTAAAACAGATTAATCATACAGTTGTTGTGCTCATTCCTAAAAATTCCCATGCATCGCTTGTGACTGATTATAGGCCTATCTCTTGTTGCAATGTGTTGTATAAGGTCATATCTAAGGTTTTGGCGGCCAAGATGGTTCCTATTCTTGGGTCGATTATTGACCAGGCTCAAGCCGCTTTTGTTAAAGGTAGGAGCATAGCAGATAATGTCCACCTGGTTCAAGAATTATAGAGAAAGTATGGCCGCAAGAGAATCTCTCCTAGATGCTTACTTAAAGTGGATTTAAGCAAGGCATATGATTCGATAAATTGGAGTTTTATTAGGCAGATTTTGTTGGGCCATGGATTTCATTCTCGTTTTGTTGGTTGGGTCATGGAGTGCATTATGTCCCCTTCATATTCGATTGTGGTCAATGGTGCCTTGTGTGGCTTTTTCAAGGGGGCGAGGGGTGTCAGGCAAGGAGACCCAATATCTTCCTTTATTTTTGTGTTATGCATGGAATACTTCTCAAGAGCTTTGAATTTTGTTGCCAAGCAGCCTGATTTTAACTTCCATCCCAAGTGCAACAAACTTTGTATTTCTCACCTCTTTTTTGCTGATGATATTATGCTCATATCAAGGGGGGATCCCATTTCTGTTTCAATGCTCATAGATTGCCTTAAAGATTTTGTTGCTGCTTCGAGTCTGTTCGCAAATATGGGGAAGCCTAGCGTTTTTACTGCAGGGTTACAGGGGGAGGATCTACAGGATATCCTCAGCATTACGGGTTTCCAAAGAGGTAGCATGCCCTTCCGGTATCTGGGGCTTTCTCTTGCGGCTCAAAAGCTTAGATTGAGCTTTTATGCGCCTCTTATTGATAAAATATCGGATTGTATCAGTTCATGGACAACTTCTTCTTTATCGTATACTGGGAGATCTGAGCTCATCCAGGCTGTTCTTCAAGGGACCGAATGTTATTGGCTTTCAATTCTTAATGTCCCCGGTGCGGTGATTGATAACATTGTCCGTTTATGTAGGCTTTTCTTATGGAACTCTAAGTCTTCATTAGTTTCTTGGAGGTCCATGTGTATGCCGAAGACTGAAGGAGGCCTTGGCCTTAGAGATCTCAAAAGCTGGAACACTGGGTTGCTATCCAAGATCTTATGGAACATTCACTCCAAGAAGGATTCTCTATGGGTTAAATGGATTAGCCACCAGTACTTAGGGATAGGGTCCATGTGGGAAAGGAAGCGCAAAGAGGATGACTCATCCTTATTCAAAAAATTGTTGTGTATCAAGGACTCTTTATTACAGGATGGAGGAACCCCCAATGGCGTTGTGGCCATAATATTGGGTTGGATTGAGAATGGGGCTTTCAGGTCCAAGGCAACGTATGATTATTTTAGGCCTAAGGGTCAGAGAGTCAGATGGTTCTCAGTGGTGTGGAAGTCCAACCTGATCCCTAAGCAGGCTTTTGTTTTGTGGCTGTGTGCCAAGGCAAAAATTCTCACGAAGGACAGGCTTTTGTTTCTTAATATCGATCGGTCATGCCCTATGTGTGGCATAGCTGAAGAGTCTTTAAGACATCTTTTCTTTCAATGCCATGTTAGTTCGAACATTTGGAGCTCGATCAGGGCTTGGCTAGGCCTTTCCCGCACAATGCCAACATTGTCAAGGGCGTTAAAGTGTATCCAGAGGCAAGCCAGAGGGTCTTCTTGGCAGAGTCATGTTAAAAGGATGGCTTTGGCAGCCACGGTCTACCACATTTGGGTTGCTAGAAATCGAAGCGTTTTTGATAATTTAAAGCCTTGTAGTGAGAGTATTTCATATAGGATTAAACCTTTGTATACAAAGCTATGTTTTCTTTGTATCCCCATGTTTTGATCCAGTATGAGACTCTTCTTCAGGGGCTTTAGTTTTGTTGCCTCTGTCGTCCTGGGTATGCCTGGTGTATACTGTACATTTTGATCTTTATATATATATTTACATTTGATAAAAAAAAAAAAAAACTAATCATAACAACTTCTATTGCACACATAGCCTACCCACTTAACCCCCATCTATCAACCACTAACGGCTACTATCATCCCTTTACGGATTTACTCTTAGGGTTGTGACAAAAGGTAACATCCAATTTGTTAAAATCAAATATGATTGGGCTGAATATACTCATCTAATCCACTCCTAATACAATATCACATTCACCTAGTTTTAACAGCCGAAGGTCAGTGATGAATCCCTCCCTTTACATTGCCCAACTAAAATCGATACACTTGGAATTGCTGTACATTTTACTTCCATTTGCCATAGTGACCAACAAAGGAAGAGTATTATTCAATTTACAACCCAAGTCCCTGGCAGTGTTTTCATTAAGAAAACTATGCACTACCACTATCAATTAATATCATCAGCTTCCTCCCTTCTGCTTGGCCTTCCACTTTTATGATTTTATTAGAGGGACACCCTTCTAAAGCATGCAAGGAAATTCTCCCTTCTTCAACCTCATCAATGGTTGCTATTTCCTCTTATCAACTCTTTTTCTTCTTCCCTACCTTCCAACTGCAATAATTGCCTTTTATAGTTGTGTCCAGGGGAATATTTTTCTCCACATTTAAAACATAGTCCCATCTATCCCCTCTGTGAAGTTGATGGATCCTGGGGAGGTTTTTGCACCCATTTTCCCTTTTTGATCCCAGAGTTGAAATTCCTAGTAACTGAGGACATATGTGCTTCGCCTAATTCAAATCCTCTAAACTGAATTATGTTCTTTTTCGCTAAAGCTCCTACTGTTAATTCCTGCAACCTAGCATTGTTCGCAGCCTGTTTAACAGTCCTTGGTTGTATTATCTTGACTGTAGGCCATAATTCTTCACTTAAGCCATTGATGAAGCTTGAGACGAAGTACGTCTCAGTAAGATATGTATTGAGATTGAGCATTAAGGACCTCAATTCCTCAAACTTCACTTGATATTTCTGGACAGAACTCTCTTACCTCAGTTTACTAAATTCTTCCACTACATCTATCATGTTTCTATCTGCAAATCTGCCAAATAAATCTTCAACAAAATCTGTCCAAGTGTAATTACATTGCAACTAGATCTAGCTTTGAAACCATGAGTCTGCCACATCATTAAAGTATGTAGAGGCTAGAGTGATCCTATGTTGTTCCGGTATGCGGTACAAGGAGAAGAGTTTTTCACAGCACCAAATCCACCATCTTGGATTCTGACCTTTGAACATCGGAATGTCCAGCTTCGGCATAGGAAAACACGGTTAATTTTGTGTAGTCGGTATTTCCTGCTACCTTCCAACAACTCTCTCCTCTAAATTCTATCCAATCACCGCAACCATCTCCAATTCTATGGAACCAGTTGCCCTAGGGGCTAGGCCGAATCCTGAAAGGATCAGATCAGTCCATTGCCTAGGAGGAAAATTAGGAGAGATACTTGCTCGAGGCTGCCTTGCAAACATCACCATGAATTGCTACATCTGCACGCGCATCTGACTGCTCATCTCCTCGCGTTTTTGTCTGATAGCACTATCCAACCTTTGTTGGAGCTTCCGATCCATGGCTTCCAATCTCAGATCCATCGTTTCGATTTTCTAATCCATCACAAGGATCGCCTCGTGATTTTTGTTGGCTCCAACTTCCAGCGAATTCATGCGCGATTGAAGATCGATTACCATCGTGTTCATCTGTTGCAGTTGGGACTCAAAATTCTTCAACCATGTACCGTCGGCCATAGTTAGACCACATAGGAAACAGCTTGAATCAGTAATCTAGCTTCAGTCAAACATTTGCCTACGATCGCAATTGTCATTGATCAACAATCGCATAAGGAGTCTGCACTCGCCTCAATCACTGTTAAACTACCATCCCGCTTCACCTTCACAACCAAGACTGCTAGAATTCTCAATCAAGGAATGATCGGCTCTGATACCAATTGTCAGGATCCTAAGATCCGACAAGCAATTTCTCCTCAATGAGCAGAAATTTGGGGGAGAATTGAGAGAAAAATCGAGGGAGAATAGAAGAACGGGAGGGAGTGAGAGAGAGAAGAATTGGGAGGGAGAGAAATTGAGAGAGAGAGAGCTCTAAAAATGACTGGATAATTCTGGCACTATTTATCACATCTCTTCGATTCGTACATTCTTTGTTTTGGTAGTGAAAAAATAAGAATAGCCAATGGTAGTCATTGGCCTATTGCAGGTAAAGGTCTCATTAAACTCTCCTATAGTATTAGTCTTAAATCAGTACTTTATGTTCCTAAGCTTGCCTACAATCTTCTGTTTGTCAGTAAACTCTCAAAAGACTCTTATTTGTCATGTTACCTTCTTTGATTTGTAATGTACATTTCAGGACTAGAACTTGGGGAAGACAATTGGCGGTGCTAGAGAGATAAACAGACTCTACTATTTTAATGAGGATGTCTTCAATCATAAAAAAGATCACGGATTAAGTGGTACACATTCAATTCGATTCCTATTTCTGATCAAATCATGCAATGGCATCTTAGGCTAGACCATCCTAGTTTTCTTTATTTGAGGCATTTACTTTTTAAGTTGTTTAAAGGAGTGGATCCTTCTATGTTTCAATGCGGAAATTGTCATTTGTCTAAAGATCATCGTCTTACATTTATTTCAAAACCCTACTTCCCTTCAAAACAATTTTATTTGATTCATAGTGATGTTTGGGGACCCTCAAAGATTACCACTTTATCTGGCAAAAGATGGTTTGTAACGTTTATTGATAATCATACTAGACTATGTTAGGTTTACTTGCTTGCCAAAAAATCTGACGTGACTAGAATTTTCAAAGATTTTTTTTCCATGATTGAAGCCCAATTCAACACAAAAGTTTGTATTCTTCAATCTGATGATGGAATAGAGTATTTTAATGAATGTTTGGGGGCATTTTTGAAAGAAAAAAGAATCCTACATCAAGCAACATGTCATGAAACCCCCCAACAAAATGGTATTGCAGTTTTTACAAAAAAAAAATGGTATTGCAGAACACAAAAATAAACATTTACTTAAAGTACCTAAGGCTCTTATGTTTTCTATGAATGTCCAAAAATGCCTTTGGGGCGATGCGTTTTTAACTGCTTCCTATCTCATCAACAGGATGCTAACTCATGTCTTAAACTCTAAAACTCCTTTGCATTCTATAAAAAAGTTTTTCCCCATGTGTCGGTTGTACTCAGAGTTACCCTTAAAAGTTTTTGGCAGCACTTGCTTTGTTTACATTCCACAAATATTTCGCTCCAAATTGGATCCCACAGCTGAAAAGTGTGTTTTTATGGGTTACACTCCCAATAAAAAAGGGTAAAAGTGCTTTAACCCTGTGACAAAGAAAACTCATATAAGCAAGGATGTGTCATTCATTGAAAATCAAACATGTTTTCCCAAAATTCATCTTTAGGGGGAGTATAGTGTAGAAGAAGATAATTTTTTGGAAAATAATGTAGAAAGAGATACTTTCTTAAAAACCCATGAACCCCTACCAACCGTGATTGACACTCCACTCCACTCTGATAAAAAATCCAAGAAAACGAGTGTTCAAAAACATAATGAACATGATGTGTCTAGTTCAGAGGTGCCAAGCATGAGAGAGTCGAAGCCAGGGGGAGAATTGCCACAAATGGATCAAAGCAATATGAAACCGGAGCTTCAGTTTAATACTAGAAGACAAACTCAGAAAAATACTATCAATTCGAATATCCTTCCAACAATTGAACAGTCGGCATCTCCTAATGATGGTCTTCATTCCTCTCAAGATAACTCTAAACTTACTCATTTGAATTCTTACTCATTTGATTTGTCTAATCTAGATGTCCCCATTGCCACTGGAAAATGAGTAAGATCTTGTACCAAACACCCTATTGCCAAATACTTGTCATAACAAAAACTGTCCAATCACCACTATCAACGAGGAAGCAACCAATCTTGTCCTTAGTCTCGGATAAGATTAGGCCAGCCGCTGTGACAAAAATTGATTGGCAGTAATTAGGATTGATTGAAAGTGATTGATATTTGTTTCCTAAAACCAAGGATGTATCTTCTAGAAGAGAGATTGTTGTATATTCCTATGATTTGTTGTATCCTAAGTTTCCTAATCAGATTTTGAAACTTTCTTAGTTTTGTTTCTTAGAAACTTCCTAATTTGGTAGGAAGTCTTGTATATATTTTTATCTATCCCTTCAAGGGAATGATAGCCATTTTTTACATTTTTCTTAACATGGTATCAGAGCCATAAGATTATAAACGTTATTCTTCTGATTATTGTGGCCTTCATCGATCTTCTTTTCAAGACACTATGTCTACTACTCAAAACCCTATACCAGACTCAATCGATTCTAGCAATACAACGGAAATTCCGTTTACTGGAACCAACTCTGGAGGGTCAGGGGGAGAGTTACAAAATCTTTAAGCTACCTACCGGTTGAATGGTAAGAATTACTTGAAGCGGTCCCAACTAATCAGTACGTTCCTAAAGGGAAGTTGAGCCACTTATTGGGAATGAGTCCTAAGGAGGAAGATCCAGCGTTTGCAACATGGGATGAGAAGGATTCCTTGGTGATGTCCTGGTTATGGAACTCCGTGGTTTCAAAAATCAGTGATACGGTAATGTTCTTAACAACAACCAAGGGCATTTGAGAGGCAATCAAGCTTACCTACTCCAAGGTTTATAATGCAGCATAGATCTACAAGATAAGGACCAAAGTGGCAAGCACAAAACAAGGTACAAGGACCATTACAAAGTACACAAATCTATTGTAGACCCTATGGCAAGAGCTGGATCATTACCAGTGCTTGAAGATGAAGTATAGTGAGGATGCTGCCTTGCATAAAAGATTTGTGGAGAAGGAGAGGACGTATGACTTCCTAGCCGACCTCAATATAGATTTTGATGCGGTAAGGGTACAAATCCTTGGTAAGGAGAATTTGCCTTCCTTGAATGAGGTTATTTTCATAGTATGTGCAGAAGAGGGTAGAAGGGGAGTTATGTTAGAAACTTCCCCGATGGAAAGCTTTGTCTTAGTGTCCATCAAGGCTCAAAATCAAAATAAAGGTCCTAGAGAAGAGAAGAAAGCCATAGACAAAGACTCTCTATGGTGTACATATTGCAAAAAGCCTAGGCACACCATAGAGAAATGTTGGAAGCTTGATGGAAGGCCAACCAAAGGAGGACCATCAAGAAGCCAAGGGAAAAGTCAGGTGTACATGGCCAGCGGCCATCAACTCCTTGAACAGAAGGATTCAAAACAAAGAGAGGCACCAGAGCTAAATAGAGCTAAGATCAAGAGATTGAGGAATTTTTTGGGATCCCTCGACAAGAAGGCTAAGAAAGGTACTTGCTCTCTTGCTCTCATAGGTACTTCTTTCCTTCTTTTTCCCTACATGCTTCAAAAACGATTGACCAAAACTCTTGGATCCTAGACTCTGGAGCCTCTGATCATGACTCCTTTTTCCCAAGTGTTTATTACTTATAACCCTTGTTCTAGGTCCAAAAAGATTACAATAGAAGATGGCTCTTTGACCACTGTTACTGGCCAAGGAGATGTTTTTCTTAATAAACATCTCACCCTTAAAAATTTTCTTCATGCTAAACTATTTACCAACCTCATCTCTATTCAAAAACTCATTTTGGACACTAATTGCAATGTTGTTTTTCATTCATATCTGTGTGAGATACAGGAACAGAGTATGAAGAGGATGATTGGGCTTACTATGGCCAAGGCTGGACTTTACCACCTTGAGGAGCCAGGTGAGCAGGACAGAAAGGAGAAATTTCCTCTAATGTCATGTCTAGCTCAGTCTAACAAAGACCAGTTGTGGCTGCATCATTATCAACTAGGCCATCCTTCCTTCCTAACTCTTAGGGTGATGTTTTCAGATTAATCTAAAGGTCTAGATATTAAAAATTTTCATTATGATGTTTGTGAGTTTGCTAAACACAAGAGGGTGTCTTTTCCTCCATCTAATAACAAAACTGCTCTACCTTTATCTTTAATCCACAATGATGTTTGGGATCCATCATCTGTTTCCAATATTTCTGGGGCACGATGGTTTATTATTTTTGTGGATGATTGCATAAGGGTGTGTAAAGATGATTAGATTTAGAGAGATCTAGGGCACAAGAGAAATAAAAGAACGATCTCAAAAGATGAAAAAAAATATTTTCAGCACCTTATAATGAAGCTCGCTAAGCTTATATACAGACACACCTAACTACTAACAGAACAATTAATACAGCAAACTAATCGCCTATATTAGATAAAAACATAACAGAATAACAACTAATTATTCTAACAGAAATAGGCGCTCAAGTAATCTCTTCAACAGGGTGGCATGGTTATATTTGTTGAAAACAAAATATGAGGTAGGTAAAGTATTTCCTATATTCTACAACATGGTCAAGAACCAATTTTTTGGGTAGAAATAAAAATATTTAGGTCTAATAATGCCAAGGATATTTTTAATCAAACCCTGTATGTTTTCTTCCAACAGCAAGGCATTATGCATGAGTCTTCCTACCCTTACACCCCTCAACAGAATGGAGTGGCTGAGAAGAAGAATAGCCATCTCCTAACTGTTATAAGAGCTCTTTTATTCCACCATAATGTTCCTAAATATTATTGGGAAGAAGCAGCTCTAACAGCTACCTTCCTAATTAGCAAACTGCCCTCACAATCTCTTGAGTTCCATAGTCCAATTCAATTATTAACCAAACACTTTCCCAATGTTCATGTGTCTAACCACTGGAAACCCAAGATATTCGAGTGTGTGTCATACGTTCATATCCCAACTGCTAACAGAGGAAAATTGGATCCTCAAGCCCTAAAATGTATATTCATTGGATATTCACCTACTCAAAAAGGCTATCGATGCTATCATCCACCCTCCAAAAAATTCTTTGTGTCAGCCGATGTGACTTTTACAGAAACTGATCCTTACTATAGACAGTCCAATTCTCAAGAACAAAACCTATCTATAGTTAAAGATCAGTCCCTTATTCTTACTAACTCTTGAGTTATCATCCTTCACAATTCCGCTAACTACTTTGAAGGACTCATTGGGTATGACATCAGAGGAGCCTTCACTAGAAACTCCTTAACCACTACAAGTGTATTTAAGAAGGAAAAGACTAGGCCCCCTCAGACATGGCTCAGCGGTAAAGCATATGGAGTTTCACAGGGAGTATTAGGGATCAAATCCTTGTGGTGGCATTTGTTTCATGTGGAGGTGTGAACTGAATGTCCTGCTCTGTGTGTGTATAGGTTGTAACTGCATCCGGGTTAACCCGACAGGCGAACCGGGAGGGAAGGCCGTCTGTCCCCAGGACTAGTCGGGCGAAGCTAGGAACCTAGGTTATCACCGAAAAAAAAAAAAAAAAAAAAAAGGAAAAGACTAGACCCTGCTCCTATGCAAGCCAAGCCCTAATCCTGCTCCAGACAACACTACAGTTTAGATAGTCCTACAACTAAATCACCAGGTAACTCACTTGATCATTCTTTAATACCTGATGATCAGCTTGTTGAACCTACTGAACCTATACTAGAAAAAGAAACCTCGAATTGTGATCTTGACTAGACTATTACACTCAGAAAGGGTATTAGAACCTGCACGAAACATCCCTTGTTAGTGTAGGTGCTCTAGACCCAATCAGATTGGGCATGTTGTACACTGACAATTGTAATCATGTTATTATTTGAATAAGGAGTTATTCAAATTCACAAGAAGTCATTCTATTAGTTTCTTGTTATTATTGTAATAACCGAAAGAAACTAGATAGAAGTCTATATGATGTATACTGTGAATAATCTATAAAGATGTGAGATGATGCATCACAGTTTCTCGACATCATTAAATGTCCCAAGTCATAGCAATGTCAAGAATGGACATTGACAATTGTGGTAAGACTTGTATGTGCTATGTTTTTGCTATGTGATAGCAATGGGGGACTCACACCCATAGGCATGGGGATGCCTAGACAAGTACATAGGTGACCAATGTTGGAGAACATGTCACTGGACATGACTCGCCATGAGAATCCATTTTGGTTAAATGTTGATGGAATTCTCATACGATATGAGTGTAACTAATCCTTGGACCTGAGGTTGTCACGGTCATCTCATAAGAAGACCGATATGCTTTGACATCGTTTCGATGGGCCTAGATAAAGGCTGCACGTGGGCGATCGTTGGGCATATTGTGAGGCTTATGGAGATGGGTGCATAACTAAGATGGGACTCGTCTATCCCTTGATAGAGGATGAAGTATCTAAGGCGCCTTCGGTGGATATTCACTTTAAATCCATGGCCATGGTGAAAGAGATCAATAAGGAGTTATTGATTCACTTTCTATTAAGTGTAGATATCCGGATAACCGAAGAAAGACTTATGTGATCATAATCAAGTAACACATTGCCAACTTGAGATCACATAGGATACATTGACGAGAGGATCGAATTACACGGTAACCATGCTCGTGAAAGGTTATTTGCGGATTATGAATCCTTCTGAATAATTGGGTAGGCATGATGCCTTGCTAGAGGCCAATCTTGTCTTATGTGTTCGTACCGACACATTGCCAACATATTCGGGAGCCTAATGAGTCATACGCAATAGGCACGGTCCCTGGCTTAAACTAGGAAAGCGGACGTATGGTTAAGTGGGACACTTCGACAAGAAGTTGTGCCATCGTAGGTTCTCACGGGAAAAGAACAAACAGACATAATGACGTCGATATGACGAGGGGTCATCATAAAGGAAAAGGTTTCCTAAAATAGCAATTGATTAAATTAGAAAGTAGTTTCTAACTTAATGATTAAATTAGAAAGAAGTTTCTAATTTAATAATTTGGGCTTAATTTAATACTTGGGCCAAATAAAGTATTTGGGCCAAATATTAAATTAAATTAAATATTTGAGCTAAATTAGATTTGGGTCAAATATTAAATAATAAATATTATATTTGGGCTAAATAAGATTTGGGCCAAATATTAAATATTAATTATTTGGGCTTGAATTAGATTTGGGCCACATATTTATAAATGAATTTGGGCCACTTTAATTTCTAGTTGGACTAGGATTAATGGGCTAGCCCAATCCATGTCCCCTAGGGTTTGGGAAAACCCTAGTAGGTTGCTTCTTTATAAATAGCCCTTTATGGGATGCCCAAATTATGCCTCTTATTTTGTTGGTTTTCAAGAGTTAAAAATCAATTATTTTCCCGTCCATTCATAAGCCTTGTTAGGAGAAGGAGCTAGCACTCTCATTCCGCTCTCCTCGCCAACGGACGCGCGCCGCGTATCACAAGTTAGAGGCCGGACACTTGGACGGCTTAAATCCGCAAACGACTTAAAAATCTAAAGGTTAGATTTACTTTATTATGTATGTGATTGTTTGATTTCGACGTTGATCCAATCGCCGGGATCGGGGTAAGGTTCAAAATTTTGAACTACGCTGCTTGCCCCGTAGCGATCTTACTTTACTTTCATCCCTTACACTTGTTCTTGTCCTACTCTAAGCTATCATCCCCACACAGCTTTTCTCACCAATCTCCATACCATTTATATCCCTAAAACTTTTTCTAAGGCAATAGGGAATAAGAATTGGAAGAATGCTATGGAGGCTAAGATGGTAGCCCTAGAAAAAAACCAAACGTGGGAACTTGTGTAGTTACTTAAAGGAAAACATCCAATAGGTTGCAAATGGGTGTATACGGTGAAATACAAATCTGATGGGTCATTGGATAGGTACAAGGCTAGGTAGAGTTGTCAAATGGGCGGGCCGACCCACCTCCCGCTTGGCCCACCAATTTCATGGGTCGGGCCGAATTTGGCCCGCGAGGGAGGTGGGTCAGGCCGGGCAATGGGAATTGGGGACCTTGCATAGCCCTATGGCCCTTAATATACAGGCCAAGGCAAGCTGGGCCAGGCCGTGGGCCATTAATTTTTAATTTTTTAACATTTTTTTAAATATTTTTTTCATTTTTTTCTCAAATGCAACAAATGTTTTTAAAAATATGTTTATAAATAATTACAAGCGATTGTCGAATTTTCTTTGTGCTTACAATTTTATGTGTCGAACTCCGCCTGGGGATGTTATCCACTGCCAGTCCCAAGCCAGGATAAAGGAAAAGGGTTGTGTTAGGTAGCTGACAGCCAACGTAAAACCTAGTCAGATCCAAAACATGAACTCTAGATAAACTATGAAAAATCCAAGGGGCAGGCGTCTATCACACCCAGTGATTCCTCACCAATGATTATCTCCCATGAGGAGTATGCTCAATTCCTTCAGTTCTGAGCAACACAACAAGCCAATTCACCTGTCACCTCCTTTGCTCACACAAGTAACCCTATTGCTTACTTTACTCAGTCCTCATCTTCTCTTAGACCAAGGATCTTCGACTCTGGTGCCACCAATCACATGTCTAGTAGTTGGTCTCTTTTATCTCATATTCAAACTTTGAAGTCTCAACCTCCTGTTACATTGGTTGATGGCTCTCACGCCTCAATTGCGGGAATTGGTACAACATCACCCCTTCCTACTTTACCATTGTCATATGTTTTACATTTACCACAATGTCTCTCTAATTTACTTTCTGTTAGCCAACTCACCCGTAGTCTTAATTGCTCAATAACCTTTTTGTCTGATTTCGTTCTTGTTCAAGATCGAAGGACCATACAGACGATTGCCACAAGGCTTGAGTCTCACGGACTATACTATCTATCTCACCCTACTTCATCAGTAGCATGCACGACCACTACTTCCCCACTACAGGTCCATTGCTGATTAGAGCACCCGTCTCCACCCAATCCCAAAAAAATGGTTCCTAGTCTCTAATATTTCTTCCTTAGAGTGTGAGTCTTGTCAACTTGGAAAACATAGTCGTAGTTCTTTCCTAAGTAGAGTCAATAAACGTGCTAGTTCTCCTTTTTCAGTGGTTCATTCCGATGTATGGGGTCCCAGTCATGTCAGTTCAAAGATGGTTTTCGTTATTTTGTAACCTATATTGATGACTTTTCTCGAACTACATGGCTATATTTAATCAAAACGCGTTCAGAATTGTTTTCTGTCTTCACTAGATTTTGCGCTGAAATTAGAACTCAGTTTAATGTGCCTATCCGTGTGCTCCGTAGTAATAATGCTCTTGAATATTTGTCCTCACCATTTAAATCCTATATGGCATCTAATGGGATTCTTCACCAAACTTCGTGTCCTAGAACCCCACAACAAAATGGAATAGCTGAACGAAAGAATCATTATTTAATTGAGGCCGGTAGCACAATTTTTCTTTATATGCATGTTCCGCTTCAATATTGGGATGAAGCTGTCTTAACTACATGTGTCTTAACTGCATGTTACTTAATTAATCGAATGCCATCCTCTGTCCTTAATGACCAGATTCCTTATTCGGTTCTTTTTCCTTGGGGTGACTTATATTCTCTCCCTCTTCATATTTTTTGGAGTACTTGCTTTGTTCATCATCTTACCCCAGGTCGTGATAAGTTATCGCTCATTTTGTCAAATGTGTTTTTCTGGATTATTCATGCCTTCAAAAAGGGTATTGTTGCTACTCTCCTCAACTAGCTCTCTATTTTGTTTCAACGGATGTTACCTTCTTTAAGTCATGTCCTTATTTTTCCTCTTCGTCTTTGGTCTTTGAGTCCCTGTCTACTGGCTTACCTTTGCCTGTTCCTTTTCTTGATCTTTCATCTTCTCCTTTACTGCCATCCACCTCTCGCCTCTGATCTTGACTTACCTATCGCTCTTTGTAAAGGTACTCGTCATTGCACTATTCTCCATCCCATTTCACATTTTGTTAGTTATAGTTTTTTGCCCCCTGGATATTCTGTTTTTATTTCTTCTTTATCTTCTATGTCTCTTCCTAAATCTGTTCCCGAAGCTCTTTCCCATCCAGGGCGACGGGTTGCTATGGCTGACAAAATGTCTGCCTTCCATTCCACTGGGACTTGGGACTTGGTACCTCTTCCCAAGGGTAAGTCTACTATTGGTTGTAGCTGGGTTTACACAGCTAAAGTTGGTCCTGACAGCCAGATTGATCACCTTGTTGCCAAAGGATACACTCAGGTTTTTTACCTTGATTATGGCAATACTTTTTCCCCTATTGCTAAGATCTCCTATGTTCGCCTTTTCTTATCCCTTGCTACTATGTTTCACTGGCCGCTTCATCAACTGGATGTCAAAAATGTCTTTCTTTATGGCGATTTACGAGAAGAGGTATATATGGAGCAACCTCTTGACTTTGTTGCTCAGAGGGAGTCTGACTAATTTGTAGCCTTCAAAAATCCTTATATGGTTTAAAACAGTCTCCACAAGCTTGGTTTGGTCGATATAGTTTAGTTATTCTTGAGTTTGAGTTAACTCATAGTGAAGCTGATCATTCTGTTTTTTATCGCTCTTAGTCTGGCCGTCACATTCTTCTAGTGGTGTATGTTGATGATATAGTACTTACAGGGGATGATGATGTTGGTATCATTGAATTGAAGGTACATCTTCACCAACAATTTCAGATTAAGAATCTGGGTTCCTTAAAATATTTTTTGGGTATTAACGTAGCCCGGTCAAAACAAGGAATTTATATTTCTCAAAGAAAGTATGCCTTGGATATGCTAGAGGAGATAGGGTTGCTTGAATATAAGCCAACAGATACTCCTATGGATCCGAATATCATATTGTTACAGAGACAAGGGGAGCCTCTTTCTGACCCTGGGCGCTATCGTCGACTGGTTGGAAAACTTAACTACCTCACAATCACACATCCTGATATTTCATTTGTTGTGAGTGTGGTAAGTCAATTCTTGGATTCGTCTTGTGACAGTCACTGGGATGTAGTGATTCATATTCTTCGGTATATTAAGGCTACTAGCGATCGGGGTGTATTGTATCAGAATCATGGACAGTCAGATTGAGGGATATACGGATGCTGATTGGGCAAGATCACCTATTGACAGATGATCCACATTTGGATACTGTGTATTTCTGGGTGGAAACCTAGTCTCTTGGAAAAGTAAGAAACAAACTGTTATCGTCAAGTCCAGTACAGAAGCTAAATATAGGGCAATGGTCGCAACAACATGCGAACTAATGTGGCTGAAACAATTAATTGAAGAGTTAGGAATTACGCAAGTCAAGTCTATGCAATTGATTTGTGACAATTAGGCTGCAATGCATATTGCTTCTAATTTTGTGTTTCATGAGAGAACCAAGTATATTGAAATTGATTGTGTCACTTTATTAGAGAAAATGTGCTCTCTAGGGATGTAGTTACAATATATGTGGGTTCCAACGATCAATTGGCTGATTTACTCACCAAATCACTTAGAGGTTCTCGTGTGAATTACATTTGTACCAAACTGAGCATGCTCAAAATATATGCTCCAGTTTAAGGGGGAATGTTAAATAGGAAGTAAGGGGTATTAGTGTAAATAGCTTGAAATTCTTGTATATATATTCCTTGTATTACACGCTTAATGAATGAATGCATTGTTTTCTTCTCACTGTTTCTTAGAAATTTCCTAATTTGGTAGGAAGTCTTGTATATATTTTTATCTATCCCTTCAACAGAACTAAGATTGATAGCCATTTTTTATGTTTTTCTTGACAACCACAAAGCTTTCCCTTCCAATATTTCTAACCTACATATTCCAAGAACCATTCAGGGATGCCCTAGGTGATTTGGATTGGAAGGTAGCGGTAAAGGATTGTCAATACTTAAACCTGACAATGGATTCTCTCCAATTCAGTGGGAATCAGAGAGTTGCGAGGTAGAATGATAGAAGAATAGAGGGGGAGATACAAAAGAATATATATATATATAGAGAGAGAGAGAGAGAGAGAAAACTGTAGGGAGAGATCAAAATAATTCTCTTAGGTTCTAGATGGTTCAATGGGAGAGATTAGTTAGTTTATATACTGATCTCCTATGCCCGAGCCTGCAAAAAAAAAGTACAACTGAGTATAGCTTCCCGCCAAGTACAATCCTTTATAGCTTTAACTAACTTCACATGTAACAACACTCACGTCTACCCATTGAAAATACATGACAGATTCCCCCCCTTAAAAAAATTCTCGTCCTCAAGAAATGCTGAGAAGGCTGGCAGCTTGGGGAAATTGCTTAAGTAGATCGGGTAAGTACTCCCATATGTTATTATCCGAATAAAGATTGGGCCATTTTACCAACACCTGAATGATTGGGGCTCCATGTTTGTATATAACCTATCTATCCACTATAGCTTCCAGCTCAATAAGAGAGGTGCTTTCCTTAGTGGATCAGGGTAACGTGGGGCTCACCTACTGTGTTCCCACTGACTTCTTGAGGAGAAAGACATGGAACACAGGGTGGATTTGCGAATCTGCAGGCAATTGGAGTTTGTAAGCAACCTTCCCAAACTTGGCAAGGATGAGAAATGGTCCGTAGTACCGGGGGCTTAGTTTAGACACCTACCCTCATGTGATCGCCTTGAGATGAGAGTGCCTTAGTTTCAAATAAACTTCTTCTCCCACTGAGAACTCCCTCTCACTCCTCCTTCGATCCGCGAATTGTTTCATTCGATTCTAAGCCAAGGCTAACTCCTTCAGCTACTATAGAACTTGTTGACTTTGTTGTAAATAAGTCTCCACTGTAGCCACTATAGCGTGTTCCACCAATAGCCGATAGGAGTGGTGGCTTGTAACTGAATAAGGCCTCGAAAGGTGACATTTTAAGTGAGTTGTGATAGTTGGAGTTGTACCACCACTGAGCAGGTGACAACCATCGGAGCCAACCTTTGGCGTGTAGGAAACAGAGGCAACGCACATAGGTTTCCAAACTCTGATTCACCCTTTATGTTTGTTCGTCTGTCTACGGGTGATAGGCTGTAGACATGTTTAGTTTAGTTCCTAAGGCACTCATCAACTCTTGCCATAACAAGCAAGTGAATATCTTATCACGGTCTAATACTATTGATTGAGGAGTTTGGTCTTATACTATTGATTGAGGGGTTCCATGTAGCTTCACAACTTGATCTAGAAAGGTCCTGGCCACTTCCTAGGTTGTGTAGGGATAGGTCAGCCCTATGAAATGAGAAAACTTGGTGAACCTGTCAACCACCACCATTATGTTGTCTTTTCCTTCGGATTCGGGTAACCCCTTTATGAAATCCATAGATACACTGACCCACATGTCAACCACCACCATTATGTTGTCTTTTCCTTCAGATTTGGGTAACCCCTCTATGAAATCCATAGATACACTGACCCACGCCTGTGCAGGTGTAGCTAAGGGCTGTAACAATCCAGGGTAGGCCACAGTTTCATGTTTGCACCTCTTGCATGTGTCATAGGCCATGACAAACTTCTTAAATTAGGGCCATTAGAAGAGTTATCTGACCTTGTGATAGGTATTCTGAATTCCATAATATCCTCCCAATGGTGATTCATGTAAGGCCTGTAGTATTCTTCTTAAGTGGCTCATTGTTCCCAATCATAAGCCGTCCTTGGTACCTTATTAGCCCATTCACTAGCATATATCCCCTCTTCCCATTAGGGTCCATTACCAGGTGTTCTAACAACTCCTTAATCTTCTCGTCCTCCTCATAGCTTGCAACCACCTCCTGATACCAATCTGGGATTATGGTGGTAATGGCTTCTAAAGTCCCTTCTTCATGGCACCGTGAGAGAGCATTGGCTTCCATATTCTCTCTTTCTTTTTTGTATTGCATGATGTAGTCTAGCCCCATTAGTTTAGCAATCCCCTTCTTCTACAAATGCGTGTGCAAGTTCTGTTGCAGCAAGAATTTTAAACTCTCGTGATCTATCTTGATTGTGAATTGGCCCCCTTCCAAATAGTGCATCCACTTCTCCACAGCCATTAGAACAGCTAGGAGCTCCTTCTCATCGATACTCAACCCAAGGTGTTTGGAGGCAAAGGCTTGGCTAATGAACACCAAGGGTCTTCCCTCTTGCATTAGGACCACCCCAATTCTTATTCCATAAGCATTTGTCTCCAGCATGAAGGGTTTGCTAAAGTCAGGCAACCCAAGAACTAGTGCCTCGCTCATAGCTCTCTTTAACTCTTCAAAGGTTGTCTCCGCCTCAAGTCCGTAATTGAACTTATCCTTCTTCAACAACTCGGTTAAGGGTTTACTAATTACCCCATAGTTATTCACAAACCGCTTATAATACCCTATTAACCCCAGGAACCCCCTTAGTGCTTCAACCGTGGTAGGTCTTGGTCATGCAGTCATTGCTTCCACCTTCTCAGATTCATACTCACCCCTCCCGTTGAAATTATGTGCCCCAGATACTCCATCTGTCCCTGGGCAAAAGCACATTTCGACCTCTTAATATATAGCTGGTTAGATCTGAGGATCTCAAATGTAGTCCTTAGATGGCTTGGGTGTTGGTCGAAGGTGTGGTTGTATACAAGTATATCATCAGAGAAAACTAGTATAAATTTTTGTAGGAAGGGTTCAAAGACACGGTTCATTAGGGATTGGAAAATGGCCGGTGCATTAGTGAGCCCAAATGGCGTCACCAAGAACTCATAGTTGCCTTGGTGTGTTCTAAAGGCATAAAGGCATTAGCTAGGTCAGATTATGGCTTTTTGTAACATTTCCTTGACCATTTTCTCAATCTCGATCTTTTGGGTTGGGGGATAACAATATGACTCGATGTTAATAGGTTCAGTGTTCGGTTTAAGGTTGATGGAATGATCAAATGACTGGTTGGGTGGTAGGGAGGTAGGTTCTACAAAAAGATCTTCAAATTCAACCAACAACACATTAAGAAGGTCTAGATCATGTACCTCTCTTTGTTACTGGGTAGGAGTGCTGATCGTTAGTAGGAATTACCCTTCCTACTCAGAGTTCCCCCCCCCCCCCCCCTCCTTCCGTGGCTTGAATTGAGAACAACTGTGAAACCTAAGCCCATTTGCTTTTGAATATTTTCTGTAGCTTCCTGTCTGTGATCATCTTGCAAGCCCCAGTCTCCTTACTACCTATGAAGGTAATTTTTCTGTCCACCTTCTCAAAAGATACCTCCATCCTGTTGAAATCAAAGCTTATAGGGCCATTGTTCCCATTGGCCACATCCCGACCATAGTAATCTTAGATCAACTTTGAACTCCTCTCCTTGCATCTCCCAATAGAAGCCTGGACATGCCAACTTGCTCATAACCTTGTTCCCATTGGCCACTATCACACTCAGGGGTTGGGTGCCCGTGAGTTGATAGTTCAACTTCCTGGCTGTTTATTCATCCAAAAAACTGTGGGTACTCCCATTGTCGATCAGGATCATGAGACTGCGATCCTTAACTCTTCCTTCAACCTTGATGATCTTGTTGTTTGTTAATCCCTTTAATGCACGTAGGGATATTTCTCCATTATCCTCACCTTCGAGCTCAAGCGGTTCACTTGTTTCTCCTTCATTTGTCACCACTCCATCCTCCCCTTCTAGGAGGAGTAGTTGTCTCTACATTGGTGGCTAGGGTAGTATTTGTCTGCACACTTGAAGCCCAGCCCAACCTGTCTTCTATGTTCTACCACCCTCCCTCCTTGTGACTGCATAGGTGGTTAGAACTTGGGGCCACCAAGCTTTTGTCCCCTAAGTTCACCATAACGATCTCCTTGCAATATCCCTTACCCCCTTGTGGTGTTGTCCCCCAGGATCATTCCCCTAGATTGCTGCCTCTATTTCTTCATCAACGCCTCCAACATTAGCTCTTGCAGCCTGGCACTCTTGGTTTCTTACTCAATTGTTCGGGATTGTAACATCTTCACCATTGGTTGTAGCTCTTCACTCAAGCCACTGACAAAGCTCAAGACGAAGTAAGCCTCGAATAAGTGGGGGTTATGGTTAAGCATGAGTAATCTCAACTCCTCAAATCTAAGTTGGTAGGACTACATCTCTCCATCCTACTCAAGTTTGTTGAATTCTTCTACTATATCCATCATACGGTTATGGACAGCCAATCCTTCCCGACTTTGTTCCACCACTGTCTCCCCCACCTTTGCCGAATCCACCTTAGTCTCAAAGGTTCCAGTTGTCCGATTGTTCATCCCGTGCCCGGGTAAGATCGGATTTATCCTCTCCCTAGGAGGAAAGTCAAGGGAGTTTCTTACTGAATTTTAGTGAGTGAACATCACCATAAACTGCTGAAGCTAATCCCTAATCTACATCCCCATATCATCCCGGATCTGCAAAATGGCGCCATCCAACCTTCTTCCCAGTCCTTCCATAGAGCTATCTAGTTTCCGATCAACCACCATGATCGCCTCATGATTCCTAGTAGAGCCAATCTCCAACATATCCGCACCCCGTTTTGGAGATTGGACATACTCGAACCAAATTGTTATAGTTGTGATTCGAAATTCTTCATGCGAGCTCCATCTGCCATTGATCAAAATTCGCGTGAATTGATCAGATCGAGAATCGTGCTTTGATACCAAAATTGTCATCACTTAAACTTGAAAATTGATTCTCTCCAATTCGGCGAGAATCAGAGAGTTGAGAGGCAGAATGATAAAAGAATAAAAGGGGAGATAGAGAAGAATAGAGAGAGAGAGAGAGAGAACTATAGGGAGAGATCAAAATAATTCTCTTAGTTTCTAGATAGTTCAATGGGAGAGATTAGTTAGTTTATATACTGATCTCCTATGCCTAAGCCCACCAAAAAAAAGTACAATTGAGTATAGCTTCCCGCCAAGTACAATCCTCTATAGCTTTAACTAACTTCACATGTAACAACCCTCACATCTACCCATTAAAAGTACATGACAAGGAGGAGATGAATGCTCTTGAAAAGAATGGGACTTGGGAGATTGTGGAGCTACCGAGGGCTAAGACAAATGTAGATTGTAAGTGGGTTCTTCACCATAAAATGTAAAGCAGATAGAAGCATAGAGAGGTACAAGGCGAGACTTGTTTCCAAGGAGTTTACCCAAATTTACGGCATTGCCTACCAAGAGACCTACACTCCAATAGCAAAGATAAACTCTATTCAAGTAGTCCTCTCTCTAGTTGTGAATTTCAATTGGCCTCTACACTAGCTTGATGTAAAGAATGCCTTTCTGAATGGTGATTTGAAGGAAGAAGTGTTTATGGACCTTCCACCTAGATTTGGGAAGAGCCTCGGTACCAGCAAGGTATGCAAATTAAAAAAGTCCTTGTATGGTCTAAAACAGTCACCAAGAGCATTGTTCGAAAGGTTTGGAAAAGCAATTAAGAGCTATGGTTACACTAAGAGTCAAACTGATCACACGATGTTCTAGAAGCACTCGAGGGACAGTAAAAAGGCTATTTTAATTGTATATGTGGATGATATAATAATAACTGGTGATGACAATGCAGAAATTGGAGAGCTTAAGAGAAAGCTAGCACATGAATTTGAGATCAAGGATTTGGGAGCCCTAAAGTACTTCCTTGGGATTGAATTTGCAAGATCAAAGGAAGGAATCTTTGTCAATCAACGTAAGTATGTTCTGGATTTGCTCAGTGAAACAAGAAAGCTTAGATGCAAGGTAGCTGAGACTCTCATAAAACCCAACTTAAAGCTTCAACTTGCCAAAACCAAGGATGTGGTAGATAGAGAGTAATACCAAAGACTTGTGGGTAGACTCATCTATCTATCTCACACCCGACCTGATATACCCTTTGCAGTAAGTGTGGTAAGTCAACTTATGCACTCGCCAGGTTCAGAGCACTTTGAGGTTGCCTACAGAATCCTAAGGTACCTAAAGGGAAACCTAGAAAAGGTTTGCTATTCAAAAACCGAGGACATCATATAGAGGCCTATATTAACGCAGTGGGCAGACAACGTTACAAACAGAAGATCTACATCAGGTTACTGCACTTTCGTGGGTGGTAATCTTATCACTTAGAGGAGTAAGAAACATAACATGGTATCCAGACGTAGTGTTAAAGCTGAATTCCGTTCAGTAGCCCACAGGATTTGTGAAGTTATGTGGATAAAAAGATTACTAGAGGACTAGGAGGTTTCCACTGTCTTACCAGCAAAGGTCTAATGTGACAACAAAGTTGCAATTTTCCTTGCCCACAATCCGGTTCTCCATGACAGAACAAAGTGTGTAGAGGTGGATAAACATTTTATCAAGGAGAAACTCGACAATGGGACAATTTGTATGTCTTACATTCCAATAGTTGATCAAGTTGTCAATGTTCTCACAAAGGGATTACACAAGAGACAGTTTGAAAATCTATTAAGCAAGCATGCTATGGAAGATATCTTCAAGCCAGCTTGAGGGGGAGTGTGGAAATGGAAAGGAGTCAATTCCCTTAATCAATAGGAATCAACTCCAATCTTTTGATTGATGCCCCAAATCCCTTGATTGATTGTTTTTATTTTTAGGTGTAGGAATATTCTGTATATTCTATGAATATTTCCTAATATGTTGTATCATTCCTCTTTAGAAGAACCATTGTTTTTCTAATATGAGGAGATAGATTTCCTTCTCCATACCTATTCTTTCTAGGTTTCCTTTCAATCAGGTAAGCCTTCTACTTTCTCGAGTAATCTTTTAAATTACTCAACTAATCTTTCTACTTGAGTAATCTCTCCTACTTACTCAAGTAAGTTTCCACATTACTCAAGTAAAATTTCTAAGTTACTCGAGTAAGTTTCTTCAATTAGCTTATTTCTTTTTTGTTCAGATATCATGTTTAATTGTTAACCACCATCTAATCTAAAAGCTTAAGCCATTATATAAAGAGTTAAATTTATCTTTTATACTATTATTTTATTCTCAACAAAACCCATTAAAGGCTAGGTTATCAAAGATACTATCATAATGACCCAATCCCACATTAGTAATCTATTGGAGAGGTCATGAGTATATTACCTAGCCCCATGAACCCATAAGTCATCTTTAGCTAGCATTTCTAGGTGAGGTCCCGTAGTGTTACGAGTGGTATTAGAGCCAATACAAGAATGCTACTATGTGGGTGCAGGCTAAGAAAGTGTTTTAAGACAAACTTAAGGTTAGAATGAGATGTGGAATTTCTGGCCTAACGGGGCCGCTAAGTATTAAAAAGAATGGAGTTTGTTGTCATGTACCTAGGAGTATAGGAGGGTCAATGCTGTAATAGGAATATAATAAAGGGGGTAATCTTGTAATAGGTTTATAATAACTGTTAGGATATATTGTTAGCAAGTGGTTAGGCTGTTAGAAGGCAATGACGCCTATATAAGGCTGTTGTTAGGAGTTTGTTGGTATGCTTGAATTGAAGAATGAATTTCAAACTCTATTCTCTCTCTTAATTCTCTCTCTTGGTTCTTCTTCTCTTTCCTTCCCATTTCTCTCTGTTTCAGTTCTAAATCTCCCTCCCTTTCTGCTTTCTCTTTCCTAAATCCCTCCAAATTCTATCACAACCCTACCCAAACCCTAGGGCTGTGACAATTGGTATCAGGGCAGTCAATCCTTGGCTGTGATTTCAATCAATTCTAGGTTGTGACTTTGGCAATTCTTATCCGAAACTCAAAGGCCAAACGAGCTAGGCTAATTTCCGGCAGTCCGCGTTCACATTTGCAATCAAAACAAGAAGCGTTGTTGCAGTCGAACAAGAAAGGAGAAGCAGAGCCGTGATTGCGACTTCGATTCAAGCGAACTCCAGAGTTCCGATTAATTCCAGTGGACAATTGGCCGACTTGAAGTGTTGGACGGTGATTGGGTGTGGAATCAAGACTTAGCAAAATTGAAGACAACACAAGCCAAGAGAGGCCGATGGTGATACCGAGTTGAATTTGAAGTCCAAATCAAAGTGGCGTAGCAGGTATAGGATCGGAAACGGAGCGACATTGAAGGTGGAACGGCAGGGTGATTTGTTGTTGTTTTCCTAGTTGCTGTAGTCGATCTAGAAGGCGAGGCGAGTGAATCTCGGAGGCGGAATTTAGAGACAAATCTGAACAAATCTCCAGCGACCGTCCTCCGCTACTCATTCGTCATTCCCAATCACCTCATGGTCGGCAATTCCAGTGGTGTGATTACGATCCATATTGTGGAGGCAGTGAAGGCGACCCCATTTTGGGAGGCAGGCTTGATAAAGACGACTCACAGGGAAGTCCAATTGATCGGAATTTCCAAATGAACAAGGCCATCCCAACCTTGAAGTTGTTCACAGGAGAATTTCGAAGAAGCTGCAGCTGAGGTGATCACTGAAGGAGGAGTGAGGCAGGCGAAACTTATAGAGCCTGGCGGAATCTTGATTTTGCTGTGGTGAATTGCGGAATTGATTCTGACTCACAAGGAGGAGAGGTCGGCTCGGATCTGAAGAAGTAGGAGGAGTGGCTTCCGGCGAGTTCTGTTGAACATTCTTAGCCGTCGATCTCTTTGCTGAGGAAAGATAGAAGGTTCGACTGTGAAGGCGGGGCAGCGGTTTGTTTCGCTGCTACTTTCCGAGCTATTGCAGACTTGAAGTAGCAGTTCAGGAAGACAACCTTAGTCATTATCGGAACTAATCGAGTGGTAATTTAGGAGATTCCGATTAGAAGTCCAACAACGCATACCAGCAAATTAGAGACGAGAATTCCACGGGCAGTGAATTGCGTTTGAGGCGATTCTAACTAAGAACTCGATTAGTTCACGGAAGAATTGGATTAAGGATGTATCAAGCTCCTATGCCCTGGCCTTTGACTTGTCCTGCTCTTGAGAATTCTACCATGACGAATAGCTTGCGTATGAAAAAATGGGAGTCTCCTCTGCAGCAGAAGGATGTTGCATTTTCAGTGGGATACAACAGAAAACGTGAAGAGTTTGGGCTGAATCATGAGGCATGGAATCAGACATTAGACCCTTGGGTTAGCAAAATGTGTGAGAAATTTGGCTGTGTAATACGAGAAGAGCTTCAAGAGTTTGCAAGGATGCTGAGTAAGGAGTATAACTACAAGTTTCCAGCAGAATTCTTCAACAAACCGAGAAGGAATGTTGCAGATGATCATTTTGAAAATTCTAACCAGAAGATGATGGATTTTGACAACTATTCAGCAGGAGTGAATTCCAGTAAGCTAAAAGAAGAAGATGTTGCTGATGTAGAGGAAAAAAATGTTGAGAGTGAGCTTCAGAAAAATTCTAATGAACGAGACGAAGATGTGGTAGAATTTCTAACAGGGGTAAATGGTTTAATTGCTGAGGAACCTCTTGAATCCCTTGTGGGAATTAAGGCACAAACTATTGGAAAACCTTCCCCTAATGGCGATGACTTACTGTCAGGGGTGACTGATGGGGTTGACTATGTGCCCCAATCCAAGGCTAGAGATGATACTAAAGATTTGGATTTTTTTGGCAATATTGGAGAATTGGACTTGGGAAAAGATAGCTTCCCTTATTGTCATTCTGGAGGATCTATTAATTTGGTTTATGGAGAACATCCTCATGGGGAACAACCATCTCGAACTCTATTCATAAGAAAAAATAGACAACAATGTTGAGGACTCTAAGCTTCGATCTGCTATTCAAGCACTCAGATTTGAATCTGAAGCCATTGAGGTCAATTTGGTTGCCCCTATTGAAGTGTTGGTCCAAGTTATGCCGGTGACGATTGCCCCTATTGAAGTGTTGGTCCAAGTTATGCCGGTGACGATTCTTGGAATCCTAAGAACAAAGAAGAAGAAGCCTAGAAGGAGAAAGAGGGAAAAAGAGATTGAACAGAAAATGAAGGTAGGAGTGGGATGAAGAAAGAGTAGCTCAATGATAATAAGTTTCTTGGGGACAAGAAACATTTTAAGACGGGGGGAATTGTCATGTACCTAGGAGTATAGGAGGGTCAATGCTATAATAGGAATATAATAAAGGGGGTAATCTTGTAATAGGTTTATAATAACTGTTAGGATATATTGTTAGCAAGTGGTTAGGCTGTTAGAAGGCAATGACGCCTATTTAAGGCTGCTGTTAGGAGTTTGTTGGTATGCTTGAATTGAAGAATGAATTTCAAACTCTATTCTCTCTCTTAATTCTCTCTCTCGGTTCTTCTTCTCTTTCCTTCCCATTTCTCTTTGTTTCAGTTCTAAATCTCCCTCCCTTTCTGCTTTCTCTTTCCTAAATCCCTCCAAATTCCTATCACAACCCTAGCCAAACCCTAGGGCTGTGACATTTGTCACCATCCAATCCCACATTGATAGTCTACAAGAGAGGTCTTGGATATATTGTTTGGTTTCATGACCCATAAGTCACCTTTTATTTAGCACTTTTTGTTGAGGACCCATGGTGTTACACATATGACATATCCAACCATCATTGGGTACCTATTAATGGTTAGGTTTGTTTAGAAACCAGTCAAAACACACAATAGAGAGATTGAAAGAGGGGGGTGGTTGTCATTGTCGGAGGACAAGAAGAGAAGGGTAGAAAGAAGTTGAAAAGAGAAAGTGGGGCACCTTGGGTAATTCAAAAAAAATTAATCGCAATTATCCACATTAGGGATAAATTGTCCTAAGTTTTTAACCTAAATAGAAGTAACTATAATTTTCCAAAATAGAGGAGTGGTCCCTTCAATTATGTCCTACCCCAAGAGTGATCAATGTATTTTACCCTAAAATTAAATATATTTGTTATTCAAAAAATGAAAGAAGACAGAAATATATGGAAGTCTAGAATTCATGTAGCCGACCCTACATAGTGGGATAAAGGCTGGATATGTTGTTGTTGTTGTTATTCAAAAAATGAAAAAATAGTTAAATCATATACATGTATAAACATTTGTATTTTCCAAACATGTCCCTAGCATACCATGTCATGAGTTTGTCTCATTTTAGGATTCATCTCCTATATCCGTATCCATCCTTATTTAACCACTCAAGAATCACATTTGTTCTTGTAAAGTGAATAAAGAATTCAAATAAAAGGACAGTGATGAGATTTTGATTGGTTTCACTAAAAAATTGAATAAAAAGCTTTTTTCTTTTTTTTTTTTTTTTTTTTGGGGGGGGGGGGGGGTGTTGTCTATGATTATTTAGATGTCTTATTACTCAAGACAAGCCCATACCATGGTTGAGAAGGAAACAAGACTTCCAAAATAAAATATTCCTTACAAAGAAGCTATATCACTTTGCCATGGATTCATTTTGTTTTCCACCAAAACAACTTAAAACCTTTCCATTTTCCAAGGATAACTCTGCTATAAAATATTTTGAAGCACTACAAAAAAATTTTGAAAGGACAACTTGTGACATCTCATGCATTAATTAAGGGTCAAAAAAAAAAAAGAAATGAATGGTAGAAGCATTGAAAGTCGGCCTATAGTCAACTGAAGGGTTAGCTGTGAGAAGGAATGGTATGTCATGCACTGATTTTGGTTGGATGTATGGGGGCCAAGGCTTAGAAAGATTCTCCCTTGGGGCCTCAATGTGAGCCCAGTGAGGGTAGAATGGCCAAGAAGCAGAGGAAAATTCCCGTGCCAAGGGGATCCCAAGTGGTTGTTTTTTGTTGTTGCATGGTACTACAGTCATTATCGTGTATGTGTGCATGTAGTACAATTGTTTTCAATGAGTTTTGACTCATGATACATTGATCTGTACGGATTTCAGATGGCCCAAGTGGGAAAGACCAGTTAGAAAGCCATGTGGGGCTGGGCTTTGGGGGTGTCATAACTTGATTTTGTAATGAATATGCTGTATATTATGTTTTGTTGTGTTGTATACTGATGGTGATGATTTCTAAATGAGATTTATTGGCAAATCTGTTATGGTTTTGGTGACTGAACTTCAGGGGCTGAGAGGTGCATGTGAGGGTGTGATCACATCTATAGGATGTAATGTATTGCAGTGACCCTTAATGTATATCCTAATGTATTTTATGTTTTTTTTTTTTTAATCAAATGTAAATATGTATAAAAATCAAAATATATAGTATACACCGGATATACCCGAGACAACAGAGGCAACAAAACTAAAACCCCTGAAGAAAAGACTCATACTGGATCAAAACATGAGGATACAAAGAAAACATAGCTTTATATATACAAAGATTTTAATCCTATATGAAATACTCTCATTACAAGGCTTTACATTCTCAAAAACATATTTTATGTTCATTTGTTTAAATAGGGGAATCTGCTTTACATTCTCAAAAACATATTTTATGTTCATTTATTTAAATAGGGGAATCTGCACATAGGCCACAGTGAGCCGAAGACAGCCCAAGGGGTCTTTGCCATGTGTGTTGAGAAGGTTTAATGGGATACACTTGGGATAACAAAAATCATAAAATCACAAATAACATGGCCAATTGTGTGTTGACAAGGTGAAGGGCCTCAGATGGACTAGATCGGTAGTGTGATTGGTCAACTTGTGCTCAATGAGTTTTTGTCTTGCCCAAGCTGAGAATGAAGTACTGCTGTTATGGCTAGGAGGGTCATATGAAAAATAACAGAAGAGTCTTAAAAAAAAGAACCAAAATAGCTTCCCAGTCAGGAAAAGACTGAGAATGAAAACAGTATAACTAGTAGAGGGGATGCGTGGACGCTCTCTTGTGAAGAAGAATAACACCAGGATTCTGAGTAGGCTGTTGATACAGTAGCCTTGTACCATGCACTAACCAAGAAAGGGTTATTCACTTCATACAAATCAGAAGATTTTGGCACCTTGCAGATAGGCAACATTAGTCATGCAAAGACTGCGCATAGGAGATTCAATATAGTGCAGAACGATGTGAGATGTGCTCCAGATTTGTGTCTCAATCTTGCTTCCGTAAGTCAATTTAATTGGCAAGATCGTGAATATTATTTCAACAGTGGCAAGTGGAAGCTCATAAAGCAATCTCTGGTCATTTCTAAGGGCTAAGCTTACTGTATATTGTAGAAGACTCATGTGAACAAATGTTCCAATAGCCTACATGAAGGAAAAAATTAATCTTCACAAAACCTATGGCATGAGAGGCTCAGTCACATGAGCAAGAAAGGGTTACAAATTCTAGAAAAAACATTTCTTGTTCCCTTCGCAAAAAATGCTACTTTGAACCTTGTGGTTATTGTTTATTGACAAACATCATAAAGTTTCTTCTTATTCCTTTAGTAAAAGAAAAATGGGCTACTAAGTGGAGTATTTTCCCAACAAGAAGCTATAGAATATAAACATCTACCATGCATAGAACATAACCAAATAAAAACACTAATAATCCTTCATCAAGAGGAATTTTTTTTGTCCCCATTTAAGTGACTATAGAATGTCTTAACATATAAACCTAGTTACTGATAAGATGGAGTAAAAAATGAATGGCATGCAACATTCCACATTAAACAGTGCAAGACATGGCTTTTAACTGCTGACCTTCATCATTGTTTCCCCTGTGGAACCATATTCAAACCTCTTTAGGCAAAGCTTAAGAACAGGCGGGAAGTCTGTGAACAAGACACCCTTTTTAGGATCCTGAAATGATCAACATTAATAAATATACCTCACTTGACAAAAAGGTTTGATTACTGAGTATATTCAATGGACACAGCACATAAAATTATGTAATCCTTTTCTCTAGAGACACGAGGACATACCTGCAAAAGAGATAGAAAAAGCTCAATCAAAAGTTTAGCCACCAGATTACTAATATTGTTTGTACATCATGACTTGCTTAAACATTTAGAAAACCATTATTCAGAAAAAATGAAGGTGCCAACAAACCTTCAAACCATATTGTCTAGTTTGATAATTGTCATCTTCAAGGCGCTCAAGCTCAATATACTTGTCAAAAGATGCATAAACATCATGGCAACCTTTGACATCAAGCTCAAGGTCTGCCACCCAACATATAAGATTCATCAATGTGTAACAGAAGAATAACCATAAAGCTTTATGTCCTAACACTATTCTGGATGATGAACAAATACAATAAAATGACAATGATTTTGAATGTAAAATAATACCATAAAAGGTCTCCTTTCTAGTCAATTTATAGGCTCCATTGGTGGATTCAATGTATTTCACATAATGACCCTCAAATAACTGTTGTATGGTACTCTGCAAAGCAGGTCCCTGGTGCCAAGATATAGCATTATTCAGAGCGGATATAGTTGCCACAGTTCATAGAAAAAAGATAAAGGGCTTAACTTTGAAGGTTTGGATACCTTCATTTTGTTTTCAAGCTTTCCAGAAAGAACTCTACTAAGTTCTTGCACATCATGCTGCATTAAAGTGTCATCTTTTTCCCATGCAAAGGATTTGCTAAGCTCTTCTGTTGCAACACTTCTATCGCTATGCTGGATGTTGTAAAATAAACTCTGCAGAGCCAGAGGGATACTTGTAGATGGAATATCATACTCTGTCGTCGGCATGCTATAAATGGCCTAAACAGACAATTTAACATATCATCTCCAGTTCTGGATGACTTCAATAAGAAACTTTTGATCATCTAGAGTCAAAGTTAGAGAACAACGGCTAACCTTTCTAAAGTATGGAATGTGATATAGGATCTGGAGAATAGAATTTATGTAACCAGTCACCCCTTGTCTTTCCAGACTAACAATGTCAGTCTCCTTTGGATCAGAGGTCAGCTTGGCAACATTATTAGGAATAGCAACCTTGGCTTCCACTATACATGTATCATTCACAACATAACCTTTTCGAGGGTTGTATAGTTCATCAAGATGTATAAGAGATGTGAAACCCCAATCACTTTCTTTAGCATTGAATAGGTGTTGGGTCTCTAACCAAATGAGGCAAGGAAAGTGTTAGCATGAAGTATTCAATACAGTTAAAATCATGCCCACTTGAGTATTGCTAGTAACGATACAAAAAAATACACATCTTGATATAGATTGGAAGATTCTGCATTGTGTCTCTCCCCTCCTATATATATGTACATATATTCTTTAGACAACCAAATATTGAATTAAGTTTAGTAACAGAAAGTGGGGACAATTTTGTTGTCCAACTTAAAGATCAATTATTCCAAGAAAAGATCAGTCTAGATATTTTGAATCAATCCTTCAAAAATGATGTTATTCACAAAATCAGGGTAGGATGGTTAGAAATGCTTCTAGCACTGTATTCAATTATAAAATCCCTTTAAAGCTAAAAGGGAAATCAAACAATTGACTATAACACCAGTTTTGTTTATGGCACATAATGTTGCGTAGTTAAGTACCAATATATGCAAAATATAAGTGTAGCCTTAGTAGAAAATGTTATGTAGGATCTGGGCCATACAAGAAAAGACAGATTAGAAACATGATTACTGTAGGAGTGATGTCTATTGAAAATAAAATACACGAGAAGTAATTAAGATGGTTTAAACATATGAGAAAAAGACCAATAAAAGCACTTGTATGATGAGTGGATAAAATGAATGAAGTTCATTGCAGAAGAGGTCAAGGAAGACCTAAAAAACTTAGTAGGAAACCTTTTAGAGTGCCATGAAATAAAAAATGCCTTCAAAAAGGCATGGTCATTGATAAAAATGATTGATTAGTTAGAATTCATGTAGTTAGCCCCACCTTAGTGAGATCAAGACTTGGTGATGTTGTTAATTACTGTTATTGTTCTTCAGGTAACTCAAACTTTGGATGTCTTTAACATGTAAAACATCCAAAATGGAACCTCTATCCTTAAGAAGATAGAAAAGATAGTATTTCCCACCCACCCTTGCCCAAAACAGGAAAAAAGAAAAAAAGAAAAAGCAATGATTAGGCAGTGGATTTAGAGAAATGCCTACCGCTTGCAAAGATTGTCAAAAACCAGCCAATATTTGTTAATCCAATAATTTAAAAAATACATATGAAATACAAGGATGAGAGTTCAAGTATAAGCCATAATAGAAAGCCTAACTTTAGGTAAATTCAATCTTTTAAGGTCTTCAACATGTAAAAAGATCCAAAACGGAACCTCTATCCTCCAAAAGATAGCAAAGCTAGTATTCCACCCACCCTTGCCCAAAAAAATAAAAAGAGAAGAAAAGAAAGAAACAATGATACAAAGAAAAAGCATTGATTTGGTAGTGGATCTAGAGAAAAGCCTACCAGTTGCATAGGTCAAGCATTTGAAATATATATGAAATAAAAGGGCGAGTGTTCAAGTACAAGCCATAATAGCAAGACTATTGTGAGGAATAGGAGAAATAAAACTGTATGTGTTGGAGAATCAACCCCAGCAGATTCAGCCCAATCAATCTCTTGTGATTGTGGGATTGGTTGGGGGAATCTTTCTATAATTATCAGTTAACTTTTTTGTACAGATTTGATTAGGTTTTCTTTCTCTCATAGTTTCCTTTCTGAAATCTTTCCTTCTTTGTAAATCCTTACTGAAGACTTTGGAAAATAATGAATTTCTCTACATTCCTTTGATCGAGAAGTACAATTATATAGAAGTAGGAACTTCCAAATACAGCTTACAAAACTATACAGCTTAGGAAACAACTAAATACAGCTTAGGAAACTATATAGCTTAGGAGACTGCCAAAAAAGAATCATTAATTCCATAGGATCAGAAAATCAGGGTTCCTAAATTAGGAAACAGACTAGAAAGCCAGGATTCTACACTCCCCCTCAAGTTGGGTTATGTATGTCAAGCATACCCATCTTGGACTTCAAATTTTCAAATGTATTTCACAAGAGAGCCTTTGTTAGGATGTCAGCAATCTGAAAAATAGTTGGGAGTATAGATCAGTTTGACAATCCCTCCTTCCACCTTTTGTTTTATTAAATGTCGATCCCATTCTATGTGCTTGGTTCGGTCATGATAAACTGCATTCTTAGCAATGCTTATGGTGGCCTTGTTGTCACAGAGCAGTCTCATAGAGGTGCTGGATTAAACCTTCAATTCCCCACGTAATCTCATAAGCCATATACCTTCACAAACTCCAAGGCACATAGCACGAAATTCTACTTTTGTGCTGCTTCTGGCGACCACTATTTGTTTTTTACACCTCCATGTAGCGAGATTTCCCTAAACATAGGAACAATACCTTGTGGTTGATCGTCAATCTGTTATAGACCCAGCCTAGTTTGCAGCAGTGTACACTTCTACATCTCTAATTGTAGTTTTCTTAAAGTAAAGGCCCTCTCCTGGGTTCCTTTTTAGATACTAGAGGATGTGATGGATAGCTTTAAAGTGAAGTTTTGTAGAATTATTCATATTTCTGCTTACCAAACCTATTACAAATCCAATATCAAGTCGGGTGTGGGAAAGGTAAATGAGTTTCCCCACAAGTTGTTGGTATCTTCCTTTGTATGTGAGTGAGTATCCTTCGGTTTCACCCAATTTGTTTGTTGAGTCCATTGGAGTATATGTTAGTTTGCACCCAATCATTCCTATCACTTTTAGTAAGTCCAAGATATACTTTCGTTGAGAAATAAAAATTCCCTTTCTTGAGCGAGCCACTTCCATCCCAAGGAAGTACTTGAAGAATCCCCAAGTCCTTTACTTCAAACTTGTTAGCTAGGAGCTTCTTTGCATTACTAATTTCTTCACTACAATCTCCTGTGATGATGATATCATCCACATATACAATGATGATAGCCCTCTTCCCTTCTTTCGAAAATTTCACAAATAAGGTATGATCACATTGACATTGCAAAAATTCATACCTTTTTAAAACTTTGGTGAGACAATCAAATCATGCTCTAGGAGATTATTTGAGTCCATATAGAGATTTTTTAAGCCTGCAGACATTCCCACTGCTGCCTTGATTTTCAAATCTTGGAGGGATTTCCATATAAACATCCTCTTCCAAGTCACCATTCAAGAAAGCATTCTTGATGTCGAGTTGGTGAAGAGGCCAATCCAACTTTACTGCCAAAGTTAGTAGGACTTGTACTGAATTTAGTTTGGCTACAGGTGCAAATGTCTCCTCATAGTCTATGCCATAGGATTGGGTGAATCCTTTTGCAACCAAGCGGGCTTTGAACCTGTTTAAGCTTCCACCTGCACTATATTTTACCTTAAAAATCCACTTGCACCCAACCGGATGTTTTCCTTCGGGAAGATCAGTGATTACCCAAATTCCATTCTTTTAGTGTTGTAATTTCATCTTACATTGTTAACTTCCACTTAGGTTCCTTGAGGGCTTTGTGAATATTTTTCGGAATCTGCACATTGTCAAGTTGAGTAGCAAATGCACGAAAGTTTGGTGACAGCTTTCCTAGGAGACAAATTTAGCAATTGGATATTGGGTACATGACCTTATTTCTTTCCTTAGGATAATAGGAATGTCTAGATCAGCAGGAGGCTCATATATTTTGGCTTCAGGTTCAAGTTCACAAGTTTCGGGTTCAAGAGAGGTCTTACCTATGTCAATTTTTTGTTCCTTGGGATTTGGATCTGATTCTTGGTCATTGTTCAGAGGTGTGCAGTCCTCTACTTCCTTTTGAGTTTTCTGGTGCCTCAAGTACACAAGTAACTGTGGAGAATTAAAACAAAATTAGTGGCATTATCATGAAGTTAAATCCAAGTTAATGCTCCTAAATATTAGGATCATTCAAAGCTAAAGATAAGGCCTAAGATCTCTCCTATATGTTAGCTGATTATTTATGTTAGATAAGTTGTAAAATTAAACAGATTAGATATTGTACTTATAGATAGATTAGACTTGTACATTAGGTAGGACTTCTATCTCTTGATCATGTAAACAAAACTGAGAATAATCCTCTTCTCTCAATTAATTCTACATGGTATCAAAGCTGAGTTTTGATTCACTCCCAAGCCTCTTCCGATAAACCACTACTCACCCTTCCTCCCATAGTGCTTTTCTTCTTTCAGCCACTTGTTTTTCCCTACTCGTCAATATGGCCAGCAAGAGATCTCAATCATCCGAAATTATCCCCTTACCCACCAACAATCAAGGAGCCATCGACAATAATATGTTCACTGTCATTGGACATAAATTGAATGGGCAGAACTACCTACAATGGTCTCAATCAATCTTGATGTTCATATGTGGGAAGGGGAAGGACAATTACTTGACCGGAGCAACAACCAAACCAAAGGAAGAAGATCCTACATATCAGAGTTGGAAAGCTGAGAATAATATGGTAATGTCCTGGCTTATAAATTCTATGGTGAATGATATAGGAGAGAATTTTCTTTTATATGATACAGCCCAAGATATTTGGGAGGCTGCTAGAGAAGCCTATTCACATGTTGAAAACACCTCCAAATTGTTTGAGATTGAAAGCTTGCTTGATGATCTCAAACAAGGTGAATCTCATGTGACTCAATATTTCAATTCCTTGAACAAATATTGGCTGCTACTAGATAAGTTTGATAATATTGAATGGAAGTGCACAGAAGATTCTGCAAAGTACAAAAAGATTGTGGAACAAAAGAGGTTGTATAAATTCCTAATGGGCTTGAACAAGAACCTAGATGGTGTTAGAGGAAGGATACTCAGTACAAAACCTCTCCCAAATATCCAAGAAGCTTTTTCCGAGGTTCGAAGGGAAGAAAGCAGGTTGAAGATGATGCTTAAACCTGCAACATCTAATCTGGAACAGTCAGCATTAGTCACCCGAAGTACTCCACAGAATTTCAAACCAAGAAAGGGACGAACATGGTGCGATCACTGTCACAAAGCAGGACATACCAAGGATACTTGTTGGGAGATACACGGCAAACCCCTAGATTGGAAGCCAGCACATGAGAGAAGGAGTAAGAGCAACCTAGTATCTATGGAAGAGCCCACTGTAGTCACGGCACCAACACTGTTTAGTAAGGAACAAATGGAATGGCTGCGAACCATGTTTGGAAAGACTCAAATCAATCAGTCCTCTACTATTGCATCAGGATCTATAGCCCACAAAGGTACTTTTCTACATGCCCTTATCACTAAGAAAGATTTATCCAATGTTTGGGTGATTGATTCAGGGCCTCAGATCACTTGACGGGGGAAATCAATCTCCTATCCAATTTCCAGCCATGTAACAAAAATTGGACCGTAAGGGTGGCAGATGGCTCACTATCAAAGGTTGTGGGAACCGGATCCATTGCTCTCTCTAAGGATATTGTGCTGAAATCCATTATTTTGGTGCCTAATCTGAATTGCAATCTATTATCTATCAATAAATTGACATCTGATTTAGATTGTATTGCTAAGTTCTCAAAGAATGTATGTGAATTTCAGAAACGGAATTCAGGAAAGATGATTGGCAGTGCTGAGGCAGGATTGGGGCTCTATCTTCTTACAAAGACCAACTCCGAAGGCAACCTAGCTCAGTTCAACACTTATTCAACAATTCCTTCTATTTGTTTCTCTAATTCTTCTACTACTTATGATAGTGCAATCATGTTATGGCACTATAGACTAGGTCATCCGAACTTTGTTTATCTTAGGAAATTATTCCCATCATTGTTTTAAGAGTCAAGATCCACATAAATTGCATTGTCAAATCTGTCAATACTCTAAACATGTTAGGGATAACTATCCTAGTCAAAATTATACCTCTTCACATCCCTTTTCATTGATTCATAGTGGTGTATGGGGGCCTTCTCGAATTAAAAACATCACGGGTTCTTGTTAGTTTGTTTCATTTATTGATGACCATACCTAATTTACATGGGTATTTCTTATGAAAGAAAAATCAGAAGTTAGCCCTATCTTTCAAATGTTTCATTCTACGGTGAAAAGACAATTCAATGTCAAAATTCAAATCCTAAGAACCGATAATGCCAAGGAATATTTTTCTTCAATCCTTGGATCCTATCTTTCAAACCATGGCATTATACACCAAAGTTTGTGTGTGAATACACCCCAACAAAACGGTGTAGCCAAAAGAAAAAACCGGCATATCCTAGAAGTGGCTCGATCCTTGCTATTTTCCACAAATGTTCCAAAACATTTTTGGGGTGAAGCCATTCTCACGGCCACTTACCTCATTAATAGATTGCCCTCACGGATTCTAGATCATTAAACACCGAGCCACACCCTCCTTGAATACTATCCTCACACTCAGATTTTGTCTCATATTCCCCTCAAAATCTTTGGATGTACTGTGTTTGTTCATGTACACCAATAATTCCAAAGCAAACTCAATCCTGAATCCCTTAAATGAATCTTCATTGGCTATTCTCCTCCAAAAAGGTTACAAGTGCTATTCTCCCGAGCATAAGCAAATTTTTAACTCCATGGATGTAACCTTCTTTGAAAACCAACCCTATTATCCCAAAACTAATATTCAGGAGGGAGATCCATTCCTACAATTCTCAAGAATATTAGTTTTGGGAAACTCTTGCAAGCCCGAGCCCTGAAACTCAGCAACACACTGATCCTATGCAACCAGAACCTAACCATCAGCAACCTAACCAATTGGACCCTGCATTTACAAGTCCTTTCATCAGTCCTCAAACTTCTCCTACCAAAGAATTTTAGGTTTATTCTCGGAGGAAGTCTCAACAGGAGAGAGAACACCACTCCTGCTCTCAAACTGACCAAGATACTAACCCGAATATTCTCCTAAGTGACAGTGTTGAAAAGCTTGGGGAAAGTTTGGACAGTACAACCACTAATGAAAGCATTGAATGGCCTATTGCATTACAAAAGGGAGTAAGATCATGCACTCAACACCCAATACACAACTACATATCCTACAAGGATCTTTAATCAAAGTTTTGTGTATTCTTATCAAATTTGAATAAGGTGCAGGTGCCAAACACAATTAGAGTAGCCTTTCAACAACCACAATGGAAACAGGCCGTTCTTGATGAAATGAATGCCTTAGAGAAAAATGGAACATGGGAGATAACCACACTACCTCCTGGAAAGCAACCTGATAGTTGCAAATGGATATTTACAGTTAAGTATAGGGAAGATAGGCAGATTAGCCGATTCAAAGCTTGGCTAGCAGCAAAAGGGTTCACTCAATCCTATGGTATTGATTACCAAGAGACTTTTGCCCCGGTGACAAAGTTGAATAACATCTGGATTCTATTGTCTCTAGCTGCAAATCTAGATTGGCCTTAACCAACTAGATGTGAAGAATGCATTTTTAAATGGGACTCTAGAAGAAGAAGTCTACATGGAAATCCCTCATGGCTTTCAAACCAATCATACGAGAGATAAGGTGTGCAAACTCAAACGATCTCTCTATGGACTCAAACAATCACCTAGAGCTTGGTTCGAGAGATTTACAAGGGCAGTCAAACAACAAAGGTACAACCAAAGTCAGGCCGATCACACATTGTTCATCAAGCATACATTGGGAGGTAAATTGACCATTCTTATAGTATATGTGGATGACATTATTGTTACAGGAAATGACAAGCCCGAAATAAATAATCTCAAAGGAATGCTTGCAAGGGAATTTGAAATCAAGGACCTAGGAAATCTAAGGTTCTTCTTAGGTATGGAAGTTACAAGATCAAAAGAAGGCATCTCGATATCCCAAAGAAAGTACACTTTAGACCTACTAAAAGAAACTGAAATGTTGGGTTGCAAACCGGCTAACATGCCTATCGATTCAACTACAAAGTTAGATCTTGGAGAAGAGTGCTCCAATTGATAAAGGAAGATGCCAAAAATTGGTGCGAAAATTAATATACTTATCCCATACACGACCGGATATCAACTTCTAAGTAAGTTGTGTTGGTCAGTTTATGAATGATCCTAGAGAAGTCCATATGAAGGCTGTCTACCGCATCTTAAAGTATCTAAAATTGACTCTTGGCAAAGGCTTGATGTTCCGGAAAACAAACAAACGAGGAATAGAAGTGTATAGTGATGCTGATTGGGCTGGTTCAATTTGTGATAGGAGGTCAACATCCGGGTATTGCCCATTTGTTTAAGGGGATTCAGTTACTTGGCGCAGCAAAAAATAGTCTGTGGTCTCTAGGAGTAGCGCGGAGGCTGAATTTAGAGCTATGGCTCAAGGGTTTTGTGAAGGAATATGGTTAAGGAGATTATTTCAAGAACTACAAGTGGTTGTCCCTAAACCAGTACAAATGCTATGTGACAATCAATCTTCCATCAGCATTGTGAAGAATCCAGTCCATCATGATCGAACAAAACATGTCGAAATAGACCGGCATTTTATTAAAGAGAAGTTGGAAGAAGGGATGTTTCACCTGGTCTACATTCCTACTAATAATCAAGTGGCGGATATCCTAACTAAAGCTCTATCGAGGATAATTTTTTATGAAATGAGCTCCAAGCTTGGTTTGAACAACATTGTTTTCAGCCCAAGCTTGAAGGGGAGTGTGGAGAATTAAAATGAAATTAGCGGCATTATTGTGAAGCTTAGGAAGAAAACCCTAGCTTTTAATATGTATATACCACCTAATTAAACTCATAGATTATACACCTATATATACAAATACAATGGGCCATGGGCTCTAATATAAGATTAACCCTAGATTATAACCATATAACTCAACACTCCCCCTCAAACTGGAGCACCGAGCTTGCTACAAATATGCTCAATTCGAGGACCCCTGAGAGACTTAGTGAAGACATCTGCTAACTGGTCATTGGAATTGACAAAATCTGTGGTAATACAGTCAAATAAAATCTTCTCTCGGATAAAGTGACAATCTATCTCGATATGTTTGGTCCTCTCACGAAAGATTGGATTGGAAGCAATATGTAATGCAGCTTGATTGTCGCAAATTAATCTCATCTGTGATATCTCCCAAACTTGAGCTCCTGAAGCAATTGTTTTAACCAGATAAATTCACACGTTGCCAAGGCCATAGCACGATATTCTGCTTCTGCACTCGACCTAGCAACAACCTCCTGCTTAGGGATGGCAATTGCAACCGAAACTGTGGGGAACCGAACCGAAACCGAACTGGTCAACGCGGTTAAAAATCGTTTAATTGGGTAATGGTTTGATTTGGGGAAAAACCGAACACTGTTTCAATGGGTATGGTTTGGTTATGGTTTTCACTAAATCCAAACCAAAACCCGAACCGAATGTGTGGGTAACCGAACCAAATATACATATATAGTATATATTTATTTATTTAATATATTATATATACACATAATATATAATATATTATTTCAAACCCCCCAACCCCAACCCCCCAAAATATTTCCCAAGCCCAGCCTAATCCTCCCCCCCCCCCCCCAAACAGCCCAACTCCCCCACCTTTCTTCTTTTCTTTCCTAGAATCCAAATTTTGTTAAAATCCCTCTCTCTCTCTCTCTCTCTTTCTCTCTCTCTCGTTCATTCTCTTCCAAAGCACTTCTGTGAATCATAGATTTTGTCAAATCTAACCATTTGATCTTGAATTCGACCATATTTTCACCGTGAAAACAATCTCGATCCACAAGAAGGTTTGTCTTTTAATTTTATTAACCTTATTTTCAACATAGATGATAGATTTGGTTGCCTCTGATTTTCCTCAGCCTTTCTGATTTTCCTCCGCTTTTGGTTGCCTCTCTCTCAATCTATCACCCATGCGACTTCATCTTCAGCGTCTCTTAGGCTCACTCCGACCCTCTCTTTGTCTCTCCCATTCGTCGCTCATCTCCATTGCTCCGATCAACACGGAGGTAAGTCTCGCACCCATCCATGATATATACGTATATACGCATTATTCTATTTGGCTGAAATTTTAAGCTTAGATCTATGGAGTTTTGGCCATTGGATCTTATTTGTTTTTGGGTATATTGGTTAATGGTCCATTGGATGTCGAGTGGTTACCTCTGATTATCAGAAACAACTGGTCAGGATGGTCGGTGGCAACTGGCAGCGCGTATATACATGCTATGGGTTTGGCCGAAACTTTAAGTTTAGATTTACAGAGATTCGGTCGTTGGATCTTGCTGGTTTTTGGGTATGTTAGTCGAAGGGGGTAAGGGAGTCGAGTAGTGGCCTTGGATCGCTGGGAAATGCTGACTGTGGTGGCCGGTGGCGACAGGCAGTGTGTTTGTTAAATCTGGTTGGAAATTAAAAACCAAATCCACAAAAATTCAGTCATTAAATCTAGCCCATTTTTAGATATATTTGTAACGCCCAATATTTTAAAACTGAAATATAATGTAATACTTGGGATTTTTAGCTTCTAATACTTGAGGAAATATGTCCTTTCAAGGGATTATAGAAACCTTGAGACAAATGATCAGTTTTTGAGCCAGTGGCAAAATCGTAAATATTGAAGTTCGGGTAAAAATGTAATTTACCTAAAATCTTGGGGTATTAGCGTAATTTATCCTTTCTTCGGGGGCTAAAATGCAATTAAAAAATAGCCCGGGGACTAAGTTGCAAGGGCCTAAGTGCAAATTATCCGAAAATTTTGGGCCAAGGTGCAATTCTTGAAACCTAAAAATATCTCATCAAAATATCTCAAACTAAATAGTTAAAGTAACCAAATATAGCTAACTAGTGAAAGGTGTAATGATGGGATATGGAGAAAATCAATTAACCATGTGGGTGTAATGATGGGATATGTAGAAACTCAAATAACCATGTGGGAGTAATGATGGGAAATGTAGAAAATAAATTAACCATGTGGAGTAATGATGGGAAATGTAGAAAAATGAATTAAATCGTATGAGATGTAATGATGGAAGTGTTGAAAATGTAATTAAGCATGTGAGGTTCAAAATATCAAGGACACATGGCAAGCTTCCACTGGTCATTACAAAGATAAGATAAGAACACATGGATATAAATGATTATATGGGACACATGGCACCATTTGATAAGAACACATGGATAGAAATGATTATATAGGATATTTGGCAATGTGAACACTTGGGAGTCATGATGAGTCCCAAATAATTACATGACACGTGGCAGGTTATGATTTGTTGGATAATTCTATAAATAGAACCTTTGGGTGAGTTTTGGGTATTCCAAATCAATCGAAGCTAAGTTTATGCCATATTGAGAGGTGTAAAGGTGAAGCCTTAAACATTCAAATCTCATCAAACCAAGTTGAGGTAAGTACATTATGAACTATTTATGATGTTTAAGCATGTCCATGAACTATGTTATGTGGTCCCTCATGTTATGTCATGTTCACGCAAGTTTCGGGACCGGAGCTCGGTAGCGCTACGCACGAGGGTTCTTACCCCTGCAAGTTGGTGGAACCTCTCGTGTCTCCATATGATATGTTATGTTATGTCATGACTTGTTTAAATACATATGATGGTTCTCTTGTACTTACTGAGATTTGCGTAATCTCACCCCTTATATTTCCCCCCCAGGTGATTATGAATGAGGAGATCGGGACGTGGAGCGTGGTGGATCAATGAAAAAGAATTTTTCAAGAATTTAAGTTTTAGTTTCCTTTTGAAACAAAGTTCTTGGGGTTGAACTCTGATCTTTTCTTATATGTATGCCATAAAGCATGTCTTGGATTTTTATCTAATTTCAAGGAAGTATGAGTTTGGCTTTAAGCTCCAGATATTTTTATATATGTTATTGCTATAAAGAATCTTCGCGAAGTCTCGTTTCTTCTGTTGAAACCATGTTTCCATGTCAAACTTTATATTTACACAAAACGTGCTTTGAATTTTTATTATGTTCTAAACTTTACTTAAGTTTATAGAAGTCTGGTTTCTCCAATTTTTCTGCGTTAAACCTTAAAGTTCGTTCGAATATTATTATTTATTGTTAAGCATGTAAGTAAGTTACGGGTGTCACAATATTAACCTCCTTGGCTTGGCGATTCTAATGGTAGGCTCGAATCGTTCTTGTTTTCAGATGTTTAACAGTCAATAGATATATATATATATGTGTGTGCACATGCACATACAGTGAGTTCACGAGCAAGTCATGAACTATAATTTTTTTTTTTTTTTTATCCGAAACAACCTTCTGAGTTGTCTACCACTGTTCACCAGAGAGCACAATTGCTCATTTTTCATTTTTACCAGAGAGCAAAACAAGATGTCATGGCCACCAAAGCTACTGTTATTGATGTTGCTCCTGCCAATGTTGCTCCCTCAACCTAGATTCGATCCGACCCAAACAAACTAGATCCGATCCGACCTGACCTATTTAGTACCCAAATCCATCATGCCAAGACCCCGACCTCAATGCGGTGCCTGCATAGTCTTACATGCCCAATGTACCCCACAATACTTCTTTGCCCCTTACTTCAGCCATGAGGAAGGAACTATTGATTTTTCTGCCATCGACAGAGTTTTTAGTGCCAGAAATGTCTCCATCCTTCTGGCCCAGCTTCCAGCAAGGGACTGATTTGAGGCAACCGTTACACTCACTATTGAAGCTCTAGCTCGACTTCAAAATCTTGTTTACGGCTATATGTCTCATATTCTTGCCCTCCAACAACAGGTTAATGACCTGCAAGCTTATTTAGCTTTATTGCAGGAATTTGCAAACTATTATGCATATCCTCAACCTATTCCAAATTGGTCTCACCCACAACCTAATCCAAATCCTATTCTAGAACCTGATCAAAGTTTTGCTGATGTTTTTGGACCCATCACACATAGATCATTACTCGTGGATGATTCAAACCCAATCGAGAGCTCTGAATATCCCATCATCCCCGAAAATGCCTCGCTTCCTAGTTTCCTAGAGGCTATTTCTCTACCTTACCTTGCTGATACTAGTAGTAGCCAGTGGCCACTCTGAGACGACGTCGATGAGTTTGGACCCGTCGTGTTCGGAAATTATCGTCGACACTGAGTATCGGCAATATTTCAAGTTATCAGTTTCTATGGTTTGACTTTTTTTTTTTTTTTTTTGTATTACCTCATGGTTTGACTTCTTGTAAATATATTGAACATATGGAATGAATGTTATGTTTTGGTTACTTTAATGTCTATGATCTATATCCATTGTAACTTTATTAGAGTTTGTCTTTGTTTGTTATGAAGTTATCAAAAATTTTTATGAATGTTATTTGCAAGAGTTTGTCTTTGTTTGTTGGTATGGATTAAACTAAAAAAACCATGGTTAAAACCGAAACCGAATGGTTTGGTTATGGTTTTTAATTTTTAAAACCAATGGGGTAATGGTTTGGTTTTGATTTTAGTATTTTAAGTTTGGTTTGGTTATGGTTTTGGCAAAAACTGAAACCAAACCAAACCATTGCCAACCCTACTCCTGCTTCTTACTTTTTCAAGATACTAAGTTTCCTCCAACTAGAACACAATATCCTGAAGTAGACCGTCTATTAGAGGGAGAACCTGCCCAATCAGCATCAGAATATCCGACTACTTGAATATGACCTCTATCCTCATACAATAGTCCTCTACCTGGAGCTCCCTTAATATACCTGAGAATCCGGACTACCACATCCCAGTGGCTATCGCAAGGAGACTGTAAAAACTAACTGACAACACTGACTGAGAAAGAAATATCTGGGCGAGTGATAGTGAGATAATAAAGTTTTCCGACTAACCTGTAGTATCTTCCAGGATTAGCAAGAGGCTTCCCCTGTCCTGGTAAGGGCTTTACATTAGGGTCCATAGGAGAATCTATAGGTTTACAATCAAGCATCCCAGTTTCTTCCAGAATGTCTAACACATACTTTCGTTGAGAAATAACAATACTAGAGCTGGATTGAGCAACTTTTATGCCAAGAAAGTATTTAAGTAACCCCAAGTCCTTAGTCTGAAAATGATGGAAAAGATGTTTCTTCAACTGAACAATACCATCCTAATCATCACCTGTAATAACAATATCATCCACATAGACAACTGAAACGACCAAACCAGGCTCGAGGAGACTGCTTCAACCCATATAGTGAGCGACGGAGTTTACAAACCTACCCAGACTCCCCCTGAGCAACAAACCCAGGAGGTTGCTCCATATAAATCTTCTCTTGAAGCCCACCATGTAAGAAGGCATTCTTAATATCCAACTGATACAACGGCCAATCGCGCATAGCTGCTATAGAGAGAAACAAACGCATAGATGACATCTTAGCAACAGGGAAAAAAGTGTCACCATAGTCAAGACCATAAACCTGAGTATACCTCTTGGCAACCAAACGGGCCTTAAGGCGATCAACCTGCCCATCAGGACCCACCTTGACAATATAGATCCACCAACAATCCACAAGAGATTTCCCTGGGGGTAAAGGGACCAAATCCCAAGTACCATTGGAATGCAAAGCAATCATCTCATCCACCATTGCTTATCGCTCGCCACCCCAGATGAGAAAGTGCCTCACTAACAATCTTAGGTACTGAAACAGGGGATAAGGAAGACACAAAAGCACAAAAAGGAGACGAGAGACGGTGATAGCTAAGAAAATTATAAATAGGGTGAGGATTGCGAGAAGAACGGGTACCTTTCCGAAGGGTAATAGGAAGCAAATCCTCAGAAGGCAAGACCGCAGTAGGTGGAAAGACTGGAGCAGGATGTGAGGTAGCAAGAGTCACTGAAGTAGTAGGAGACACGGGAGAAAGCGCAGGAACAACATCTCCACCGGGAGGAGACCGAGGCTGATGACGCCGATGATAAACCTACAATGGGGTAAAAGAAGGAACAGGGAGAATAGAAGTAAGAGGACTCGTGGGAAGAGAGATTGCCTCAAAAAAGGGTTGACACTAGGAAGGAGGCGAAGAGTAGAAAGAAGACGACTCAAAGAAGGTAACATCCGCAGAAAGAAAATAGCGGCCGGTGTCAGGAGGATAACACCGATAACCCTTCTGAAGGCAAGAGTAACCAAGAAAAATGCACTTGATGGACCGAGCAGACAATTTATCTTAACTGGGAGACAAGTTATAGACAAAGTAGGTGCAACCAAAGACACGGGGAGGAAGAATATATAATGGTTGATCAGGAAACAAGAGAGAGTGAGGAATCTGGTGCTGAAGAACCGAGGAGGGCATCCTATTAATGAGATAGCAAGCAGCAAGGATAGCTTCAGCCCAAAAGCGAAAGGGGACATGATGATATAGAAGAAGAGTGCGAGCAGTTTCAATCAAATGTCTATTTTTACGCTCAGCAACCCCATACTGTTATGGTGTATATGCAAAAGATGACTGATGCAAGATCCCCTGAGAAGACATAAAAGAAGTAAAGGGAATAGAAAAATACTCGGGGGCATTGTCACTGCGCAATACTTGGATAGAGGTATGAAATTGCGTTTTGATTTCAGTACAAAAGGATTTAAAAATTGAGAGTAACTCAGAACGATTTTTCATTAAATATAACCATGTGCAACGAGAATAATCGTCGATAAACGTTACAAAATATTGAAAACCCAAAACAGACACCACACAACTAGGACCCCAGACATCAAAATGAACTAAAGCAAACGGGGGCACAGCCCGATTATTGACATGCTTTGGAAAAGAAGTGCAAGACTGTTTTACAAGTTGACAAGACTCATAATGAAGAGACAACAAACTAGACAAACTGGGGACCATCTTCTGAAACTTAGCCAAACTAGGATGTCCCAAACGATTGTGGAGAAAAGCAGGAGACTCAATCACCAAGCAAGCAACAGGAGATGCAGGAAGGTTGAGATGATAGAGACCCTGCGACTCACATCCGATGGCAATCATCTGTCCCGTACCTCGATCCTAGATAGTAACAGAATGATCATCAAAGGTGATAGAGCAATTTAAGGCACGCGCAAGTTTACTAAAAGAGACAAGATTAAAGGGACAATAAGGAAGATAAGGGTTTGGCAGTGTTAACAGCTTTAGCAACCGCTTTGGACCCATTGGCTAATGTTACAGAAGGTAAAGAAATAGAATTAATAAAATAAGAGAACAAATGGAGATTACCAGATATATGGTTAGAAGCATCTGAGTCCAGGACCCATGGTCCTAAAGAGGATGACTGAGTGAGACAAGCAGTGGAATCACCAGAGTGGGCGACAGAAGCAACTGTGGATGAGGATTGTTGGGACGTCTTATACTTGAGATACTCATCATAGTCAACCCTAGTGAGAAGGACAGATTGCGGTGGATGACCATCAAAGGACTCAGATCGAGAACCATCAGCATGAGCAACATTAACACGAGGAGGGCGGCCATGCAACTTATAACACTGTTCCTTAGTATGCCCCCACTTGTGACAGTAGTTACACTTGGGGCGTTTGCCCCGATTACCACGATCTCCTCCATGTTCGCCACTACTCTGAACCTGTGAAGTCATAATTGAATGATCACCTGTAGAAGATGGAGGTACTAAAGGAATCGATGAAACCCGAAAAAGATGAGAATACACTTCATCCATAGTAGGTATAGTAGAAATAGTAAGAATTTGATCACGAACAGGAGCAAGCTCAAGACCAATGGCAGCAAGAGTACACACCATGAAGAACTTATCTCGCTAAGCTAAATCCTCTGCAGCAGTCTTACCAGCAGGTAACAAAGAGTTAAATTCAGCTTTAATAGAGGCCATCCGACCAAGAAAATCAGGAAAAATCAGACCGTACTGTCGTAAACTAAGCAGATTAGACACCACTGAATACAGACGTTGAATGTCATTAGTGTATAGCGCCTTGACTTGAGCCCACAGCTCATAGCACGTGGTGTAGTTAGTATAGATCGGATGAAGAGAAAGATTAATTGACTGCCATAGGAGACTGCACAATAGAGCATTAGCTCTCTGCCACTCAGTTTTAGCTGTGGTCACATTCTCGGCCTTGGTAGTTAGATGATCCTATAAACCTTGACCCATACACCATAGTTCAACCCCTTGGACCAAGAGATATAATTGGAACTGCCCATCAACTTCTCAGTAGCAATGGCTGGAGAGGGAGACAAAATACAAAAGAATGAGCCAGATTTACTGGTACTAGCCATGTTGGACAAAAGGGATCCCTACAAGAACAACAGATCTAAAACAAAAGGGGTTAAAAATAGCCAAACAAAGAGGATGGATGATCCAACACAAAGAATGAGGCACGCTGGAGACGGCAAACGGCGGATGCCGGTGACCGACGACAGCAGATGGCGACGAAACCACCGGGACTGGGATGGACTGAAGGAGGCGAGTCCAATGGTGAAGACAGTGCCGCGATCGTAGCACTAGAGAGAGAGATTGGAGCAAAAAAAGTCTCTGTGAACAGTGCGAGAGAGGCGGCGCATGGCGGCAGCAACGGTGTTGATCCTCCGAGGGTCGACAGATCGGAGGCCGGTGAGCGCAACGGTGGAGGCGATGTGCATGATCTGTGGCTGGATAATGAAGACTTGCTGCAAACCAGTAGCGCGAGCACGATGGTGGCGGTGTGCACGAGCGGCAACAACAGTGACATTGCAAGCTGCGACGGTCGGTGGCGACGCGACCGATAGTGGTCATTGGTGATATGGGCAGCGGTAGCGGCGATAGTGGCGGCTAGGGTTTGTATGGTGGCTGCTAGGGTTTGTATTTTGGCTCTGATACCATGTGAAGCTTAGGAAGAAAACCCTAGCTTTTAATATGTATATACCACCTAATTAAACTCATAGATTATACACCTATATATACAAATACAATGGGCCACGGGCTCTAATATAAGATTAACCCTTGATTATAACCATATAACTCAACAATTATCATGAAGTTAAATTCAAGATAATGCTCCTAAGCATTCGGATCATTCAACTCCTAAATATTTGGATCATTCAAAGCTAAAGATAAGGCCTAATATCTCTCCTATATGTTAGCTGATTATTTATGTTAGATAAGTTGTAAAATTAAACAGATTAGATATTGTACTTATAGGTAGATTAGACTTGTACATTAGGTAGGACTTCTATCTCCTAATCATGTATATATTGAGCACTATCAAATAAAACCGAGAATGATCCTCTTCTCTCAATTAATTCTATAATAACTCCTTAGGATCAGTTGGTTGATTTTGAGAGACTGTAGTAGTTGGTTGAAAGACCAAAAAATGATATTCATCGTGAGTGTGATTCTCCCCCTGAATATCATTTTTGGTGTAGAAGGGCTGGTTTTCGAAAAAAGTGGCATCCATGGAGCTGTAAAATTTCTTAGTAGCTGGTGAATAGCACCGATATCCCTTTTGATTTGATGAGTAGCCAAAGAAAACACATTTAAGAGATTTGGGATCAAGCTTGCTTCAGTGTGGCTCACTGATGTGAACAAATGCAGTATAGCCTAAGACTTTTAGGGGAATGGAGGAGAATATTCTAATTAGCCGATAAATTTCATGAAAGGTCTGATATGGAGTTTTGAAATTCAGAATTCGAGAAGGCATTATGTTTACAAGATAGGTGGCAGTAAGGATGGCTTCACCCCAAAAGTGTTTAGGGACATTGGATGCCAACATAAGAGATCGAGTAACTTCCAAGAGGTGTCTATTTTTCCTCTCGGCAACTCCATTTTGTTGTGGAGTGTCAACACAAGAGGTTTGGTGGATAATACCATGTTTGGATAAATAAGCACTGACGGCAGGATAAAAGTATTCTCCTCCATTATCAATTTTGAGGACTTGGATTTTTGCTTGAAATTGAGTAATAATCATGTTGTGAAAGAATTCAAAGATTTTTCCAACTTCTGATTTTTCTTTCATTAGGAACACCCATGAGAGTCTAGTATGGTCATCAATGAATGTGACAAACCATTTAGAACAAGTGATATTGTGAATTCTAGAGGATCTCCAAATATCACTGTGTATCATGAAAAAAGGTTGAGAAGACTTGTAAGGAAGGCTAGAATATGAGGCACGAGTGGGCTTGGAAAGTTGACAAATCTCACATTGAAAGGTTTCTACTTTCTCGTTAGATAAAGAGGGAAACAATTTTCTGAGATACATAAAGTTTGGATGTCCTAATCGATAGTGCCACAACATAACTGGACAATCAATATTAATGCTAAGTTCAAGGCCATACATGGTCTTTGTGATGGTTGGGGTTTGTTGGCATTTTTTACTAGAAGAAGGTACAGTCCTGCACACAGCCTAGCACTGCCAATCATCTCTCCTAGCCCGATTCTTGAAATTCACACAGGTTGGAAGAGAATTTAGTGATGCAGTTTCTCTCTTGTGTAAATTTGCTCACCAAAAGCAGGTCACAATTGAGGTTAGGGACATAAAAAACAAATTCAAGGTTAATTTTTTCAGAAATCATAACAGAACCTATGCCCTTTACTTGAGAGAGAGATCCATCAGTTATACGAACAGTGTAGTTACATGACAAGGGTTATAATTGCTAAACAAAGACAGATCTCCTGTCATATGGTCTGTTGCCCCAGAGTCAACTATCCAGGTTTTGGATTTTCTCGTTGGACACTTAACGCATGCAAGGAGTTACCTTTTAGGGCGAGTGAACTAGTTCCCATGGAGGCAAAAGTGCTCTGGAGGGTTTGTTGTAGCATCTTTTGGAGGACTTCAAGTTGTTCTTTGCTGAATGGGTTAGTCTTTAAAGTATTTTGAGACTGAGCCATGTTTCCACGACCCTCTCTTTCTCAGGCTGGCTTCCAATTTGTTGGTTTGCCATGTATCTTCCAGCATGTGTCCTTTGTGTGCCCGATTTTCCGACAGTGCTCGCATACTGGTTTTTTCCTTTGCTGCTTGTCACGATTAGATTGAGTTCCTTGAATTGACAGTGTAGAGTTTTCACCAGAAGAGAAAGACTGTTGTGTGCCTAGCATTACTTTCTTCTGATTTTCTTCTCGGCGAACTTCTGAGAAGGTTTCCCGAATGTTGGGAAGGGGCTTGATACTTAGGATTCTTCCTCTCACATCGTCTAGATCCTTGTTGAGCTCAAGAAAGAACTAGTAGACTCAGTCTTTTTCAACAATTTTCTTGTATTGTTAACCATCTCCCGGGCACTTCCAAACCTTCTCTTCTAGGATATCCAACTACTTCCATTGTCGAGTTAGGGCATTGAAGTAGTCTGTCACGGACAACTCTCTTTGTTGTAGCTCATGCAACACGCTTTTTATTCCAAAGATCTCCGAGGTGTTGTCAACATTGGAATAACTGCATCCCATATTTCCCTTGCCGTTTTGTAATACATAAACATCATGACCCCAAGGGCATTAGTTGTAATTGTTTCTTGTTTGTAATTTCCCTTAGTGTGTAGTGTGTACTTGAGTTGTAGTTTGTTAGTTGGTTAGTTGGGTATTAACTGCATGGATGTAAACGGCCTATAAATAGGCTATTGAATAGAGAATGGAGGCTATTGATTAATTGAATAAATCATTTTCTCTCTCACTCTTATCTCTTCCTCTCTGTCCGTCTAAACCCTTTCCTTTCCTTCTCAACTTCTTCCTCCTTCTATTCTGTTTTATTCCCCATTCTGTTCTTTTTCTTCAAATTCCTCCAAAATCCCATTCTAAACCTTAGGAAACCCTAGGTTCGTAACAATTGGTATCAAAGTGAGGCAATCCTTGGTTGTGATTCTGACAAATTGGGCGAAAATCTTAAGCAGTGAAATCAAGGTTTGAACCGACCAAAGCAAGCAATATCAAAAAGGGCCGAGTTGTAAGAAGCAGACGCGAGAACAGTGGAGCCAACGATCTTCGATGGTCTTAAGGGGCGATTTCAAAGCAAGGACAACAATAATTGAGTCAATTGATTTGGGGGTGTTAAATTTAGTTGCCAATTCAACAAAGGAGAGTCCGACAAATTTTGGGGCTGGATTCTTGCGACATCTACTTAGTTACAACAAAGTCGAACGAACAAAGGAGAATCAAGACTAGCCAATTGGTCTCGACAGTGATCAAAGGCGACTTTTAACGGAAGTTCAGGCAATTCTTGTTAGTCATTTGAAGGCGAAGCAAATCGGGCAAGTTCCTTTGATCAATTCTTGGTGGACTTAAAGGCGACGGAATAGGTCTGGGTGAGTGGGAACCCCAGCGATTGCAACTGGGATTTTGGCAAGAAGGAAGGTGCAAAGTGGGTATAGGTTCAAGAAGCAGTTTTGATTGAAGTTCAAGAGCAATGATCCTCAATTGAGAGTTCGAAAATTTCAATAGCTGATTCCAGTAAGCTCGTAGTAGTTGATTTGGACTTTTGAAGGTGAATTCTGACTGTTGATTCTTGGCTACTGATTTTTGATACTTCTCCGTTGTACAGTTCTTGGAAATTGCTCAAGAGGCAATTGGCAGATTATTGTTTCAGAGGCGAATTTTCAAGGATTTGAATTGTGGAGAAAAAGAACAAATTCCAGGAGAAAGTCGCTAATCTCAGTCAAAAATTGGACAACTTAATGATTCTAATTTCACAGAGATTCCATATCAGTTTACCAGAGGAATTTTTTTCAAGATCCACTGCAGACCGATTCCAACGGGAGCTAGAATCCTACCAAAGACCTCCAATCTGCAAGAAGCTAATGACTCAACTAAATTGAATCGAGAATTTCAGACTGAAGTATCATTTATCGGTGGGGAAGGTGGTGCCAAATTACTTCCTCAAATTTCTAACTTACAGGAAACTGAGGAACAATCTGAATTGAAAACAATATTGATTCATTAGATAACTCGACTATAAATCTTGCCGAAAATGAAAGTCAGGAAGGAGGTCGAGTTCCAGCCATTGAGGAACCTGCGGAACATTCTCATCTCTTCCTATGCAATCGGGATGTCAGGATAAGAATGGCAATTGTAGGAATAGTCACTACAACACCATTGGAGGAGAAATCTATTGAAGGTAAACCCATGGTGTACGCCATCAAATAAGAAGTAAAACATGCTTTTAAAGCATTGCTAGAGTATGTAAATATTGAGGAGGATGAACAGTTCAAGGCGATAGAGCGACCCGTAGAGCAAGAATATCTGTTCAAAAGTTACTTGGTGGATATTCAAAAAACTAAGAAGGAAAAAGCTACAGAGGAGCAGAGGAAACCATTGAAGCGAGTCTACGCTGCTCAATTGCTACATCTGCGAGATATTGCAAATATCATGGCAGTTGAACTGGCCTTAGCAGAGGTTAAGGAAATTGCTGGAACTGACAAATCAATGGGATTTGGGCAGGGATGGTGGTTGTTTCAGTTCTGACACTATCCTCCATTCTTTCTTCTCAATTCTATTCTAGATTCAAGACTAGGTCTTGACACTATTCTCCCCCTTGATCACTCACAGGAATTTGGGCAGGGATGGTGGTTGTTTCAGTTCTGAGCTTGGCTTGCCATGAGATGAGAAGTAGGAAGTGATATGGGAAGAGAGATAGTGGAATCCCAATATATAGCTAACCAATCAACAGTTACAAGTTGTAACTGATACTCTATAGAAATAATATGCTATAGCTAACATACAAAATAAACTGCTACATCCTCCTGAAACCCATTATTTAGAAGGTAGTCAGTTTGTCATCAAAACTGACCGTGAGAGCCTTAAGTTTCTCATACAACAAAAACTCCACATACACCTGCAAAGGAAGGGAATGTCAAAACTCTTAGGCCTTGATTATGTTATTCAGTACCTTCAAGGAAAAGAGAGTGTGGCAGCTGATGCTTTGTCTAGGCAGGTGGAAAAAGGGATTTGTAATGCTATTACTTCAGTCATTCCAGATTGGATGAGAGAAGTTACAATTTATGAAGTAGCAGGGTGCGCTCAAGATCTTTTGGCCCAGTTATCTGTCAACCCTAACAGTAAACCTAGATACACCTTATCTAATGGTATAAGCTGGTTTAAAGGAAGAATGGTTATAGGTGAAAATGAACAGCTTAAAAGGCAGATAATGCAGTCTCTACACAGCTCACCCTTGGGGGGGGGGGGGGGGGGGGGGGGGTGTCATTCAGGTATAAGGGTTACTTATCATAAGGTTAGGCAGCTGTTTTTTTTTTTTTTTTGCCTAGCCTTAAGAACACAGTTACAGAGTATGTGCTGGCCTGTGAAGTTTGCCAGCGCTGCAAGCATGAGCAGGTGGCTTATCCTGGCTTATTGCAGCCACTGAAAATTCCAAAACAGGCTTGGACGAGCCTTTCTCATCCTTTTACTGCCCAAGGCGTAGCCACACTTTTATGGATTCAGTGGTGAAATTGCATGGAATTCCACACTCCATTGTGTCTAATAGAGATAAAAATTTTATTAGTATATTCTGGCAGGATTTGTTTAAACATATGGGAACAGGATTGCATATGTCTACAGCTTATCATCCTGAAACAGATGGACAAATAGAGAGGATAAATCAATGTGTGGAGGCTTACTTAAGGTGTTTTTGTTTCCTGAAACCAAAGAGTTGGTATAAATGCTTGGTCTTAGCTCAATGGTGGTACAATTCTAGTTACCACAGTTCACTGAAAATGTCCCCATTTGAGGCCTTGTTTGGTTTTAAACCTCCTATATTTCCTGCCCCTGTGGATACTTCTTTAGTTGCAGCCGTGGATACTTATTTACAGTCTCACCAGGAGATACTGCAACTCATTAAACGAGAGCTAGCCACTGCTCAAAATCGAATGAAGTAACATGCTGACGGAAAGAGAAGTGAGAGAGTTTGTTGTTGGAGATTTGGTGTATCTTTGGATTAAAAAATCTCATCAGAAAATTCTTTCGCATTCTAAATTCAGTTCAAAGTATTTTGACCTTTTCCTATCATTGGTAAGGTAGGATCTGTTGCCTATCATTTGCAGCTTCCACCAGATTCTAATATGCATCCAGTGTTTCATGCGTCCTTATTAAAGAAAACCATTGGCCTTGCTGCTACTTCCAGTTCTACTTTACCTTCACCAACTACAGCTGGAAATTTCAAGGCGGAACCTGTTGTCATTTTGGACAAGAGAGTGATTTACAAGAACAATCTACCTCTTACATAAGTAACCCTTGAGGGGGAGTGTTGGATTTCAGCAAAGAATCCTGCCGATTTCGTAGAAATCCTATTAGGATAGTCCTATTTTAGGAAGTTGCCATGTTCATGATTGTTAGTTGTTCTTTTATGATTCTCCAAATCAGTCCTATAATTAAGTAGACTAACTATAGATAGTACAACTGCATATATCAATTAGTCCTATGATTTAGTAAACTAAATATAGGAAGTTCTGCTGTATATATTTGACTAATATTGATGAATAATATTATCAGAAAATTTCTCTTCCAATAATTCTCTGTTCAGGTTGAAATGAATTTACAAGTCCAAACTAAATTTGGATGGTTTTTGCAAAGACACAAAGAATGATTGGTGGCTAAGGGGTATGCACAAATCCCAGGTTTTGATTTCACCAAAATTTATGCGCCGGTTACTCATTTTGACACAATTCGAACTCTTTTTGCCTTGGCAGCCCACAATGGATGGGAATTTTATCAACTGAACATAAAATCAGTTTTTCTTAATCGTCATCTGTTGGAAGATGTATATGTAGAACAACCTTAAGTCTTTGTGGTGAAAGGTCAAGAACACAAAGTCTACAAGTTGAACAAGGCACTCTGCTGGTTCAAACAAGCACCAAGGGCCTAGTATAGCAAAATTGATTCCTATTTGCTCAAAATAATTTCCAAAAGAGTGCTAATGAACCTACTCTTTATGTTACGAGTTAAAATAATGATTTGTTGGCTATGTGTTTATATGTTGATGACATGGTTTATACAGATAGTTCTTGTCAAATGGAAGAAATGTTTAAAAGGTCCATGATGCAGACTTTTGAAATGTCTGATTTGGGTTCCTTGCATTATTTTTTGGGTATTGAAGTAGTGCAAGATTCACTTGGTATTTTTATTTATCAATAGAAATATGCAACTGACTTGTTGAAAAGAGATGGAATGAGAAATTGCAAGTTTTCCAAGACTCCATTAAATACAAATGAGAATCTCTCTCTAGATGATGGAGCTGGAAAAGTTGATGAGAAGCAATTTAGAAGCATTGTGGGAAGTTTATTGTATTTCACTCACACAAGACCAGATATTGTCTTTGCTGTGAGTTTGATTTCTCACTTTATGCATAGCCCAAGCAAAAATCATTTGGAAGCAGCTAAGAGAATTCTCCGTTATGTTCAAGGCACTTCAAATTTTGGCACCAGGTATTTAAAAGGCAAATTAAACAATCTTGTTGCTTATACTGATGTATTGATGATAGAAAAAACACAATAGGTATGTGGTTAGCCTTGGTCAGGAGCCATTTCATGGTCCCTAAAGAAGCAACAAAGCACAGCTCTCTCAAAACCAGAAGCAAAGTATGCAGCTGCTGTAACCACAGCTTGTCAAGCTGTTTGGCTAAGAAGAATTTTGACAGATTTAAAGCAAGAACAAAAGGAGGCAACTGTAATCTTCTGTGATAATAAATCCACAATTGCATTGTCTAAAAATTCAATTCAGCGAGGGAGAACGAAGCATGTTGAATTAAAGCATCATTTTATTTGAGAATTAGCTGCTAATGGAGTTGTGGAGTTGCATTATGTCAGCACTGACAGTCAACCAGTAGACATGATAAAAAAAACCTTAGCTGAAGCAAAATTCAAAGAATTCCGAGTCATGATGGGAGTTGAAGCTCTTTGAATTAAAGGGGGAATGTTAGAGACTAATTCAAGCTTGAGCTGTGATATTTTTTTTCTGCATGTGTTTTTTACTTTTTCATTTGTCAGTCAATGGTAGTTCTAAAATTTAGGATTGGAAAAATTCAAATAATGGAGGATTTTCAGGAGAAAAGTTTGTTTAGTGGGCCTGTTTTTTGTAACAGCCAAGTCTATTTAAACACTTGGTATTTGTTTGTTTACGATACTGATCTTCACTTAAAATCAATCAAAATATTCTTCAAGTTTTCAATTATTGTTGTGACTGGAATTCTACCTCTATAGTTTAACAACACGCCCCCCACCCCCCCCAAAAAAAAGAAGAAGAAGAGGTGGAATAAGAAAAGAAAGAATAGCATTGATTAGGCAATGGATTTAGAGAAATGCCTACCACTTGCATATAGCATCAAAAACTAGCCAATAGAACTCATACCATTTCAAAATCCAAGGATTTGAAATACTTAGGAAATATAAGGACAAGAGTTCAAATATAAGCCATAATAGCAAGACTATCTTTAGGTAAACTTAACCTTTGGAAGTCTTCAACATGTAAAAAAACTCAAAAATGGTACCGCTATCTTTCAGAAGATATCAAGGAAAGCTATTATTTCCAACCCATCCTTGCCCAAAAAGAAAAGGAAAAGAAAAGAAAGAAGCAAAGAAACAAAGAAAAAGCACTGATTAGGCAGTGGATCTAGAGAAATTCCTACCATTTGCATAGAGTATAAAAAATATTTCAATATGGTTTGTTAATCCAAGCATTTGAAATACATACGAACTCTAGGGATGAGAGTTCAAGTATAAGTGATAATAACAAGTGTATCTTTATGTAAACTCTCAACCTTTGGGATCTTCAACATATAAAAACCTCCAAATTGGAACCTCTATCTACAATCAATTGTTCAAAGAAATGAGATATTATGGAAGATGTACTCATAAAATCAAGCCATGATAATTAAAGTGGATAAATGCATTCAACATCTTATGTGATCATAAAATCCTTTAAAAAGGTAAATGGAAAGTTTTGTTGAATGGCGACCATGTTTGTTGTATGACTTAGAATGTTAGGAAGTGATACCAACATGTGTAAAATATGAGGATAATGGAGATGAGAAAATTACATGGATGTGCAACCATGCAAGAAAAGACAAAATAAGGTACCAGATCATTTGGTGTGGTGCCTATTGAAGATAAGATGTAGGAATGATGATTAAAATAGTCTGAAATGTGAGAAAAAGACCCATAGATGCTCCTGTGGAGTGAGTGGATGAAATAGAATGGGAGATCCTAGCATAGGATATAATAGTCTTACAAAGGATATGATCATGGAAACAAATAGCTGGAAGTGTAGAATTCATATAGTCAGCCCCACCTAGTATGATTAAGGCTTGTAACTCTTGTTGTTGTAATACGGCCACAGGTATTGTTCACAACCCGTCCAACATAATTGAACAAAGTACATTGAAATTGAATAAAGGCATAATTTGTTCTTTAGATGAAGATTGGGGAACAGTTTGCTAATATTCTAACAAAGAGTGTTGCAAAATAACACTTCCCATACAATCTTGGACAAGTTAGACACAAGATATCTTAACTTAGGGGAAGTGTTCATAGAACCTCATGTTTAGGATTGTAAATGATTGATGTTGCTGTAAGTTTTTTGGAATGTATTTGCTGTGAGTTTAGGATTCTGATCGCTATCTTAAGTTCAGGATTAGGACTATGATTAACCTATTAGGTCCATGCTTCACATTATTTGATCTTTCCATTTTAACTCCACCTTGAGTCAATAAAAATGAAGTATTCAGTTTTCTTCCCATCCATTCCTTCTTATATTTCATCGAGCCAATGGCAGATCACAGGTAGAGTTGCTCCCACACCACATGTCAATATTTAATAAAAATAATCGCTTTCCCACCAGGCGAAGGTAAAAACCTTGAACACAGGGATGCATAATTGTTCCTGTAATAATATAAGAATGTACAATGCTTATTGGGTCAAAAAAAGTCGCAGAGATGTGAACATGGTACCTTTCCTCACTGAGTTGCTGACATTTATTTGATTAATCACACCCAAGCTGAAGCCTGCATGAATGCCCCACCCAGATGGTAAACTTGCTGAATCTGCAACATCCAAATACATAGAAAAATATTTGACATTGTTTCCCTTCGGGAAAATGAGAAGCCGCCTGCCCAAAGCAAAGTGCATAGATTGATCACCACCAGATACAGACTGAAGACAGCAGTACCAATTAGGACGAGGAGATGGGAAATACCATTTATGACCACCAATAATAAAAAATTCTGAGTAGAGCCTTCTTTCCGTCAACGTAGAAAAGTTGTTGATTCTCCATGTGAATATCGGTGTACGAGGATCCCCCAATTGCTGGTTCTCAATCGTATTACTACGCTCTATTTGTGCTGCAGTCAATGATTGTTCAAGAATAAATGAAGGAATCAAGTATAGAAAATTCTTACCAACTAGAAATTGAAGCATATTATAGGCAACCCACATTCTGGTTGGATTCGACTCACTCCCCCTTGTAACTGGTAAAGACCAATCTCACTTAAGCTAGGAGGTGGAGCAAGGCCTAGATAAAACCCGTAGTTGTAACATCTAATACAAAAGGCCCTGGAAGTTTGGATGAAAGTGAGATAGGCCTTGTTTCAGCCTAGGCTAATAAAGACTTCAATGGTTGGAGATCAAAACAGCTAGTGGATTGTAGGTTAGCATGGTTATAGGCAACATAATTGGGGGCATTACCCCTACATGGGCAGGGCAGAATATTAGCAAAGTGCCTAAGCAAAGTGTTCCATTAACCTAGCCGTGAAGGTGTAAGCACCCTAAACAACAAGCACCCTTGTAAGGGTCCATAATAGTAATGTAGGCCCAGGCAAGGTTCCATGACAAAATAAAGGATCCCACAAGCATCCTTGCTCTAAGCAAGCTATCTTGCTCAATTGACTCTTAATCTCTAAGAGAGATATTATGGAGACTTACATGCCACCTCACGATGGAAACACTTGAGGGATATCATGGAGAGCTCGACATCCGAAGAGAGAGCTTGTGCAGATTCACGTTCCACCTCAAAATGCTTGCAACTAAAACTAGATATTTCATTGTCTGAGGGATAGATTACTTAACATGGAATGATTTAGCATGCTGTCTAAGAATATGTAATGTGTGGAACTACATAATTCACTTTAAGTAATTTAAAACCTAAAGAATTGAAGAGATATTATAGAGAGATTTGGGGGGCGAGATTGTGGAGATTCACAACTCAGCAACCTGGCACTTGGAGATTCACTCGAGAATTGGTAAGGAAGAGGGACAAACTACTGAGATGGAGGTGTTTTAGTACGCCACCTTAGAATACATAATATGTTTGAAGACTAGGTCCTACTTGCTTTAATTTATCAATTTATTTAACCAAAATACAAGGTTGAAAATCTTTCTTTTTAATCCATCTTAATCCTTATCCTGTCTTGGTAGGATATCATCCTCCATGGATGATGGAACAATGGAAAATGTAGCTAGGAACTAGTGGTATTCATCATTTGGCCATCAGCGCATAAACTCTGGACAAGGTTAGATGTACACTTCGTTGAATTAGAGTGTTATTTCTTACTCTTAAGTGAGTTTAATCTCTATGAGCCACATTGTTTACCCATTGTTAGGCCCCTATTTAACCTTCAAGTTCCCACTAGTCAACTCGCTGGTTGACCTCACAACGATTGTCTTAAACAGTCAACCAATGGTCAATTGTCTCTCCTTGCACACTATTCTGGACATTTGACTCAATAGTCAACTGAATATTGCAGTAGGCCATTCTTCCTCACTAGTTTGGGTGGTGAATCTCATTGTCGACTATCCCTGGCTCCAGTCAATCACTCGCCCATTCTGCCTTTGACAGTCAATTGCGAAGGCTTCTGGATGAAGCATGAGGTGGTTGTGGCTGTCAGGTGTTAAAAGGCATGCAATTAGGGCTAGGAGGCAAAAGATGAAAGTGAGGCAGTCATGAAGAAAAGGTGAAAGAGGCAGGTCTGCTAAAGGCTTAATAAATTAAAGCTAAGTGATAAGTGCAGAGTTTTTCTTGTGAGCATTATGCCTAAACTGGTTTTATGGCAGCCTATTGTGCATTGTGGCATGATGAAATGCATGATAATGTGTAGACGTGTTGCATGAAAAAGGTTAAAGTGTAGCTTGTGATAGCTAGGTGGGTTCAAAGACATAAATGACGCGATTACCTTTGAGCAAAGTAATGAATCTTAGCTGAGGGTGTGCTTAAGGCCCTTAATCCATGGGAAGAAATGAAGCAAGGATGGGAAAAGAGAATGCGAACCTAGGGGTGCACTCGATTAATGAGTTTTGGAATCATAGGATCTGCCTTCATAGAGTGTTAATGTAAAATTTTGTGTATGAAGAGTACTGACTGAAGCCCCCCATACATAGGATGGAGAAGGCATCTCAAGACTTATCTCTTAGGTCTATTATTGGGCCATTTTAGGCTATAACCACACTAATCCAATAAGAAATATTGACATATCCCGCCAAGGGAATGGGCACCACACTATTTTGACAACAATCTGATACCCCTATGGCCACAAAGAGCATCTTGCTCACTCAATTCCCATGGTTGACAAACCATTTCCTATGTGGCTCACACAGTCTTGAATCCAACCCACCAAGATGAGATCACATAAGCCTTGGCCCCAAGTACATATCCAAAACCAATTTGCATGTTCATATCAAAGGATAACAACGTATAGCACACCACAATGCAGCAACTCATGCAAACCTTTTCATGCTCACGCTAATGCTATGCGCATGCATGAATGAGGTGAGTGATCTTACCACAATAAAATAAATGCAATGACAGCATTACTGAAGCACAAGCCTTTCCCTCCAAATTCAGCTGATTCAACACGAATGAGGGAATATGTGTTGTTTGACGATGTATGACAGTATGAGTCATCTATCTTAATACGACTGCACCTTGTCAAATGCTAGGTACCATTCTAATGTTTATCCAACTAGGTAAGAGTGATCACTCGAATGCCCCAAATTGCTCTCTTATGCTGCATGAGCTAGAGCCCCTTGATTTCAGATTGACAATACTAACTACCCGCAATAAGTATTTTAGAAAATAGTGTTCATAAAAAAAAAAAAAAAAAAGAAGAAGAAAACCGTAATCCAAAATCTTATAAATTTAAAAATCCAGAGCAAGGGCTAATATAGGTAAATATACAAATTTTTATTTTATAATGGATTTTCAACTTACAATGCGGTAATTTTTACAAAAAATAATATGACTAATTTAGACAAGTATCAAACATACATATGGAAGTGTTCAATGAGTGCGGCCAACACAGTTAACAGAAGTGTTTGTTAACTAGCCTCAATTGATATACATATCTTAAAGACAAAACGAGAGAGGGCGGGCTTTGATAGCAACAATAAGGTTATCTCTTGGTGAATGGCAAGTCATGCGTTCAATTTGTGGAAAAAGCCCCTTCACAGTGCATGGGTAACGCTACATGCAAATATAACCAAGCGAGAAGTCGCGTTCGCTAACAATACCCTTTTATTACAGAGAGACAAAACGAGAACGGGAGGAGGAAGGAGAAGAAGAAATACTTATATGGACCTTAAATAAATCAACAATTTATCTGCAAACACATGAAATTGTGCTTCGTATAGAAAAGTTAGAAACCAAGTTACCAGCCATTCCTGTTGGAGCAAAGAGAATAGATCACGGGGCGCTTCTAACTTTATGAAGAAATGGTGATGGTGATTGAACAAACACAATCTTTATGGTATTAGAGCGAGAGAATATACCAAGTTTACAGGAGCGTTAACGAAGAGGATGTTTGGCTTCCTTCCATGGGAATCGTTTCAAGCTTTCTTCAGTGGAAAGAAAAGTTTCTTTCACTTTCCTGCTTGCGAAGTCAATGAAGAAAGGAAGCTCTTTTTCTCTTATTTACGTCCCAAGTAAAGAATACAAGGAATATTTTACCTAAATTAAAATTATTTTTAAAAAAATTATAAATAAATTCGTACAACTCTTGTGGTTTAAAAATGACTCGTGATTTACTTTCGTTACTTAAAGATTCGTAATTTAAAGTCTTATTTTAGTTAAATTATCCATGTTAACTAAAATTTAATTAAAATTAAACTTAATCAAATAAAAAAAATTCCCAAGTACAATGTTGCTTGGATGTTAATTGTTGCCTTGAAAGTTAACTACGAAATAGATTTTATGGTAGATTTTAATTTTAGATGATTCAACAATTTTAAATTTAAATAAATACGTTATATTTTTTATAGAAAAATTTGTTCGTTGTACAATTATTCCAAAATCTACCACAACATGCAATGGAAAAAAGATAGATGAATAAGAAAGAGGTTGTTTTTATATTAATTGTAATTTTAATTTAATTAGCTTTTAATAATATAGTTTAACTTAATTAAGAGTTAAGTAACTAAATTTGCGACAGAAGTGCAAAAATAACACAAATTAAACTAAAGAAACATTAAGGGCCTTTTTTAAATTATAGTGAATTTTCATACAAATAATATAAACTACAAGAAGTTTGGATATAATTTATCCCAAAATAACCCAAACTATTTGATGGTGTCTTCTAGCCAATCGTCACTAGGTTCATTCAATAGTTGCATCTATTGCTAGTTTTCCTCAATCACCCCGAGCATATCCAAGACCTACTCAATTTGCAAAATAAGGGTGGGCTCTATCCCCTGGTAGGTCTATCAACAATTAAGTCGGTTACAATATTCAAGATAGAGTGACAAAACAATGATGCAATTAATGACAGTTACATAGGCCTATCATGGAGCTGGTGGAGGGGCCATGATCACGCTGCATGGATGACTAGATGCATACCTAATGAATGACTATGATCATGTCACTACAACAAAATAGCTTTTTCGCTACGATTTTTTTTTCTACGTGATAATTTTCATAGCAAAATGTTAACATTTTATTACAAAAATTATTAAATTGTAGTTAATTCAAAAAAGCCTAAATTTTCTCACTAAATATAGTTTTAGTTACGAAAAATTTATCTACGCTATGAGTTTCGTAGTCAAAAGTTAATATTTTGTAACGTAATTATTAAATCGTAGGTAATTTAAATTAGCCAAATATTTTGCCATCAAATATAATTTTTCAATACGAAAATTTTATCTACGATTTTAAATTGCGTAGTAAAAAAATAAATTTCACTACGAAATTATTAAATTGTAGGTGAAAGATAAATTTAATTTTTTTAAATAAAAATTAAAAAATATAAAAAAGTGAAGCGGGAAACATTCTTCCAAAAACATAGATTTAGAAAACTCAAATAAAAACTTAAAAAATTACCCTCCAAACTCCCAAAAATACTGTTCGTGAAACCCACCAAATCCTTCAAATCCAAAAGATATATACTGTGCAATTTCATTCATCCTAGAACCAGCGCCAAATTGCTTCATCCCAAACCAATTCCAAATTAGCCTCTTGTAACCTACGATTTTTGCATTTACTGTGCAAATCATGCAAACCCACTCCAAAGCCTTCAAATCCTAGCGAAGAACCAAATCCCTTTATCGCTGCCAAATCCAAATTTGCCTCCCAAAACCATTTTGAGTGGAATCTGTTTCTTCCAAGACAAACCCACATCGCGATTCTATGCAAGCCGCTCCCAGCATTGATTCTGTACAAATCCGTTTCTTCCCACGACAAATATTCTCAAACCCTCCCCTTTGCTATGACCCGCTCCAAGACTCCTCTGGCAGCATCTCCACAATCTCCAGATTTGACTCCGACAGCTTCCTCAACACGCAAAAGTGGTAGTTCGAACATCTCTTAATTTTTGTCAACGTACATCAATCTGGTTTGTGCTTTTCCTCCTTGTAATAATTTGTGTCCAGAATTGATTATTTTATTTTTTCCCTAAATTGGGTTTGCCCTTATTGATTGGATTCATTGTTTTTGTTTTAGTTTGTACAAGCACACTATATGTTTGATAAAATGCGTATGTTTCACCTCTGCGTGTACCCTCTATTTGATTTTTTTCCTTGAATCAATTCATGTTTGATTTTTTCCCTTAATTTAGGTAGTTAGATTATGTTCCAAGATGTAGGGATTACGTGGTTTTAAATGTCTTAGTTTGTCTTGTTTTTGTTTTCAGTGTGTATTGGCTCTGTTCAATAATAGTGATCTGATCACTCTTGTAAGCAGCTTGTGACATGCATATCAAATATGGCTGCAAGACAAGTGTCAAATAGGTCGTGATATGCAAGACAAGTAAATAGGTTTGTGCATGTGAAGAAACATGTTGCTAAATTTTAGATAGATGGTTTCTGCATATCATGTATACGTAAGCAAACTAACTACTGGCTTTATTTCTTTGACATGCCATCATATTGTTTTTTATACTGTTCCTTAAAGACGCACAATTAAATTTTTTGAAATACGCTAATGTTGTTTGAACTTCATCCGTAGCCCGGCCCTCATTAGATGGGGGATTTTGGAAGAATTGTAATTCATATTTAATACTTCTGTTTTCTAGTATTGTTTTGCAGGTTTTTGAAGCTTTGTTTGATCCCCATAGCTTATATAATTTAGGAGCCACTTATTTGACTTTGCAGAAATAGGATCAAAATGTGATCTTTGCCAACTTTAGACCTCGTTCAAGTCTTCTTGGGTTCACTTTTGAGTAGCTGTTGGGAAGGCCAGTCATGTACATTGTATTACAAGGAACATATAGAAAGAAATAACTTAATGACTAATGAGTGGTTGGAGATATCATTTACTATTTATATATTTATGTATTGTTTTTAAGTATCACAAACCAGTTACATGTTAGAATGGTAACTGCCCTGTGGATGAGGTATAATTAGAAATGAACAAAAATAGTGAAGGAAACTCGTAGTTACAACTGTTTGCAAAAGTGATTTAATTTATTGCTATGCTTTTCTTATAGGACAGATCAGGAATCAAGATGCTCATTTGCATCAGGTTTATTGAGTTTATAATTGAGTTTATTTTGTCTTACACTTTCAAAGGCCTATTATGCATAGCAGGTTTGACAATTTTTTCTACTCATTGCATGCATGTGTCATCTGTTTGTTTAACTATTGTTGTTGCAAAATGTTTTAGAATCAGAGCTTGGTTGTCATTACAAACTAGTTGAATTATCCACAACATAAAACCCAACCTTCTGGAGAAATTACTTTGTGTAATAAAAACCATTTATGCCTGCATTTCTAATGGACAACAATTAGAAATGAAAAATTATGATAAAAAGAGCAATAATTTCTAATGGACAACAGTTATAATGTTAAAAATTATGCCTGTTTATTTTGGCCTATAACTCTGGGTATATGTTATGGGCTGTGATGGGATCTTCACCTGAAGGGGCAATGAAAATTATCTTAATTAGTTTTGATATTCTACCCGTGGATAGAGATAGTTGGCATGCAATTCCTAGGTACTTTGATACACAATTTTGAAGAAAAATATGACTAAAATAAGGAATTAGTAAGGATGAAGATATCCACTGGAGTTAGGCAGGGGTTGCAGTATGTCATCATCTTAATATGTGATGCACTAAGATCTCCAAATTAGTTGTTGCCACCTGGAATACCTCGTTGTATCCACTTCCCAATTCCACCAAAGTTGTGATCCAATCCCTGTCTTTCTCTAACCCACCCAGTCCTGCATGTCATAATTACAAGCAAACTACCTATCATATTCTGTTCTTCATTTATCCTTCTTTTATATACTAGATTTGCTCAGGCTATAGAATAGGTTACTAATTTATTTTGTAATTTTCTAGGAGTTAGTTGAGTCTTGGATGTGGCTTAAATAGACACTACGAAGGTTTGAAAAAACTTTTAAAATGGGAAAAAACAATATCTGCCATTTAAGTGTTTCAGATCTGCACGCGTTGCATTACTTGTAGCCAGAATGCTGAAATAGGGACATTGTAGGCCTGCAGTTTAATTACTCCAAACATCTCACTAAATCCGTGCCACCCTGCATTCCGAGCACTGCACTTGATATAATCCACTCAGGAAGCTCCGGTGGTCTTCCAATGGGTTTAGTGAACCTTTCAATAAAATCCAATGGTGAATTCCCGTGTAATATGCTACCTTGAACAGAGTCTCCATGTACCTACATCCTTGACCAAATGGTTAGTTTATTATAGCTATTTTTAAACTAGGAGTATGGTTAGTTTTTTTTTATTTATATTATTAAAAGTCTTTGACATGGAAACAAATTATACTAATTTATCTGATTTTTCTTTTACTTTTATTTTTCAGGTTCTTGGCATGCATGAGTAGAAGAGGAAGAGAGGAAGAAAGATGCTTGAAGATAAATTTTTATATTGTGTTAATTTTTAATTATTTTCATTTGGTATATTATGTACTAGTCACATTCAAAATAGTTGGGGATTGTAATTGATATTAGTTTTATTTTATATAATTAATTAAAAATTTTTGAAGTTATTTATTGTGTTTTAAATTTCATCTAAATTGTAAGAGTTAGTGTAGGTTTTAAGAAAAATATTATTTCTCAAAAAAGGGATTTTTTTTTTTTTGGCTACGAAATTGAATTTAGTGATTTCGTAGTGGTTTATTAGTTGTATATAGAATTAACTATAAAAATTTAATTTTTGATTACAAATATATTGGTAGAGAAAATTAATTTGCTATAAAAATTGGTATGTGAATCAATTTGCTACGAAAATTAGTATGATTAGCTACAATTTGATGTAGTTAAAAATAAATATTTTTTCTACAATTTGATATTCGTAGTAAAAGTTGTGTTATTTGCTACAAAATTGGCATCACCAACTACAAAAATTAGCATGATTACCTACAAAAATTGGCATAATTAGCTACAATATATGTCGTAGTAAAAACTAATGATTTCTCTACGTTTCTTTGATTGTAGCAAAAAGTGTATTATTCTCTATGAAACCTTAAATTGTAGCTAAATACTATTAGCTACGAGCTTTTAGTTACGATTCATGCTACGAATAAAATTTCGTAGTTGATTAGTTTTTGCTACGAAAATTGGATTTTTAACTACAAAAAATTTTGTAGAGAAAACTAAAATTTGTTGTAGTGTGTTGTACGAAACGATTAGATTTGAAACCCTATGATGATCTTAATGAGAAGTGATTTGGGTCAAGGTGTAAGTTTGTATTAATAGTTAGATAGTTGGGTCAAACTTTGGATTCATAGTGCCCAGTGATATTAGCCAAGTCTAAGATGCCCCTAGTCACGTGATATGAAAGGCATTTTTATAATTTCCCACAAAGCCTAGATACCCTATCATGACTTTTCCCCATTCCTTAACTTGAGTCCCACCTTAACTTGAGTCCCAAAGGTGAGGGAGTAATTGAGAATGCGCCTTTCCAACTCTTAATCACTATATACTTAATATTTAATACCTAAGTTGACTATTAGTTGGGTATTCCCAACTAACATGTGACAACGTTACTCCTACCCCTTTGCACTCAAAGACGGATGGTCAAATGAGATGTCACCATATCACCCCTAAGCAAAAATAGGCATCGGTTGGCATCTTGCAGGAGGTTATCAAAGGGGCCATAATCTAGGCTTTCTTACCCTTCGCATTGTGATTTTTATTCTTACCTCCCACTATGGGCTTCATAGTTATTGGTCCAATATTTCCCCAAAGCCCAGTTATTCCACCCTTGTTTTTCTCCATTAGATATGTCTCATTTGAGCACATTAATGTAGAAGGAATGAACTTGAGCTCAAACTCTTTCTCCAGCCTTAGTAGCTCAGGCTCCAAGGGTAGGTTGAACGTTAAGATCCATGGGAAGGGGAAGGGTAGCATCTTTCTAGGTAGCTTGTAAGGGTGTCGAGAGTTTCTGCTCAAAGTTAGATACTTGTCTTATCAAGGTCACTCATCTTAGTAGGGAGGCATCGAAAGTGCTCATGGGCAAATTTGAGTTGTTAGAGGATGAGTATCATTATTCTCATTTGAGGTTCTGTTGAGCCCATGAGGCCCCTACGAGCTCTCTAGTGATCTATACAAACTCCTTAGATGCTAACCTTCATATTCCCTTCCACCTTTTAGCTATCAAGGGTTTTTCCATCCTCGAGATGAACCTTTTTGAACTGGTCCTTGATGAGTGGAAGATATTTTCCTATTTTTTCTTTCATTTGTTGCAAGGCCAAACACATATTGTTGAGAAATTTATATTTTGATTTATAAAGAAAATAATTTTTGGAAGGTATATTTTCAATAAAGTTGTTTCGTTGATGATCTCCAAAATATTTTATGTAATTTTTTTTAAATTGAAAAACTTCAGGCTTGTATATATATATTTCAAAATAGTCTAGTATGATTTACTTTTAATATAGTATAATGCTTGTGAGAAAATTCTTTGAAAATTGACTAAGTAGGAAAAAATCTTTTGAGTATATGCTCATATTAGTTGAATATTTATAAAGCTTTTGAAAGAAAAGTAATCCAACAAAGATTTTAAAATATTTTTTAATATAAGCAAGCTTTTGATTTAATCAAGCATTGTTTTCAAAATAATCGAGTATTAATGTGTTTTAATCCATTATCAGAAAATCCTACTTGAGTATGTTCTTACAAAAACTATGTATCTTAAAACTACATCGAGTATGATATTTTCTATAATTGAGTATTGATTATTCATACTCGAGTAAGTTTTTGAGAAAATCGAGTGTTTTTATAGCATTAAAAATTAAGCATATTTAAAAGCTCTATATGCTTTTCAAATTAGTCTATTACATGCTTTAGCAAAAATGTTTTCAATCGACTATTAAGATTCTTCTACTAAAGTGTTTTATACAAATTCTCTGTTATTTCAAATTTAGTCAAGTAATGAGCTATTTTTAATCGAGTATCTTTTCGTATCAAAATTATGAATATCTCTTTAATCGAGTATAGCTTTTTTTTCAATCGATTGATGTATTTTTGATAATCAAGTATCTTTTGAGTTAGTCAAGTAAATGTTAGATTGAATTTGGCTAAATTGTTGATCTTAAATATAATCAAGTATTAAATATTTGTACTTTAGTGGATGCATCTATTAGTCAAGTAAACTTAGCCTAGTAATCGAGTAAGCAATGCAAAGTCTCTGTGGTTTCTAAGTTAGTTGAGTAATAGACTTGATTATACTTGAGTGAGGCTTTTATATAATCGATTACTTGATATGTCCAATCGAGTAAAGAGTTATATTAGTTGAGTAAGCCTCTAAGTTAGTCAAGCAACTGGTATCTAATTTTGAAAAATATAGTTGTTACTCTGACATCAAAAGGAGGACAGTTTTGACCATTAGAGCTTTATCTCTTTATTCTATGAAATATAATTATGTTCTCCTATATAAGAATAATAAATATGATTATGCATAGTGTGCAAAATGTTTATCTTTATAATATGCACGTAGTTTCTAACTATTTTGATTGTTATCAATCATTTCAAAGAAGATGTGACCATGTGTAAGTATCAAGACAAATTCCAAGTCTCAAGCTTCTATAAAAGGCCAAGTGCAGTAAGAGATAAAGTCGTCGTTTTGAAGAAAATTTGAGCCACTATTGTTCGAATGGTGTCAAGCCAATCTAATCTAAACATAGCCGAAATCATTCCATGGCCAAAACTCATTGCTTGAGTGAATGTTCTTCATGTTCATCTTTTTTCACTCAAAGCAAGTTATCTAGTAAAATTTTCATGTAAATCTTCTTAAACCATATATTAGATTAAGAGAGTTGAGTGTTTTATTAATTTAAATTCATATAACTCTCTTATTAGTCAAGATAATGTTTGAAATTATTGTATTATCTTATATATATTTTTTTTAAGAAATCTCTTCACAAACTTTTTATGAAGCTCTTATAAATGTTACGCCTGATCCTTTAAAAGGTGTTATGCGTGAAGATACTGAAGAGCAATGCAAGTGCCACGTGGCAGCCCGAGGAAGCGCCATGTGGCGGCCTGGGTGACCAAATGAGGCCACCCAAGGGCGCAGGTGCTACTAGCGCGGCCAAGCAGCGCGCCGCTGCTTGGCGGGGGCCACGCCCCTGGCCTGCAGAGGCCACCCTCGAGTGCCCCCCCTAGGGGGCGCTCAGTTGCGCGGGCGCAGCTGGGCGTGCGCACGGCTGTGCGGGGGCAGCCACGCATGCGCCCCTGCACAAAGGCGGCCGCGCGCATTTGCGCGCGATCCTCCTCCCGAGAGAAGGTCACTCGGGGGTGAGGTACCCCCGAGTGCCCCCCCTAAGGGGCGCCCAGCTGCGCGAGCGCCCCTGCACAAAGGTAGCCGCGCGCATTTGCGCGCGGTCCTCCCCCCAAGAGAGGGTCACTCGGGGGTAAGGTACCCCCGAGTGCACCCCCCTGTGCACGGGCGGCCTCGCGCGCCCCTGCGGATAGGCGGCTGCGCACACCTTGCTTGCAACTGCCGGCGCACGCAGCCATCAGCGCACGCAGCCGCCCGCGGCAGCGACCGCTCACGCGCGCGGCCTCCCGTGCGCGCCCTCGCGCACGGCCCCTTCCGCACCCGGCCCTGTGCACTTGCGCGCACGGCCCCTCGTGCTCTCCTTGCCCGCGCTCGTGCATACCCCCGAGTGAGGGTCACCCAAGGTGCTGCACTAACATCCACGTGCCCCCTATTCTTGCGCCTATGCCTTCGAAATAATCGGCTTAAACCAACTCCCGCGAGACTCGGTCAATGCCCCTCCGAGATTCTTGCCGCAAAGGTCAGGGCGCGCGACACATGGATGCCCCTCCTATCGCTATAAATAGGAGGTCATTTTCTCTCATTTGGTACGTAATCTCTGGCTCTCATATTTACATTCTTACTCTCAAGTACTCTACTCCTACGGTGATCTAATTTAAGCATCGAAGGGTTTACGCAGGGACCTTCGCCCGCATCCCTAACTGATTCTTTTTTCCAACAGGTCGCCCATTGTTCTCAACCTAGCAAAAAAGGCTCATCCATCGCTCAGACACACCACGAGAGGGTCACCCATCGCTCGAGTAGTTCATCGGAGGGTCATCCATCTGCAGTTTCCCTTTTTATAAATTCATTGTTGTTGCTAGGCTACAACAAAAGGTAATGGTTGTAGCTGAACCTAATTATGAAAAAACCTCATGTAAAGGTTACAGCTGCTCCTATAAAATTTGGGGTTCTTACTTAATCCGTTAAAATTAGAGATTATAGTTAAATCTATAAAAACTATGTACGAGTTATAATTGAACCCTAAAAACTATAATCCCATAATGGATGTTTTCAAAATTCTTAGTAAGGAGCTAAGGTAATGGATTAGGCATATTGGCTGAATCACTCTAAAATTGTTGCGTTCATGTAATGTACCTCTCGTGTTTTTAATAGTATTATTTTTCACATGTCATGCAAATGTTTTCATATTTTAATTCAGCTCATATTTTTCAAAGCATACTAGTTTCAACATTCATTGCATCTATAAAGAGTCTTTAATTTATCTCTTGTATTCATTATTTTCAAATGCATATATTTCCATGAAAATTGAGAATCAAAATTTAGAAAAGTTAGGTAAATCATTTCTTATCTTCTTAACTGTTTTGCTTATTCTTATAGCTTATTCTTATCTTTAAATAGTGTACTTAATTTTTACATAAATACACTATGATTAAAACAAGTTTAAATTTGATTTTCATAAAACATTATTTTTATTCTAAAAAATGTATTCCTGTTTTATCTCAATCACCATCAAACATTTCTGTAATGATTCTTATTACTTGAATAAAAGTTTTCCAAACATTAGTTTTCATTGCATAAAATAGAAGCTTTTCAAATCTATCTAATTGTTCACTCATTTATCAATGCATACATTTAATTTCATGTGTTTCAAATTGATTGTTCTTGATGCAAAAAGGTTTCTTGAATTTATTCTTTAAATACATTCATCTTTACATGAATAAATTCATATATCAAATGGTTAAAATATTTCAAAATCATCTTTATAAAAATTGTCGCAGTGAATATAAATTTGGTGCAAACTTTTTTCTGCTTTTCTCTATGTTATAAAGAGTATGCCTCTTAACCTTCTTGTATGTATAATTATTTTTAAAAATACTAAAAATATTCAAAACATCCAATTCACCCCCTCTTGAATGATTTTTCACATACCTTTCACAACTTGGATATTTATTTCTTTGTTTTAAGTTGCTGCTTACGAATGAGGGCATTATTCTTTTATTGCTATCGGCCGTCGATGTTTCATTGTTAATACCTCATCTTTTATCAAAGTGTAGAAATGTGAGTTATTATTTGTTTGATGACCTTATTCATTATTCTTCCATCAAGATGTAGAAATGTCAATTTTTACTATTGCTCGTCGAGGTTTCATTATTCTTTCATTGCACAAATTTACTTTAATACTTAAAAAACTTATTTCAGCCAAATTATCAATTTTAAAGGCCATACTTAATCAAATAAAAACAAAAATATTAAAAAAAAAATTGCCCAAGTACAATGCTGCTTGGATGTTAATTGTTGCCTTGAAATTGAAGGTTGCTAAGTTAATTACGAAGTAAATTTTATGATAGATTTTGAATTTAGATGTTTTACCAATTTTGAATTTAATAACGTTATATTTTTTATGGAGGAGTTTGTCTGTTGGGGAGCTTAGTGTTGGTGTTTGTTTTCAATTATTTAAAAATAATTTTATGAAATTCTAAATTTGTACTTCTATTCCATTTTAGAAATTTTTTTTTTCTTTTGGTTGAAAGGTAAATGTATATAAAACAAAGGAACTACACAAAAAGAAGACATATCCAAAATGAATCAAAATATGAGGATACAAAGAAAATGAGACTCTGTATATTTATGTTTTGATCTTACGAATAATCGTGAAAAAATAATTTTTTTTGCATATAACAACACTGTGTTACTTGAGAAAAGATCGTTAGTAGAAATTTTGCATGCTCAACTCAAGGCAAATAAATGTTTTTTGTTCTATTAAACTGTTCATCGATGCTCAATAATTTAATTGTTTATAGAATTATATTTATTGTATTTTATTTTTAAATTCAAAATAATTGTATTGATTGGTCAAATTTATTTATTATGAGTCATGTCATATGCAGGGGGATGCCAACAACAAATGGCTAGTCTCCTTAGATGCCATAATCTACAATGATTTAAGGCTCATTTATATTAAATGTGTTTTAAATAAATTCTAAAAGAATCTCTTCAAAACTTTTAAATTTAAAACTCATTTTAACTTAATTTTTTTAATTTAATTATTCAATAGTAATACAATCTTACTAAGTAGAACATATAAAATTAGGGTATATTTATTTTTTAGCTATGTAATAGATATTTAAATTTTAAATAATATAAATAAAAAATACACAATTGTAAAAGACATAATATTTTAAAAAGAGAAAACCAAACCAACCTATAAATGAGCCATAAATGCACCACTTTAAATGAGCCCAATCATGCCACATTTTGAGCTACTTGTGAGTAGCTTTATTTATTTGCAATAATACGGGTGCACTAAGAGGGCCATTCAGAGCAAGGAATCAAAATAAATATTATCAGGTATATAAAACCATGACTGTATATAAAATTCCAGTTTCTTCAACTTATCATTATCAAGCTAAAACAGATCCATTGTCCCATTCATGACATTCCAACAGGCTACTGGATCAAATATTTATTCAACAACTGAGTTCAAACATGAACAAACGAATGAAGCTTAGGTCCTAGAGAACTGAGCCTTGAAGAAGTCCCATTCATCTGTCAAAGATTTCAACTTAAGTTGAGCCTGCCTCAGCTCATTCTTGGCAGCCCGAATCTTGACGTCACCATTCTTCCCTCTGCTCAATAGATCCTTGGTCTCAGCATAAAGTTTGTCTCTCTCCCGTCTTATATCCAGCTTCTGCTTGATCACTCTTTCCAGCTTTTCTCTAAGCTCTTGTTCTTCGGTTGCCAGTTTCTGGTCTTCCTGCTTCAGTTCTGTTTCCTTCCCGTTGTTGCTAAGTATCGAAGACGAGATTCCTCCAATTGAAACAATATAGTCATTCTTAGCCTTTATTTCATCATGGTATAGATGAACTCCGTCGACCTTGGATTGAAGCTGGTCAGCCATCTTATTCAGTTGCTTTTGTTGGTCTTCTGTAAACACTGTTGCCGCAATGGTCTGAATTTTGGTCATACAAGACAGCAACTCTGAAGATCGGGAGGTTGCTAGCTCTTCGAAGGGCATCTCCAGTAGATTGAAGAACTGGAGGACCTCTTGGTTTGTGGCTTCATCTACACTTGACGGAGGCAGAACTGAAGTGGAGGCACTAGCAATAGACCTTGCAATCTCTCCAGCCTGGTTGCAAGTGGCCTCAATATCAGCATCTGAAATGGGCTGAGTTGCAATGCTTTTAGGAGCAAGCTGCAAGGAATTTAAGATACTAGTTAAGACACACAAAAAGTGGTTTCTGCGGCATTTGCAAGAAAATGGGGCCAATAATATCGTGACACCAATATTCTGTTCCATTTCCAATTCTATCACGCTCTTCAGGCTTTCAAGATGGGGTAAGAAGATTAATAGAGGACATGAAGTTGGAGGACTTCACTGCCATAATGCTGATACACATCTACTACCCGTGCAGCTATGGTTTCTTCCTTGGCTATTCATTGTCTTATTGATCATCCATCGTTATTGTTCCTAGTTTGAGTCATCTGAAGTAGTTGATTGCTAGTTGGGAAAACATCAACATGTTAGGCTCTTTCAAATTAGTTAATTTAGACACTTAATAGTCCAAGTCATGTAGTTTCTTAATGGATTTTCAATAACTTTTTACATTTGTTGTTGATGTTTCAAGAGTTCCTTGGTTTTATTTAAAAAAAATGTTATATTTTTTATGCTTTCTGTTTTGGAATTGAAACCAATTTAATTCACCTATATGCATCCCTCATAGTGATAATGCCAAATAATGTTTTCCCAAATCTTTTGATTGATTTTGGAATTTTTCATTATTGTTACTGAAATACCAAAATGGAGTGGGTAAGAGGGAGATCATGTATCTTACTGAAATAGCTTCGTAGTAGTAGCCTGACAAAACATGCGTAACTGGAAAAAGTATTACTTTCCAGAGGTAATGAGTTCAACTCATATCAGCTCACCATACACACAATTGAAGAGCAGAATCTGTTTAAGGTAGTAGTTCCTTGTCCAGATGGTGTGAAGGACACTTGGGCCATGATAGTCCTTCCTTCCAAAGGAAATGGGATCCTTTAGGGTCCTTCCAACATTTTCTACTTTCATGAGGACAGCACTTCAAGGCAAGGTTCAACTCTGTAGAACACAATAATTCTCCCGTTCAAAGGAGTTGGGATTCCTATGATTCTTCCAAGATTCTATTTTCATGAGGAAAGCACTTCAAAGCAAGGTTCTGACAATTTGCCAATCTGAGACAAAAGAAGGGGGAATGATTTGTCAACTAGTGCTGACGAGTTGAGATCTTCTTCTCATCACTGCCCAACAACCCCCGATATGTGATCTCTTTACAGCTTTGTCTATCTATTCTCGAACAAAACTAAAACTAAACAACATATATAGGACAGAGCAATCATATGAAGCTAATATATGAACTACATAATATTGATAAATAAACAAAAGAACAAGGAAAGAGGGAGCATATCCATCACTAATAAAAAGAAATCCAAACTAGGTTTAACCAGCTCATTCAAAAAAACTAACCCAGAAGATCGCAAAAATAGGGAAGAAAACAGAGTATTTAAGGACATGGGCAGAATGCTCCATTCCTTCAAAAGAGACTACTGTTCTGTTTTCTCTACAAATGACATAATATAAAAAAAGGAAGTAGGCAGCAAAACTTTCTCTATTCAGGTGCCAAACTCCCTCACCCCAAGCAAGAAAAAAATGCAAAATTGCAGGTGGCACGATCCATTAGAGATCAATCAATTAGAAAGAACCAGCAAACCTCTCAAGTAACCAAGAGAAGTAGGTTGCCACGACCCCAAGGGCATAGGAGTAATTGTTCTATTGCATGTATTTTTTCTTTCTTGTACCTTCGGATGCTGTAGTGTTTTTCTTGCAGATTGTTACTAATTGAAGGGGTGTAACAGCCCATAAATAGGCTAAAGTAGGAGAGAATAAGGCACTGAAGAATGATAATTGACTCTGTTTCCCTCTCAAATTCTCTCTCCCTCTCTGTTCTGTCTGAACTCTCCCCCTTTCTTCTGAATCCTCCCTCATTTCTATCTGTTTCCCCCTCCATTTCTATCCTAATTCTCCCTCGGATTCTTCCAATTTCCCATTCAAGCCCTAGGTCCTGACATAGGCGACTCACCAAAAAATGACCTCCTTTTCCTCAAATGATCAACCATAGAACAAGCACAATAACTTGCAAACTAGCAAGTGCACACTAATTTGAACCCATCTAGATGGACACTGGTAACATCTTAAAACTTTTTACCACTTCAAAATTTTCCACTAGGAAAGAATTACACAATGGCAGTTTTCAATTATAATCTTTTCATAGCTTGAAGTGTTCAACTGGATGGAGTATATACAAAAATGCACAAGAATGAAGTGAGGGGTGCCTCTTATGCTCTAACCCACAAAATCTCATTCACAAACTAAATCTATTGAGTTGTCTAGTTGGCAAGGAGGTTAGGGTAGATATTATTATGTCTGACCATGCCTAGGCCAGAAAGAAACGCAACAAAAAAGAAACCTACATTTATAGATATATTAGTTATAATTATCTCATAAAGATTTCCAGAGAGGAATACCTGGTGGTCATGCACATATTCCAAAAATGAACGAACATCTGGATAACGGAATTGGTCAGCAGTTTCAACTGGAAGAGATTTTTGAAAACAAACTATATCCCCATCTTGAAGCTTCACATAAATGTACAAGGTAAATAGGAAGACCATCTATGCTAATATTCTATAGATTTGCACAATGATTGGTAAAACATATACCTGGCTATATTGATATGTGAAATTCTTGTCAATGGGTCCACACATGACATGGGGCTCAAACTTTATCTCCTGAAACACATCAATGCATGAATTAGAAATAATAATGCTTTGTAAAAATAACCAAATCATGTAAGCATAAGCAAAAGAATAGTTTAAAGATGGAATGGTAAAAAATAGTATTACATGAGTAGCAACATTTATCCCACATCTAATAAGTAAGGACAATAGTTTCTGTTATAAGTGATTATAAATACCCCTGAGTTCACCTCTGTATTCAAGCTTGAGTTGAAATATAAGTTTGATTTCTTGAAGAACTCGTAATGCTTTAGTTCAATTTTCTTCTTTGGAGAATCCTTATTCTTCATAAGTGCTCTTTATTTTCTCTCTAGCCCCCTAAAAGTATTTTCACATGAATTGACCAAAAACTATCCTTGGTGGGTCCAAGGTGGATGAATTTACATAGATTTCTAGGATTTCTGGTTCATGGCTTTTGGATTGTGATGGGGTCGTGACCTCACCAAGATTGTCCCAGAGTGATTGATAGGCCCCACTAATCGCAATAGGAAATCCTACTTTGCCAAGTCTGGTATGTCTTAGCCTTCTTAGGTCAGTTTATGTTTCAGCAGAGTTTAGGTTGTATCTTGCCTCCTCGAAGACAAAATGTCAAACATGTACATAGCCTAGTAATGTTGAGCTAGTTGAAATATGCCAGCATATCCTACAGTTGCAGCAGCAGTTGGAGAAGCATATGTAGCCTCAATAGGAGCGGCCCAGCAGGAGATTTGGTCGAGATCATGGCATTGATTGTGAGTATGATGAAGTTGTACCAACCCATTATACTCTTTGAGGCACACACTGCTGTACTAGTTGGTTATTTTGGGAGACACAAGATGAAGAAAGCTGCCATGCAACACATTGACTGATGCTGAATCTGTCACATTGCCAAGATGAAAGATCAGAACATAGGTTAGTAACTGCCCATACCAATTCCACAAGTGTTATGGGAGGTAGTTAGCATGGACTCAATACTCTCAACATTTTGGTCTTGAAAGTAGCTGATCCCTAGCTTAGATAAAGGAAAAGGGTTCTTTTAGGTAGCTTATAGCTAGGGTAAAATTTGGCAGATTTTTTATGATGAATTTTAGATAAGATTTTAAATTGTTGAGGCATAACCCTCATAGCAATGGGTTATATCGCTCGAGTGTAGTGAAAAATGAACTAGGGCTGCTGCATCAATGCTCAGATGTAGTGTTAAATTTACAGGAGTCCCCCGTTTTTTCATGGATAAATGCTAGTAAAGAAGTTAGGGCAACACCAAGGAATAAGGGTTTGATCATGGATTATAACTCTTAACAGAAGAATCTATGAAGGTGGTGAATGTGGTATTAGTGGCAAGCATTAATATTGTTTGTCTAAAGGAGACAAGATGAGTTGGTGAGAAAGCTAAATGTTGGTTGAACTTCAATATAAATTTTGGTCCTTGGGAAAGGATTGTAGATGTAACAGAGTAGGAATTGTCATGTATAAGACTATAAGGGGCCAGGTAGTCAAGCAAAAAATAAAACTCTAACTATGATAATCCTTCTTCCACCCTCTTCAAAAGTTCAGATCAAGTAGCTTGAGCAGCACAAGCATGCTTACAGGTGCAAAGCAGAGGTCATATTAGAATTGGACCTTCATCCTCATTGATTCAAATAGCTTTACCTCACTATGGACTCAATGGTAGTGTGCAAAAATGTATAGACCCTACAAGTTGAGAATGCTGCACCGACAAAGACAAATGTACGGAGAAAATCAAACCTCATAAAAGTCAACATCCTCCTCACGAGCATAGCCAGCCATTGCTTTCACTTTCGACAATATTTCTGAAGGCTTACCAGTAACCTTCACAAACAATCTTCCAAAATAACTGGAATAATAGAGTAACATATCATAGGTCAATCACAAGAAATTCCAAGGCAAGAACTGGAAAAAAGTGATATAATAATTACCGTAGATTTTCTTTCTCAGGATCATATAGCTTGAAAAAAAGCAAAATATCATCTTTTGTCTTTCTAGGAGGAGGTATGGGCTGAAAATTCTGAATGATACAGAAAAGGATCAAATAATGCCATAGAATAGGTGACTTAAGCTAGCTGTAAACAATTAATAATGCCATAGAATATGAATATGCTATAAAGCCTAAATCTGCAAGAAAATTACTGATCCAAGCTCCACTTCCAAGAACAACTTCAATTCTGGATTGGGACCCTTTTCAGATAGATTCGCCAAATCCCCAACCTACAATGCAAGGCAAGGCACATTGGTTGGAGAAGCATATTATATGAATTATATTTTATATGGGCATCAGGATGAAATTCCAACATATAGTTGCACTAGACAGAATGACGATGATTGTAAAAGATGAAGGTATTAGGAATTGGGAACTGTAATTAGAGACTGACTGAAAAACAATAACCAATGGAATCAGAATACAGTCCTTATCTGACCCAGAACATGATTGATTAATTATCAATTATGAAACCCTTTAAGCTTATGTTTTCATAAATAGGTCATTGACGAATTGTTAGGGTGTGTTTGATTAGGGGTGAAAAGTGGGGCGGAATTCTAATTTTATGGAATTCCAATTCTCACCCCACCCCCTAGAAATTCCAATTCCTTGATTTCAAAGAAAATCTTCACTTTTTGAACTAAGATGGAATTCAAATTCCATAGAAAAAAAAAAATTGTTTGATGGAATTTCTTGGAATTTGAATGGAAAATGAATTCCACCCTCATTTTTCACCCCTATCAAATGCATCATTAAGTGTATTGATTATTAAAACAAAGGCTTCACCACATGGCAATATCAGTGAATAATAAACTCAATAGATTACAACTGTAGGGCCAACAATAGAGTTTGTATTTGCTAGGTGGACATAGAAATATAAATGATAAGCCAAAATCAAACAAAATGGATTCTACCAATTAATCTACAAAACTCTAAAGGCACTTGAGCAAGTGAAGCGCATAAAGCATGGTTACCAAAATGTGTTAGTAAATGAGGGAACAATTCAGGAGAGATGGAAAAAGTATTTCTCCAAGTTGTTAAATGAATGTACAGAGAAAAATATGGAATATCTTGATAATTTTGGAAAAGACAAAAATTACATGTTCAACAACATTTATTTCCTTTAAATAAGTGAAGCAAGTCATGAAAAAGGTGAAGAATGGTAAAGAGACAGACATGCACGAGATAAGAAAACATTTTATGGTTAATGAAACGATTCCATGTGATCCTTAAATCAAAGAGGATGCCTGCAAATGAAGAAACAACAATCTAGTTCCCATTTTATAAGAACAAAGGAGATGTTCAAAGTTGTGAAAATTATAGTGAAATCACACTAATAAGCCACGCTATGAAACTTCATGAGAGGGTGATTAGAAAAGGTTAAGAATATAAGTAAAATCTCTTAAAATCAATTTGGTTTCATGTCTAGTAAGTCAATAATAAAAACTATACATTTAATGAGGCATCTATAGAAAGGTTTACAAATAAACAAAAGGATTGAGTAGTGTTTATAGACTTGGAAAAGGCTTAAGACAAAGTCCTCAAATAAATCTTACAGAGGGTTTAGAGAAAAAAGGAGTCAGACTTGCTTATATGTAGGTTGTTCGATATATATATATATATATATATATATATATATATAAACATTTGTCATGACTTGTGGAAGAGAATTGAAACCTTTCAGTTACAATTGGATCACAATAATGATCTGCATTCAGCACTTACCTCTTTGCTCTATTGATGGATGAACTTCTTTTAACACATCCAATAAGAGGACATCTTAGTATATGTTATTTGCAAATGGCATTATCTTGATGGATAAGACAAAAAGAAGGCGTGAATGCTAAGCTCGAGTTATAGAGGCACACTTTAGAATATAAGGACTTAAATTGAGAAGATTAAAAACTGATTAATATGAAAGGTAAGCCAAATAAAAATAATCAGTTTATGGTGGAGATCACATCCAAAAAGTATGGATGATATTATGGTGGAGGTCAAGTAAGGATGATGTTATGGTGGAGATCAAGTCATTCTAAAAATAATTAGTTTAGATATTTCAAATCAATTATTGCAAAAGGTGAAAGAATTATTGAGGATGTTACTCATACAATTAAAGTGTGACAACTAAAATGAACAAGTGCTTCTAAACTTTAATGCAATTGCCAAATCCCTTTAAAACTTAAAAAGGAAGGAAGTTTTATTGGACAACTATAACACCAAATTTTGTTGGATGGCATATAGTGTTGGTAAGTAAGCAATAACATGAAATATGAGTGTAATTGAGATGAGTATGTAACATAGATGAGCGATCATGTCATCCATAATAAGGTAACAGTAGTGCGTATTGATAATAAGATGCATTAACATGGTTTGGACATGCTAAGATGCTTTTGTGAGGAAGGTGGATCAAGTGACAGAAATCTGTCAAAATAAGAGGCAGTGGAAGACTAAAGAAAATTTGATAGGAAACTCTTAGGCATAACATAAGAAAAAAAGAGATTAAAGAAATGATCAGTGAGCTAGAATCCCTGTAGCCAATCCCACCTAGTTTATCATTGGATGAAGACCTAGTGTGCTGTTGTGAGGAAGGTGGATGAAATTTATAGAAATTTGTAGCAAAAGAGGTAGAGGAAGACCAAAGAAATTTGATTTGAACTCTTAGGCAATACATGAAAATAATAATGTGGTCATGGACACAGATAATTCGTGAGCTAGATTCCATATAATTGACCCACACCTTGTGGGATGAAGGCTTGGTCTGTTGCTGCTTTTGCAACACGATGAAGGTATAGTAGATACACGTGATGATTAGAACAAGAATCAAGAAAACTATCCCACAAGGACCTCCAAGAAGGTTTCATGGGGCAGAATTTCACTTTGACATATATGTTTGGCTTTCCTGCTGAATGGCAGGCAAAAATGCGATGTACAGGTCTGTTGGCATTGAGAAGCCAATATCTATATTTGAAAAAAGTGAAAAATACCAAGAAGCTTAGTAAGTAGATGTAAGCTTGCCAAACCATATAAATCACTTATTTCGAATTCTCCCTTCCACCTTGCTTTATTTTAATAATTATGTCAAATAATTTATTTGTTCTCAGGCTTTCCTGTGGAAATTTTTTGAAAACTCAATTCACACACTGATGTTTGCTAAAGCTGAGCCAACAACATATCAAGTTCTAGAGGTGTGCATTGAAGTTATATGACAAAAGTTATGAAGTGGTCAAATAGAGCACCAACAAGGCCATATGAAATAAGAACCATGAAAGATGAACTTCTCAAACAGGAGAGATTTATCTAGCAATTGAAATATATGAGAAAGCAGCAGAAGATTACTGGTTTTGTTTCCTCCAAATGCGTTAGAGGTCGATAAGGACGGTATGTATAATTTTGACGCTTTGCCCACAACCAAAAACGCTGAAATTGCACAGGAATACCAAACTCTTTGGCCACCAGCCCCTGCATTACCCAGATTCATAATTAACCAAGACCAACACAAGAATGCAGCATCTTCAACACTATCACATGACAGTTAGTGATAAAATGAAATTGTATCTTGCCAGCAAAGATTTAACAAAGAACTAATGATAAAGTCACAAGGGTAACATGCCACTATGGAAAACCTTAGATTTTAGTGCCACAAGGAAAAAAAAAACCTATGATATACAACCAATCATGTAGGGAATAAATTGTAACCATTAAAAGCTAACCAGATTCACTCGTCAGTGCAATGTGCTGGGAAGTGCAAGGGAATAACCTTTATCAGTTCTTTCAGGACTAGCAACTTTCAGATTGGAAGTTGCATTGTTAAAGGGAAGCCTTGAACTTGCCATGGCACCAAGAAATAGCTTTAGATAGGGTATTCCATACGATTTAAACTAGTACTAAAATTCAAACTTATGTTGCATTCTTTTATTCCCTTCCCTGTCTTCCCACAAAGTGTTATGCCTAGCTATAACAAAATACATAAATCCTTTCCCTGCTTGTCCAATCAACGTGTCTATTGAGTTAAAAAGACATAGAGACTTTAAATGCAATTGCAGTCTCCGTAGAAGTCTTATTCCAGTTCCAGTTAATAATATTTTACATGTTCCAGTAAACAACAACAATAACAACAAAAGAATCTATATGGGAACAAGATGAGTAAATGAAAGAGAAAGATGTGAACTACGGTAGCACAGATTTAAATTCTTATCACTCTTCTTCTTGTTTTTCTATGTAAAGATGATGTTGTATGCAGAAATGCCAAAAGGGGCCAAACCCAATACACAGCAAACCACAAACAACTAACAACAAAACATCTTCCAAGGACTTAATTGTCACGCCTCAGATCTGAGGCTTAGCTAATTCTGAAATTATAGAATAGAGGAAAGTGGAGGGAGAATTTGAAAGAGGAGGGAGAATTAGAGAGAGAAAAGGAGGGAAAGAATTTAGAGGGAAAAAACCAATCTCTTCATTGATGATTCCCATCCTTCGTACATGACCTTTTATAGGCTATTACCCTTGGTTGTTATAGCATAATCGAATAGGTACAAGTAGCTAAAGCGATAACCACTTAGTGCAAACTGTTTATGTATCTATAGTCTTTATTACAAAAATACCCTTAGGGTCGTGACAACCCTTGTCCCTTGAAGAGTTCCTTGTTCCCAAGGAAGGTTAGTACTTGAGCAGCTCACAAGAATTGCTTTAACAGTTCCGATAAGTATTCCCATGTCGTGTTATCCGGGTGCAAGTGAGTCCACTACATCGGGACTTGAGTGAGGGGTAGGGGCCCTTGATGAATTACCCTCTTATCCACAATGGCCTATGGTTCTACTTCAACTTGTACGTCTTCATCCATTGGCAATAGGTCAAGGAAGATGGCAGCATTAGGCTCCACAGATTTCTTTAGAAGAGACACATGAAACACAGGGTGGCTTACAACTCCTACAGGTAGTTGTAGCTTGTAAGCTAGTTTGCCCACCTTTGCCACTGTAGGAAAAGGTCCAAAGTATTTTGGACTTAGCTTGGATGGAGATGTTACGAAAAATGAGTGTTGTAGGAACCTCTTCACCTTCAAAAACACCAAATCTCCCACATTAAAGTTTCTGTCACTTCTCTGGCGATATGAAATTTGTTTCATTATGTTCAGAGCTTTGGTTAGCTCCTTCTTAAGTAGTATTAGCATCTCCTGGCTATTTTTTAAGTAATCCCTTGTAGTTGTTTAACTTCAGGACAGTCCATCACTGCTAGTAGTAAGGGGGTTTTGTATCCAAATAATGCTTCAAATGGAGCCCTTTTAATAGAGTCGTGGTAGCTTGTGTTATACCACCACTGGGCTAGGGAAAGCCACCTATTCCAGCTCTTTGTTTTGGCAAAACACATGCACCTAAAATAGGATATCAGGCATTGGTTGACCCTCTCGATCTGCCCATCTGTCTCTGGGTGATACGCGGTGGACATATGCAACCCTTCCCTTAGGTTCTTGAATAGTTCTTGCCAAAAATGAATGGTAAAGACTTTATCTCAATTAGATACAATAGATTTTGGAATTCCATGTATCTTGGCCATCGAATCTAAAAATACATGAGCTACCTCTTGGGCTGTAAAGGGGTGGGTCAAGCTAATAAAGTGAGCAAATTTAGTTATCCTGTTAGCCACTACCAAAATCACATCCCTGCCTTTTGACTTTATAAGCCCCTCAATGAAATCCATGGAGATTTCCTCCCAAGCATGTTCAAGAATAGCAAGTAGCTATAACAAGCAAGGGTGTGCCACTTGCTCACGTTTGCAGCGTTGACATGTTGGACAAGCTAACACAAAGCCTACCACCTCATTTCTTAACCTTGGCCAGAAGAACAACTGCCTTGCTCGATAGTAAGTTGCCTTGATGCTAGAGTGGCCCCCAACGGTGAGCTATGAAATGCTTGTAAAATCTGTGAAATCTTAAGTTAGGCCAGAATCGAACAAGATAGTTGAGAGGAAACTCAAGTATCGTATATCTCCAATCATAAGAATGAATACAACCGCAACTAACAAATAAACAGTTAAGCTATTTATATGAATAGCTCAACATACACGGAAAGCAATCAAATATAAACCAGAGAAAAGACAGCAACATACAGCTATTAACTGACAACTAAAACAAATTAAACTGCCTTAATTATCTAATACTTCCACACTCCTTTTCAATTTAGACTCCGAATCCTTTAACATTATTGCACTTGACTTTACTTCAAAGTAACCTAGTATTTCTGTAAGGCTTAACTTCTGACGCAGAAGTTCAAATCAATCTCTAGTCAGCCCCTTGGTAAACACATCATCAATTTGCTCAGTAGTAGGAACATACCGGATTTCCACCTCTCAATTTCCCACTTTTTCACGCACAAAATGTACATCAACACCAATATGCTTTGTACAAGAGTGATATATTGGATTTTCTGCCATGCTTTTGGCAGCCAGATTGTCACACCACACAACAGGAGTAGTTACACAAGGATAACCCAACTCCGATAGTAATTGCTTAAGCCACAAGAGCTCAGTCACTCTCAAGGCAACAACATGGTACTCTGCCTCTCCAACTAATCTAGCCACAACGGATTGCTTCTTAGATCCCCACACAACCAAGTTTGGACCAATGTAGACACAATAACCACTGGTAGATCGATGAGTAACTTGACATCCAGCATGGCCTGCATCAGTGTAGACCACTAAAGAAAGATATTTCGGTGAGGAAGTAAACACTAACCCCAAACCAATTGTGCCCTTGATATATCTCAGCAACCTCTTACATGCTAGCTAGTGTTGCAATTTAGGAGCAGCCATAAACTGACTCAACTTATTCACAGTGTAGGCAATATCAAGGAGACTGTAAGTGAGATATTGTAGTGAACCAATTAGAGTACGATACAAACTAGGCTGAGAAAACAATTCACCATCATTAGTCAACAAAGTACGAACAGCCATAGGAGAACTACAGGGCTTGCAGTCCTGCATTGATGCTTTATACAACAAATCACAAAGATATTTGGATTGATTAAGATAAAGACCAGTTTTATCTTTACATGCTTTAAACCCCAAGAAATAATTCACTGCTCCTAGAGTTTTTAGTGCAAAGGCATTATCAAGATCTGCTATACAAGCATGTAGAGCGATTGAACATGAGCCAATAATCAGAATGTCATCAACACAGACTAATGCAAACAATGTATATGTAACATTCTGTTTGATGAATAATGAGGCAATAGACACTGATCGAACAAAACCCCACACTGAAGTGTTGTCTTCAGCATGTTATACCAGGCTCGAGGAGCCTGCTTTAGACCATAAAGAGATTTCCTTAGCTGACAAACATGTTGAGAAAATTTAGAACTCACAAACCCCTTCGGCTATACCATATACACTATCTCACTCAAATCAGCATTGAGAGACGCATTATTCAAGAATGGATTAACGAAAACAAAACGCGAATAGTTGGAGCCTTAACCACAAGGCTGAAAGTATCACCATAATCAACTCCCGGATTTTGAAGTATGCCCTTTGCCACTAACCGAGCCTTATATTTAAGAATGGACCCGTCGGAATTATATTTAATCCAGAAAATCCACTTATTTCCAATTAGATTCATGTCTCTAGAAAAAGGAATCAATTCCTAGGTGTGATTCCTCTGCAAGGCTTGATACTCATCCTCCATAGCCTTAACCCATTGAGAATCTAAAAGAGCTTCACTCACTAAACTAGGTTCCAGAGAACTCACTAAGGCGTGTGGAGGAGACAGGGCAAGAGACTTGGCTCGAAGCTTGGTGAGCATAGGATGAACAGATGGTGCTGAGATAGGTTTAACGGATTTAGGTTTAGAAGCAACAGTCTGAGGAATAGGCACATGCACACTAGAGGCAGGAGATGTGGTTGATACAGATGTACTAGACGATGGAACAGATGAAGAATCAAGAAATTCTGAGGACACGGACTGAGCTGCTCTGGGATACAACAAAGAAGGGATAATCGGGTGAAGAAAGGCAGTGGAATGACCTCGTTACCTTGATTGTGAGGATGATGAAGGGGAAGTAGAAAACAATTGAAGGAAGGGAAATTTCAAAGGATTAAACTCCATATTACAAGAAACATAAATTCTGCCTGAAGGATGAAGACACCTATACCCAGCTTGATTTTGACTGTAACCAATAAAAACACACTTTGTAGAATGGAAATCAAATTTGTGTTTATTATATGGCAGTAAAAAGAGGAAAACAAGCACACCCAAAAGGTTGAAACATGCTGTAGTTAGGCGTGTGATTATATAGCCTCTCAAAGGAATTTGAAATTATATGGAATAAGAGGGAAGCAATTGATGAGATACACAGCTGTTTGAAAGGACTCAACCCATAATTTTAATGGTAGACTAGCATGAGATAACATGGTAAGGCCCATTTCGACAATATGCCGATGCTTCCTTTCCGCTACACCATTCTGTTGATGAGTGTGAGGATATGTAAATCTAGATTGAATTCCATGAGCCTGAAGATAAGGAACAAAGGACTTAAACTCCTTCCCATTATCGATTTGTAATGTACAAAGCTTGGTTTTATATTGAATCTCTGCAAGTTTATGAAATATGATGAATGCTGACAAAGCATCATATTTGAGTTTAAAAGGATAAAACCATGTATATCGAGTATAGGCATCAACAAATATAACATAGTATCGAAAACCCTCTGTGGACAATACAGGGGCAGGACCCCAAAGATCGGAATATACTAATTCAAGGGGGGCATTAGCTGTGATATCATGCCTAGAAAACAGAACTTGACTTAGTTTTCCAACTTGACAAGCATCACAAAAAGATAAGGCATTACTGGAACACGGTAATCCAATTTTATTCAGTACCAAACATAACACATGTAGAGATGGATGACCTAATCGATCATGCCATTGCTTACACACAATTGTACTGGGTTTGACCCAAGTTACATTGATAGATTTAGACAACTCATGACCAAATGAGCACTGTCTATTACATTCCTGGCTAGTATAATTATTTTCACTAGTACATGAAGAAAGGTGTGACACAGAAGAAACTGAAATGCAGGCTGGGCAGACTTGCTGTCAACAACCGACATAGAAGCTGGTTCCAACCGATACAGCCCATCCTTAAGGTGTCCCTGGAGCAGCACATGTCCGGTAATTTTGTCCTTGATAAAACATACATTAGAGTGAAATTCAACCATCACATTATGTTCTCGAGTAAGCTGAGACACACCAAGTAGATTTTTCTTCATACTTGGAACATGAAGAATATTTGGAACACACAAAACAAAATTTGAGTGAGGAAAAGTTTGTAAAGAACTTGTGCCGACATGTTTTATAGGTAGTTGCTTACCATTGCCTATAGTAACTTTATCTCCACCATAGTATGGAGAGTGAACAGATAGATTATTCAGACTTAAGGTAATATGATTCGTGGCATCGGAATCTGCGAACTAGGACTGATCTGGAAGAATAGATGAAGAAGTAAATTGATCAGAAGGCTATAAATTAGGTTTAGATTGGTTACCATAGTGAGAACCCTGGTTTGAACCATATTCAAGCATGGAAGCTTCGTTAGATTCACTAAAGGAGGCAACATAAGCACGAGCATCCATTTGAGAACCATAACCATGAGCATCCATTTGAGGAACACTCTCGTTTCCTCCTTATGATCTGCCACTATTATAACCAGTCACTCTTTGAAAATTCTTATCAAACCGGTAGTAGCATTGATCTACATAACTGACAGAAAATACGTCTGTTAGAATTTCTGCCACGGCCTTTACCTCTTCTAAAACCATTACCACCACCTCGATTAACAAATCCTCCTCTATTATTGTTATTTGATCCTCCACTACTTTGACCAGTATAGTACAACACCACATTTTCACTCAAAGGTGCTGAAACATCAAAATTAAGAGTTGTTAGAGGCTGATTCTTAGCAAACAATCGTTGTTCGTGCATCAGAAGTAGATATTGTACCTTCTCCAAGTCTATGTCGTCCATTTGATAGGTTACGAGACTCATAACAGTCTCATAATTTTGATCTAAACCATTTAGAATGGCAAGCAATAATTCATTGTCATTCACCAATTCTCCTATGGCTGCAAGTGCGTGGCCTATGGTTTTGATCTTCAAAATATAGTCATTAATAGACATACTATCCTTCTTAACAGATCTTAATTGCTGTTTAAGTTGAAATGATTTTGCTAGTGTCTGTCTAGCATATAAATTCTCCAATAAAATCCATACCTCAGCCGATGATTCTAAATGTATCACTTGAGCGAGCACCTCTTCACTGATTGTGGAGAACAACCAGCCAAGCAAGAGTTGATCAGAACGAAGCCAATTCATGAACTTCGGATTCACCACAGTCTCACCATCCGAAGCAATCACATTCTTCGGAGGATCTGTCTTGTTCAACAACGAAACAAGATCAAAAGCGAGAACAGTGGCAAGAATTTGCGCCTTCTAAAAGATATAATTTCTAGTGTCTAATTTCAGAGGAATATAACTAAAATCCTTCACAACTGCAGAGAAATCAGATTGCAAGGAAGTTGAAAGATTTGAGTTAGATTGACGAGAAGGAGGAGAAGAAGAGGCGGTGTCAACAATTCGATCGGAAGCCATTAACGTGGCTCTGATACCATGTGAAATCTTAAGCTAGGGCAGAATCGAACAAGATAATTGAGTTGAAACTCAAGTATCGTATATCTCCAATCATAAGATTGAATACAACCGCAACTAACAAATAAATAGTTGATCTATTTATATGAATAACTCAACATACACAGAAAGCAATCAAATATAAACCAGAGAAAAGACAACAACAAACAACTATTAACTAACAACTAAAACAAATTAAACTGCCTTAATTATCTAATACTTCCACAAAATCTTAGTTCTCAATTCCTAGTCCATCCCTCACAACCAATCTTCCTTTTAATCTGATTAAGCCATTGGAAATAGAATACCCTCGAGCACTAGTTGATCTGATAGCCAGTTGAGCCTGTAGGGTCTTTATCCATCATGTTTCTCATAACTGTCATTCAAGTCCTTTACCCAATCCGGTACAACTGTCGTGAAAGCTTGGCAAGTTATCATTTCTTCCCTTCTAGATAGAGCATCGAGAACATAATTTTCTTTTCCCTTTCTATATTGTATTATGTAATCTAGGCCCAACAATTTGTACACCCCCTTACTCTACAGTTGGGTATGTAACCTTTGTTGAAGTAGGTACCTTAGACTTTTTTTATTAGTCTTAATAACGAATTGAGTGCCTTCCATATAATGCCTCAATTTATCTATAGCCACTATCATGGCTAGTAGATCCTTATCATATACGCTCATTACCAAATGCTTAGTAGCAAGTGCCTGACTGATATAGGCTATTAGCCTTCCTTCCTGCACCAATACTGCTCCCATCCCATTGTCACAAGCATCTGTTTCAACCATAAAAGGTTTAGAGAAATCGGGTAGGGCCAAGATTAGGGCTTGTGCCAATGCCCTCTTAAGTGTAAGGAATGCCCTCTTGGGGGTTCCACTTGAAGTTATCCTTCTTGAGTAGCTCAGTTAAGGGTTTACTTATCATTCCATAATGTAGTATGAACCTTCCATAATGCCCAGTTAGCCCTAGTTATTCCTGTAATTCCCTGATAGTTGAGGGCCTTGGCCATTCCAGCATAGTTGATATTTTTTAGGGTCTGTGTTGACTCATTTTCTTGAAATTATGTGCCTTAAATATTCCACCTCTTCCTTTGCAAAGGTACACTTAGAGAGCTTTACATATAACTGATTGGATTTAAGGATTTCAAAGGTAGTTTTAAGGTGGGATAGGTGTTGTTCCAAATCAGGGCTATAGACTAAGATGTCATCAAAGAAAACAAGTACGAATTTCCTTAGGTAAGGGGCAAATAAATGGTTTATTAAGGCTTGGAAAATGATTGGGGCATTGGTAAGCCTAAAGGGCATTACCTTAAATTCATATAGGTGCTAGTGGGTTTTGAAAGCTATTTTTGGGATATCAGTAGGGTTCATTCTGATTTGGTGATACCCTACACGTAGGTTTAATTTGGAGAAAATGGCAGCCCCTTGAGTTCATCTAATAGATCCTCAATTATAGGTATAAGGAATTTGTTTTCCACAGTAAGAGCATTAAGCTAGCGGTAGTCTACACAGAAACGCTAGGAGACATCTTTTTTCTTAACAAGAAGAATGAGGAAAGCAAATGGGCTCTAGCTAGGCTGGATTATTAAAGCATTAAGCATGGTTTTAACTTGCTTTTCAATTTCAACCTTTTGGATAGGTGGTTACCAATAGGAACGGATATTTATTGGTTTAGAATTGGATTTGAGTAGGATTGTGTGATCTAGTAGAGGCAAGGGTTCAACAAACAATTCCTTAAATTCCAATAGTAGCAACTGTAAAGCTTTAGGGTGTGTTACCTCTGCAAAGAATTCATTAGCAATAGGGCTTCCTTGTTCATTTGCACCCATCTCCATAGCCCGAATTGAGAACATTTGGGATATTTGCCCTTTCCCCTTAGATATTAGCTTCTGTAGCCTTTTGCCTGTGATCACCTTACATTCCCCTGCTTCCAAGTTGCCATTCAATGTCAGTTTCTTCTTTTCAATGCCCAATGTGACTTCCAATTTGTTGAAGTCAAAGGTCAAGGGACTCATTATCCTTATCCAATCCACATCGAGGACTATATCACAACCTCCTAATTCCAAGATTCTCAAATCTACAATGAACTCCTATTCCTGCCTCATCCATTTAAAGTTGGCATACTTATAATGGCTATACATCTTATTCCCATTAGCCACTGTAACTAATAAAGGAGTGGTAGCCATGAGTTTGCACTCCAATTTAGTGGCAATTGCTTCACTCAAGAAGCTGTGAGTGCTGCCACTGTCTATCAATACCATGATCCTCCTTTTCCGTACCTGTCCCCTTACTTTGATGATTGTCCCCGTAGGTCCCACCTTTAGTGAGTGGAATGAGATTTCTCCTTCTTCATCTCCTTGGTCCTCCTCAAGGGTATCCTCCACAACAACTCCACTATCTTTTTCTTCTTCATTCTTCTTATCCATCCCTTCCATGTTTAACAATTGCATTCTGCACTGATAACCTGGGCTATATCGGTCCACACATGTATAGCACAATCCCAATTGTCTCCTCTGCTTCATAGTAGGGTTCTTGATTACTAGGGCCTGCTGATTCCCTTTAGGTAGGCTAGAAGCCACTCTTGTCCCCATACCTTTAGAATTCCCACCTGTAGGTAGGCTAATCAAAGGAATAGTCAAAGATTAGACCTTGTTCCTTTTGTAAATAGCTTCTAAGGTTAACTCTTGTAATCAAGCCTTCTTGGCTGCTTGCCTAACAATAGAGGGCATCATCATTTTCACCATGGATCTCAATTTATTCCTAAGGCCACTGATAAAACTTGACACAAAGTATTGCTCAGTGAGGGATGGTTTGTTATGACCCAAGTAGTAATTAAAGGGCAATATAGTAATAGTATTATAATAATAGTTAGGAGATATTTTAGAAGCATGTGATAGACCACTATTGAGCTTGTAATGCCTATATAAGGCTACTGCTATTGGTTTGTTGGGGTATGCTGAAAAATTATGGAATCAAAATTCTAATTTCTTCTCTCTACCATTCTTCCCCTCTCGTTCTTCTTCCTCTCTCTTCTGTTCTTCTATCTCTCCCTCATTTCTCTCTACATCCTTCCCCCATTTGTTTCCAAATATCCCTATAAACTTTTGTCCCTAATCCTAAGCCTCTTGGATCCCTCTGAATGCCAATTTCAACTTGTCATGAACCCTAGGTTCATGAAAAATGGTATCAGAGCTAGGTTCGTTCCTCGGCCATCCTATCTGTTAAGTAATTCCAGCATCGTAGCAACAATCAGCGTCTGATGAATTTCGGTGAGACAGGCGAACTCTTGAGGAGTTGCAATAGAATTGATCGAACTCATAGGGAGCTCCAACAGAGTCGATCAAATCCTTAGGAGACCGCAACAGAGCTCGTCCTAATCCTTTGATTAGTTCGATTACAACTAAGCGGCAGTCCTCAGCTGTTGAATTGGATCTGGACGATTTCGGAAGGCGGTTTCCAAAGGGAATTCGGGAAACTTCTAAAGCCATATAAGAGTCGCTAAAGCAGAGTTAGCAAATTCGGGTCGAAGCGAAGATAAGTGAATTTCGAAACCAATGACAGTGATTGGGTGAGTAGGAAGATGCGACTCTTTGTGAAATCAATAGAGTATAGGTTTAAGATGGAGCGGACAGTGATTGGGTGAGGCGAAGCGTTGTGAACAGATAACGCTCGTGATTGGTGAGGGAGTCCGTCAAATGTGTTCTCGAAAGCTCATGGCTTGCCGTTTGCGCATTGTTTGGCAAAGTTAAGTAGTAATGTCGAAGACGAGTCAGGTTGCTTAAGGCGAGGACAAGACTCACTTCAGAGGTGACTTTGAAGGACGATAACAGAGCCGACGACCTTGGCCATCTAGGCAAGCTTAGGGAGCGACAACAATGACGCGGGTTGGTTGGACGACTAGAGGGTGATGCGAACCACCAGGAGGTTACGATTTGGACTTGGGAGTGTTGCGACTGTCCAAGGTAAGCGTGAGTCCGTTGAAGGTGAAGTAAACGGCCTTGGCACATGCGACTAAAGCGGAAGATACGTTGCAGGAGCTCTACTGGAGTTGGCGACAGGGGTGAGGAAGGCTATCGCAACCACTTCAAACGGATTCGGTAGGGTTAAGTGATTTCTGATCACCTCACGGTCCCAATCGAAAGGCATCATGTAGCGAAGTTATTCTCCTGACTATAACGGGTCGGCTGATTCAAATTTCTGTTCAATTTTTGGATAGGAGCAGGCCCAGTACTTTCGACAGTAATTCCGTGTTGTTTGAGGCAATTCAAATTCAGAACCGATTAGCTTGCAGAGGGATTGGATCCAGAATGTATAGAATTCCTATTCCTTCACTGTCGAAGTATGTTGTTGGTGAAAATTTGGCCATGGGTAGCAGTGCATATATGAGACCATTGGAGCCTCAATTGCAGCATATGAATGCTTCATTTTTAGCTGGAATGGAGCTTCAATGGCATCCAAAGAAGGCTGCATTTTCAGTTGGCAGCAACAAGGAGCAGAAGAAGGGGATAAGCCAAGTTGACAAGGAAACAAGAAGTGTAATACATGAAGAGTGCAAGGAATTCAATCGAATATTCTGCGAGAAGCTACAGGAATTTGCAATGATACTGATTAAGAAGTATCATTACAACTTTCCAGCGGAATACTTTGATGATTATCATGGAAGTTTTAACAAAGAGGAATTCCTAAAAATGGAGCAGCAGGAGGAGAAGTTGAAAGAAAGAGCAAACAAGGAAGCAACGAGCATTGATCATTTTTTGGAAGAGTTGGAGCATGAATCAGAAATGAAGGAAAGGCGGAACCAGGAGCGTGGTGAACAATGCAGTGAAAATTCTGCCCCATCCAACCGAAATGATGAGCTTCCAAATGATTTTAAACCAGATGGGAAGCCTGGATCAGTTGATAATGGAGATCTGCAAGCTACCAAGCTTAATGTTGGAAATTTGTCTCCTTAGGTGGATGAAAATTCAGTTATTAAACAAGCGATAAATCATGTTGGGACTAAAGAACCATTGGCTGGAACTAAAGAAAACTTGTCAAGGGTAACTAATGGTTCTGAAGAAGCAAAAAGAGGTTATAAAGACATCAGTTTAGGCCAAATTTTGCAAGGGAAAGAAGCTAAAAATTGTGTTGAGAATCAATCTACAAATGAGATTGATGATGAGAATTGCTATGAAGATGGCCTACTTATAGTTGAAATATCTTCCAACGTTGTGAAGGTGTGTAGAACTGGTCCTAAAATATGCCACAATGTTGCTATAAATTTTGAGATTGAGGAACAACATCAATTGAAGGCTGAAGGACTGCAAGTTTCAGCTGTTACCTGTGACCAGAAGTAGCTAAATTCAATGAAGGCACTAGATGAGGATATATTGACTAGATTTAGCATCATATTGGATCCTCAATCTATGGGTACAAGCTATCTTAATTTGGTAGCTATCAGCAACCCACGAAAAATGGTATGCCGCTCCTTGGAGGAAGATGCAGCTTTGATTGCACTGATTATCATTTTTGTTTCAGCTGAGGAGTATCCAAGAACAAAGAAGAAGTGGCCTAGAAAGGGAATGATAAAAGAAAGAACAACCAAGCTAGAGAGAGTTGGTATTGGTCGAGGAGCAATGGCTAAATTGTTATAAGTTCTTGGGGACAAGAACTCTCTCAAGGAGGGGGAAATTATCATGACCCAAGTAGTA